>NC_088346.1:17620000-18220000 GCF_036884655.1 Musa acuminata AAA Group | reverse complement strand
ACCTCGGTCCTCAGATTCTATTCGGAGCCGAGCTCACAACTCGGTCCCTAGATTCTATTCGGAGCTGAGCTCACAACTCAGTCCCCAGATTCAATTCGGAGCCGACCTCACAACTCGGTCCCCAGATTCAATTCGGAGTCGAGCTTACAACTTGGTGCCCAGATTCTATTCGGAGTCGAGCTCACAACTCAGTCCCCAAATTCTATTCGGAGCCGAGCTCACAACTTGGTCCCCGGATTCAATTCGGAGCCGAGCTCACACCTACGTCCACAGATTCTATTCGGAGCTGAGCTCATAACTCAGTCCCTAGATTTAATTCAGAGCCGAGCTCACACCTCGATCCCCAAATTATATTCGGAGTCGAGCTCACAACTCGGTCCCCAGATTCAATTCGGAGCCGAGCTCACAACTCGGTCCCCAGATTCAACTCGGAGCCGAGCTCACAACTCGGTCCCCAGATTCTATTCGGAGCTGAGCTCACAACTTGGTCCCCAGATTCTATTCGGAGTCGAGCTCACACCTCGGTCCCCATATTCTATTTGCTAGTCATAGGTGCCCAGCAAGCCAATCACGTGAGTGATGGCACGTGTGACTTGATACAGAATCTTTTTGCTTATTATATTTTGACGTATATCACTTTATAACTATTGCATAAATGCATATATATATTGTGATGTCCTTGGATTTGTGCAATGGGAATCGGATCGTGATGAGATCACGATAATGAGATCGATTCACCTTTAAACACATCCTAAATAATCCCGGTCATAGGTTACTCGAGAGGGACATCGTGATAACCGGATAGACTGGTGTGCTGTATACCCGTCCATATGATGGATGCAGCTGGTCTCATAGCTGCTCGTGTAGGGACACTATGGATACAGTATAGGTGCTCATTGGAGAATGAGTTCACTGATTGATCCGCTTACGGAATGCTGGATGGTTGATGATGCCTTATTGTCAGACAACGATTCCGTAGTCCTAGTGGTGTATCTGGTCCTTAGACTTGAGACACCAAGGATGTCCTGTATGAGTGCTCCACTATTTGATACCAGACTTATAGGTTTGGCTGTCCCAGATCTAGTACAGTTGGTCATTGGGAGTGGTAGTCGACCTTACGAGGGCTATTGAGTGTCGACAGAGGATCATCCACTCTCGGCGTCATGAGAGGAATATCCCATGTGTTCTTGCTCAGACAAATCCCTGGCCAGGGTCATTCGGGTTGAGAGAGAAAGAGTTCTCCGGGAGAATCCGATTAGAGCGGGACTCGAGAAGAAACCGTATGGGTCTGACAGCACCATGCTCGATATACGGTCTCTGGGATATTAGATGGATGAGGGACTATAGGTACATGGTAACTGAGGACAGATAGGTCCAATGGATTGGATTCCCCTGTATCGTTTGGGGACTACGGCGTAGTGGCCTAGTACGTCCGTAGTCGATGAGTCGAGTGAATTATTACAGAGATAATAATTCACTGAGTTAGAAGGAGTTCTAACAGGTATGACTCACAGCCAGCTCGATATTGGGCCTAGAGGGTCACACACATATGGTAGGCATTGCGATGAGTAGAGGTTCGGATATGAGATATCCGACGGAGCCCTTGTCTTTCTGGATGCAGATCCAATACCCACTAGGGAAGGACCCATTAGGTTTTGACACGGGATCTCTATAAATAAGAGGGATTCACAGCCTCATAGGCTAGAGTCTTTGCTTGCCCTTCATATTCTCCTCTCCCTCTCCACCTCAGAGTAGGCCTGGAGTTTTGAGGAGCGTCGTCGAACCCTGCTGTGTGGATCACTGCTAGAGAGGAGGACGCTTGACCTCCTTCACCCTCTCCTAAGGATTTGCAAGGAAACAGGGATATACGATCTCCCTAGGTAACACAATCTCTATATGCAGTTTTGTGTTTTGCGGATTTTTGCGCACCAATCTTCGCACGACGACGAACATCTTTTTGGGAATCGAGGATTTTTGTTTTCTTGTTCTTCCGCTGCGCATATGATGTCGCCCCCATGATTTCCCAACATTGGTATCAGAGCCAGGTTGTTCGTGCGAATGATTGGTTTTGAACTGCGTGTGTTGTGTTTAGGAAGAATTTTGACGTCAAAATTGTTGACGCAAAAGCGAGAAAGGGCAGCAACTGTTGTTGCCCTCGATCTGCGTGCGTGAAGCGCAGCCGAAGGCGGGCAGCATAGGGGCTGCGTCTGCAGTAGCCGGCCGGCGGCTTGCTTGCAGCAGCCTTGCTGCCGGCGGGGCTGGCAGCCCACGGGCAGAGGCGCATGCCGCCGCAGGGCCGCGGCGTCTGCCGCCGCAAGGAAGCGGCGCCTGCCGCCGCTGCTCCCGCGGCGTCTGCCGCCGCAGGGCAGCGACGCCTGCCGCCGCTGCTCCCGCGGGCGAAACCCCCCCCCCCCCCCCCCACTAGGGCGGCCGCCTGGCGGGACAGCACCGCCTACGGAGGCAGCGGCGCCCGCCGTGGAGCCCACCTGTAGCGGCAACGCCGCAAGCGGGCGTGCCGCTTGTAGGCGAGGGCAGTGCCCTCGCCCCGCCGCACAGGCCGCCGCCAGCAGGGTGGCGGCGGCGGCGGCAGCAGCAAAGGATAGTAGGGCATTAGGGTTTTCTAGAAAAAGATAGTTTTACCCCTCGGAATTTGAGAAATTCCAGTTTCTGTCTTTTGTCCAAATTACGAAAATACCCTTATGAATTGAGAAATTCCCTACATGTCCCTGATTTCAGAAAAATATTAATTAATTAAAAGGTTTAGTTGATTATTATTTTTATTATTATCTAGTAGTTCTACATGATGATGATTATTTATACATGTGATGTATGATGTGTGGACGGATGATCATGGACCGTGTGATGTGTGTACTTGTGATTATTATTATTGAGGTCTGCGAGCCTCCATTATATTTCTCGTTTATTGTCGGGCCTGCGTGCCTATGATTAAGTTGTAATCACATGAGGAGGCGCAGCGGGAGCCTGGATGCGATAGCGGGACCCACGAGACGGATGATCGTGATGCATGGAGATGCATCAAGATGTCGACGGAATCGACGAGGACGAGATGGACGATCACAGGGCATGGAGATGCACCGTTGCACACATAGATCTTGATGTGAGTGATTAGGCCTACTGGCTCGGGCCTAATCATATTAGGTTGTGGTCCATGATCATCTGGTGTGATTGCTTATACACATACTAGATAAGTATATATATTTGCATGCGATGTAAATATATATTAAATATGTATATGTGTGACATGTCATATTAGGAGACCAAATTATAGAAACATCTCTCGATAATATTAAGTCGGTAAACGTGAGGCAATTAGATTGACCCACGTGGCCTTCCATCGTTATGAGTAGGAACCGATTCTCGGTGTAGGTTGAGTTGGTCGAGTCCCTCGAGACTCACCTATATCGCGATTCGCTATCTTGCTTACGACATAGAGATGTCACCGGTGACCTGAGGGCATGGTATGCTTGGTCGAGTCCCTCGAGGGTATATCATCAAATCAGACTCATCTTGTAACGAAGGTGTTGACTTAACTGAGCATCATGGTTGGTCGAGTCCCTCGAGGCCATGGTGATTCGGAGGCCGAACAGGACGGGAATCATAAGGAGTTGTGATCGGCAAGAGTTGTCTACCTTTTAGGCTTAGTGTGATTGGTCGAGTCCCTTGAGGTTATACTAAGACGCTGATTGGATCCTGATCCCCACTAGAAGTCTGCCGGAGACTTCCGTTTCACGTGTTGAGGGTGTCGCGTGACTCGTTAGTAAAATAGTGGGAGCATATTAGGATAGAAGTCCATATCTTGATAGTTTATTTTTTACAAAATCTGCATGTTATTCATTTCTGCTACATCTTTATTTTCAGAAAATGTCGCTTTCAAATCCCTTACGTGGCATACTTGATGTCAACCGCCTCACTGGTCCAAATTATACGGATTGGCTCCGTAACTTGAGAATTGTTCTCACAGCGGAGAAAATCGTGTACGTCCTTGATACAGTGATGCCTACGCCCGAAGAAGGGGCAAGCGAGGATGAGATCGCTCGCTACGTGAAGTACATTGATGACTCCACTCTTGCTCAGTGCTATATGTTGGGCTCTATGACTCCAGAGTTACAGAGACAACATGAAAAGATGGATGCCAGATCCATTCTCCTACATGTCCGCAAATTGTTTGAGGAACAGGGAAGGACTCAACGATATGAGATATCCAAGAGCCTTTTCCGCGCTAGGATGACTTAGGGGACACCGGTTCAGAACCATGTCCTAAAAATGATTGAGTATATAGAGAAACTCACAGGTCTAGGAATGGTCCTAGAGGATAACTTGTGTGTGGACATTGTGCTTCAGTCCCTACCAGATTCCTTTTCACAGTTCATAATGAATTTTAATATGAACAAGCTTGAGGTGACTCTCCCAGAGCTCCTCAATATGTTGAGGGAGGCAGAGAGTACTATTAAGAAAGAGAAGCCAGTTCTCTACACTGGTGAGACCAGAAAGAAAAGGAAAGCAGAAAGGTCCCTTAAGAAGGGAAAGGGCAAGGGCAAACAAGGTAAAGCAAAGGTTGCTAAGAAAGACCCAGCAAAGGACAAAGGTCAGTGCTTCCACTATGGTAAAGATGGGCATTGGAAGAGAAACTACAAAGAGTACCTTGCAGAAAGGGCGAAACAAAAACTTGATGAAGCTTCAGGTACATTCATGATCAGTCTCCATTTGTCAGACTCTTATGATAACACATGGGTATTAGATACCGGTAGTGCTTATCATATATGCAATTCGTTGCAGGTTCTGGAAAGGCCTAGGAGACTAGAGAGAGGCGAGATGGACCTCAAGATGGGTAATGGAGCAAAAGTTGCTGTATTAGCTGTTGGCGAGGTCGCCCTACATCTGCCTAGTGGAGCTTTTATTGCATTAGATGCATGTTATTTTGTTCATTCTATTATCAAAAATATTATCTCCATTTCATGTTTAATAGTTAGTGGATATAAATTTGTTTTTGAGAACAATGGTTGTTCGATATTATTAGATGATAAGATCATCACGAAAGGAACATTGCATAATGGTTTATTTATGTTAGACACCACTCCACATATCATGAATGTAAATGTGTCCAAAAGGAAACGAGATGAGTTGAACAGTGCATACCTGTGGCATTGTAGGCTAGGTCACATCCATGAAAGAAGGATTCAAAAGTTGCTAAATGATGGATATCTAGATCCATTCGACTATGTGTCATATGCAACTTGTGAGCCTTGTATTCGTGGAAAACTGACCAAATCTCCATTTAGTATAATTGGAGAGAGAGCCAATGAGTTATTGGAACTCATACATAGTGATGTATGTGGACCCATGTCAACTCATGCCATTGGAGGTTACTCCTACTTCATTACATTTACTGATGATTTCTCAAGGTATGGATATGTGTACTTAATGAAGTACAAGTCCGAGGCCTTTGAGAAATTCAGAGAGTATAAGAATGAGGTGGAGAACCAGACTGGAAAGAGTATCAAAACTCTTCGATCAGATCGAGGAGGTGAATACTTAAGTACAGAGTTTACTCAGTTCCTCAAGGACCATGGGATATTATCCCAATGGACACCTCCTTACACACCTCAGCTCAATGGTGTCTCTGAAAGGAGAAATCGTACATTATTAGATATGGTACGGTCCATGATGAGTTTCACTGACCTACCCATCTCATTCTGGGGATATGCCATAGAAACAACAGCTTACCTTCTGAACAGAGTTCCAACTAAGTCGGTACTATCTACACCATATGAGATATGGAAAGGGAAGAAGCCTGATCTTAAGGTTGTTAAGATTTGGGGCTGCCTTGCCCACGTTAAAAGACATAACCCCGATAAGTTAGAATCAAGGACAGAGCGATGCATATTTGTGGGATACCCCAAGGAAACTTGTGGGTATTATTTCTATCATCTCGGGGACAAAAAGGTCTTTGTAGCTAAGAGAGCAGTGTTCCTTGAGAAGGAACACATTCTTAGCGGAGACAATGGGAGAATGATAGAGTTGAGCAAAGTTAGAGAACCAAGCTCAAGCACCACTCTACAGCCCGAGTCTGTTCAGGTACCTAATACACAAGTTTCAACTTTACGCAGGTCTGATAGAGTATCCCATCCTCTTGAGAGATATGTGGGACATATTAAAGCAGAGGATGTAGAGGATATTGATCCTCAGACCTACGAGGAGGCTATTATGAGTACAGACTCTGGGAAGTGGCAAGAAGCCATGAATTCTGAGATGGATTCTATGTACTCCAATAAGGTTTGGAACCTAGTTGATACGCCCGAAGGTATTGTACCCATCGGTTGCAAGTGGATCTTTAAGAAAAAGATCGGAGTAGATGGAAAGGTAGAGACCTATAAAGCAAGGCTAGTGGCTAAGGGGTATCGTCAAAGGCAAGGTGTTTACTACGACGAAACCTTCTCACCTGTAGCAATGCTAAAATCCATCAGAATTCTATTGGCTATTGCAGCACACTATGATTATGAGATCTGGCAGATGGATGTGAAAACCGCATTCCTCAATGGGAACCTCGAGGAGGAAGTGTATATGATGCAACCTGAGAGATTCGTGTCCAAGAACTGCCCAGATAAGGTGTGTAGGTTGCTTAAATCCATTTATGGACTAAAGCAAGCTTCCCGAAGTTGGAACATAAGATTTGATGAGGCAATCAGATCTTATGACTTCGTTAAGAACGAAGATGAGCCTTGTGTGTACAGGAAGGTAAGTGGGAGCGCTATCACCTTTTTGGTGTTATATGTGGATGATATCCTCATCATTGGGAATGACATAGGAATGCTTTCCATAGTAAAGGCTTGGTTATCTAGACACTTCTCCATGAAAGACTTAGGGGAAGCATCTTATATCTTGGGGATTAGAATCTATAGAGATAGATCCAAGATGATGCTTGGCTTGTCCCAGTCTAGGTACATAGAAACTATTGTCAAAAGGTTTGGCATGGAAAATTCCAAAAGAGGTCTCATACCGATGAGACATGGGATATCACTTTCTACGAGTATATCCCCAAAGACTCCAGAAGAAAGAGCGAACATGGATATGATACCTTATGCCTCAGCAATAGGGTCTATCATGTATGCCAAGCTATGTACTAGGCCTGATATAGCGCATGCTCTGAGTGTCACGAGCAGGTATCAGGCGGATCCAGGCTTGGAGCACTGGAAAGCAGTAAAGTGTATCCTTAAGTACTTGAGAAGGACTAAGGATCTTTTACTAGTATATGGAGGTAATAGCCTTAAGCTTGAAGGCTACACTGACTCAAGTTTTCAGTCTGATGTCGATGATAGCAAGTCGAATTCAGGGTATGTGTACACCTTGAATGGAGGAGCAGTGTGCTGGAAGAGTTCCAAGCAAGATACCACTGCTGACTCGACCATAGAGGCGGAGTACATTGCTGCATCAGATGCAGCAAAGGAGGGAGTCTGGGTGAAGATGTTCATCAGAGATTTGGGAGTCATTCCAAATAGCGAGAAGTCGACTTCCTTATATTGCGACAACTATGGGGCGATTACTCAAATAAGAGAACCCGAGTCTCATCAGAAGTGTTCTGAGGAGGTACCAGCTTATCAGAGAGATCGTAACCCGAGGAGATGTAGCAGTGGAAAGAGTTCCATCCGAAGATAACATTGCAGATCCGCTAACAAAGCCGTTGTCTCAGATTGTCTTTGAGCGTCACAAGAGTCTAATGGGGATCAGACACATAGGTGATTGGCTTTAGGTCAAGTGGGAGATTGCTAGTCATAGGTGCCCAGCAAGTCAATCACGTGAGTGATGGCACGTGTGACTTGATACAGAATCTTTTTGCTTATTATATTTTGGCGTATATCACTTTATAACTATTGCATAAATGCATATATATATTGGGATGTCCTTGGATTTGTGCAATGGGAATCGGATCGTGATGAGATCACGATAATGAGATCGATTCACCTTTAAACACATATCCTAAATAATCCCGGTCATAGGTTACTCGAGAGGGACATCGTGATAACCGGATAGACTGGTGTGCTGTATACCCGTCCATATGATGGATGCAGTTGGTCTCATAGCTGCTCGTGTAGGGACACTAGGGATACAGTACAGGTGCTCATTGGAGAATGAGTTCACTGATTGATCCGCTTACGGAATGATGGATGGTTGATGATGCCTTATTGTCAAACAGCGATTCCGTAGTCCTAGTGGTGTATCTGGTCCTTAGACTTGAGACACCAAGGATGTCCTGTATGAGTGCTCCACTCTTTGATACCAGACTTATAGGTTTGGCTGTCCCAGATCTAGTACAGCTAGTCATTGGGAGTGGTAGTCGACCTTACGAGGGCTATTGAGTGTCGACAGAGGAACATCCACTCTTGGCGTCATGAGAGGAATATCCCATGTGTTCTTGCTCAGACAAATCCCTAGCCAGGGTCATTATGGTTGAGAGAGAAAGAGTTCTCCGGGAGAATCCGATTAGAGCGAGTCTCAAGTAGAAACCGTATGGGTTTGACAGCACCATGCTCGGTATACGGTCTCTGGGATATTAGATGGATGAGAGACTATAGGTACATGGTAACTGAGGACAGACAGGTCCAATGGATTGGATTCCCCTGTATCGTCTGGGGACTACGGCATAGTGGCCTAGTACGTCCGTAGTCGATGAGTCGAGTGAATTATTACAGAGATAATAATTCACTGAGTTAGAAGGAGTTCTAATAGGTATGACTCACGGCCAGCTCGATATTGGGCCTAGAGGGTCACACACATATGGTAGGCATTGCGATGAGTAGAGGTTCGGATATGAGATATCCGACGGAGCCCTTGTCTTACTGGATGCAGATCCAATACCCACTAGGGAAGGACCCATTAGGTTTTGACACGGGATCTCTATAAATAGGAGGGATTCACAGCCTCATAGGCTAGAGTCTTTGCTTGCCCTTCCTATTCTCCTCTCCCTCTCCACCTCAGAGTAGGCCTGGAGTTTTGAGGAGTGTCGTCGCAACCCTGCTGTGTGGATCACCGCTAGAGAGGAGGACGCTTGACCTCCTTCGCCCTCTCCTAAGGATCTGCAAGGAAACAGGGATATACGATCTCCCTAGGTAACACAATCTCTATACGTAGTTTTGTGTTTTGCGGATTTTTGCGCACCAATCTTCGCACGACGACGAACATCTTTTTGGGAATTGGGGATTTTTGTTTTTTTGTTCTTCCGCTGCGCATATGATGTTGCCCCTATGATTTCCCAACACTATTCAGAGCCGAGCTCACAACTCGATCCCCAGATTCAAATCAGAGTCGAGCTCACAACTCGGTCCCTAGATTCTATTAGGAGCCGAGCTCACAACTCGGTCCCCAGATTCAATTCGGAGCCGAGCTCACACCTTAGTCCCTAGATTCTATTCAGAGCTGATCTCACAACTCGGTCCCCATACTCAATTCGGAGCCGAGCTCACAAACTCGATCCCCAGACTCAATTCGAAACCAAGCTCATAAACTCAGCCCCCAGACTCGAATCAGAACCAAACTTATTCGGTCCCTAGGTCCGATTCAGAGCCGAATATACCCACTCGGCCCACAGGTCTGGATCCGATACCCGAGTCACATCTTGGCCAGATCCAATGCCCAAGCCACGCCTCGTGGCCAATCAAATGCCCGAGTCACATCTCGGCCCGATCCAATGCCCGAGCAATGCCTCGCGGCCAATCTAATGCTCACGTCACATCTCGGCTCGATCCAATGCCCGAGCCATGCCTTGCTGCCAATCAAATGCCCGAGTCACATCTCGGCCTGATCGAATGCCTAAGCCACGCCTCGTGGCCAATCTAATGCCCGAGTCACATCTCAGCCCGATCCAATGCCTGTGCCACGCCTCGCGGCCAATCTAATGCCCGAGTTACATCACGGCCCGATCCAACGCCTGAGCCACGCCTCGCGGCCACTCAAATGCCCGAGTCACGTCTCGGCCCGATCCAATGCCCGAGTCACGCCTTGCGGCCAATCTATTGCCCGAGTCACATCTCAACCCGATCCAATGCCCAAGCCATGCCTCATGGCCAATCTAATGCCCGAGTCACATCTCGGCCGGATCCAACGCTCGAGCCATGCCTTGCGGCCAATCAAATGCCTGAGTCACATCTCGGCCCGATCCAATGCTCGAGCTACGCCTCGCGACCAATCTAATGTCCTAGTCACATCTCGACCCGATCCAATGCCCGAGCCATGCCTCGTAGCCAATCTAACACCTAAGCCATGCACCTCGACTAAATCTAACATCCAAGCCATGCACCTCGGCCATCCAATGCCCGAGTCGCATCTCGATCAAATCCAACGTCCGAGCCATGCACATCGGCCATCCAAAGCCCAAGCCATGCATCTTGGCCAAATCCAATGTCCGAGCCACGCACCTCAGCCATCTAACGCCCTAGTCGCATCTTGACCAAATCTAGTGTCCGAGCCACGCACATCAGCCATCCAATGCATGAGCCACACATCTCGGCCAAATCCAGCATTCGAGCCACGCCTCGTGGCCAATCTAATACCCGAGTCACATCTTGGCTTGATCCAATGCCCAAGCCACGCCTCGCGGCCAATCAAATGCTTGAGTCACATCTCGGCCTGATCCAATGCTCGAGCCATGCCTCGCGACCAATCTAATGCCCGAGACATATCTCGGCCCGATCAAATGTCCGAGCCACACCTCGCGGCTAATCCAATGCCTGAGCCACGCACCTCAGCCAAATCTAGCGTCCAAGCCATGCACCTCGGCTATCCAACGCTCGAGTCGCATCTCGACCAAATCCAATGTCCAAGCCATGCACATCGGCCATCCAATGCTCGAGCCACGTATCTCGGTCAAATCTAGTGTCCGAGCCACGCACCTTGGCCATCCAACGCCCGAGTCGCATCTTGGCCAAATCTAGCATCCGAGCTATGCACATCGGCCATCCAATGCCTGAGCCATGCATCTCGGCCAAATCCAGCATCCGAGCCACGCCTTACGGCCAATCTAATGCCCGAGTCACATCTCGGCCTGATCCAATGCCCAAGCCACGCCATTCGTGCTTAGTGCACTAAGAGGGGGGGGGGGGGGGGGGCGGTGTGGGGTGAATTAGTGTAGCGGAAAACTTTTGATGATTTAAAATGATGTTCCGTACGATGAAATCGTTTCCGACGTAAAACCATTTTCGGAAACTTAACTTGAAAACGAGTTCGTAAAGGAGTGCAGCAAAAGTAATGAGGAAGTAAAGCACATATGGAGGTTTGCAGTAAGGTAAGCAGCAAGAATAAATGCAAACCAGAGAGCCTCGTAATTTTAGAGTGGTTCAGTCAATCTTGACTTACATCCTCTTTTGGCTTTCTCTTCCGACGAGGTCACCGACGTCAACTAGAGGCCTTTCTTCAATAGGCAAAACCCAACCACCCTTTTATAGTTTCACTCCTTTTGATAGGCTTAGGAGACAACCCTTACAGAATTTTCACTCCTCTCTTGAATGATCGAAACTTGGAAGAAAAGTGGGAGGAGAACTTTTAGCTTATACAACACTTTTGAGCTCTAAAAATCACAAAGTAAGATTGGATTTTCGGTGCCCTTTCATGCAGGAAAGGGTTTGGTTTATATAGGCCCCAAACTGGTTTGAATTTGGAGCTCAAAAATATTATCTCCCAGATTTTCGGGGTTCTAGCAGTACTACTGCCATAACTGGGCGGTACTACCTCTCGGAGACCGAGCTCAAGTGGTACCACCGCTTGACAAGGGTAGTACCACCATCCAGTCTCGTTCGGAGACTGAGCCCATGCGGTACCATCGCCTGACAGGGGTGGTACTACCACCCAATCTCGCTCGGAGACTGAGCCTAGGCAGTACCACCGCCTGACCTGGGCGGTTGCACCGCCCAGCTTTCCTGAGCTCCTAGGCGGTGCCACTGCCGGCTAGGAAATCTGGATCCGAATGGGCTGATCCATTTGGCCCAATTTGGGTCTGTCAAGGGCCCAATTGCCCCTAGATTAAGTTAATGAGATCACCTCCCATTCCTAGCTTAATCTACATGCTAACTACGATATTTCTTAAGACATTTATTGTAACTTTCTCTGGTATGTTAATCGCTTCTTCCGGCGAGCTTCCGGCAAACTCCTGGACTTGTGATGATCCACTTGGCGAGTTCCAATGAGCTTCTTTGGCAAACTCCTAGACTTCTTGGATTTGTTCCCGCAGAACCTCCGACAATCGTCCGGACTTTCGTCGAACTCTCGAACCCCCAATGTGATCATAGTCTTGACTCCGACACAACTCCTACTGCATGTCTTACTGCCATCGTAGTTAATCCTGTACACTTATCCCAACATATAGATTAGATAACAAATGACAATTGACTTCATCATCAAAATTCGAGATTCAACAATCTTCCCCTTTTTGATGATGACAATCAATTGATAACAGAGTTAACCTTAACTCCCCCTATCTATATGCCATACTTGAGATAAGTCATTCTTGAATTCAAAGTCTTTGAATTCAAGAGACATATTGATAAGTTAAGATCGTTTAACCTTATCAATACTCCCATCATGATTCCTATCATGATGTATTTCTTTGAAAATGATGTCAAGGCTTGACATCCATTTTCAAGGTTTACATTTCAAATGTGAAAGATAGCAGTTGTAGCAATTCATCATATGGGAAGATATCAAAATATAAAATTGCGATGTAAGTTCTTGATATCTTAACATAATGCAAATATTTCAAATGTTTAGCAATCATAGCATTTCATCACATGACAAGATATTAATTTGTAGAATTGCGATATAAGCTCTAGATATCTTAACATAGTTCAAATATGGCAATCATAGCAATTCTATCACCAATTTATATAGCATTAAATTCAAATATGGCACTCACAGCATCAATTCATATATTTCTCATTCAAATATGACACTCATAGTATCAATTCATATATTTCTCCCCCTTTGTTATCAACAAAAAGGAGAATGATATAAGCAAATTTTAACTCGGTTTATGTCATTTTTCAACAATGAGGGATAAGATACCAATAATACAAATATCTCAAGGAAAACATGACATGGAGATAACTTTCATTACTTCTTCCTCTTTATTTGTTATTATCTTTTTGCATGAAAGAGGAAAGTCATTTGTGAGCTTACCCGAATGAAGTTAAAATTGATAAGATATTAAAATACGCTTCATTTTTACAAGGATCAAGATATGTGTATGAATCAAATCCTTGCACATAAAACTATTTCTCAAAAGATATAAGAAGGAATCATCATATCCATTTCTCGAAAGATATTTTTCACATGATAAGCCTATGAGAGATGCATTTGCTAGTTGATTCTATATGTCAAAAATCAATAATGTGAATCAAACTCGATATGACATATGTTTATTAAGTCCCAAAGAGAATAATGTATCGAGAAAATCTGATTGTTAGGATCAAGAAGATCCGAAAATGAAATTTAACACTTTCATGCATTCTAACAAGGTTTTGCTATAGATTTTCAAATTCAACCATGAAGATAAAACATGCTTATTATCATAGAAATTTTTGTATCCAAAACACATAATTTTCAACATGTAATTAAGGCATGTAATTGTGTAAAATCATCATGGCAATTAAGTGATTTGATCATTAATAAAAAAATCTGAAAAATAATCTTAACAAGTTCATGCATTCGGACATATTAACATTCATAATTCTCTTCTATTGAAATCAAATTGTTCTTCACTTAAAGGTTTTATAAAAATATCAACTAGTTGATACTTAGTATCAATGAACTCTATGATTACATCATAATTAGTGACATGATCTTGTATAAAGTGATGTCTAATATCAATATGTTTTGTTCTTGAGTGTTGAATGTGATTCTTTGTTAAATATATTGCACTTGTGTTATCACATTTAATGGGAATGTTTTTAAGATGGACTTTATAATCTTCTAAGGTGTTTTTCATCCATGTTTCTTAGATGATCAAGAAATAAGGGAATGTCCCAAAAATTGATATGTTCCTGATGTGCTTTTTTTTTATCTAGTCTACACCCAGCAAAATCCACATCAACATAAGCAATTAACTCAAAATTCTTAGTTTTTGGATACCATAATCCTAGATTTGTGGTACCTTTAAGATATCTAAATATTCTTTTAACTGCTTTGAGATGAGATATCTTAGGGTTCGATTGAAACCTAGCACAAAGTTCTACACTGAACATGATATCTGGTCTAGTTGAAGTGAGGTAAAGTAAACTTCCTATCATACCCCTATAAGTTTTTTGATCGAAGCTTTCTCCACTTTCATTAACTTCTAACTTAGTGGAGGTGCTCATAGGAGTGTTAATAGCTTTTGAGCTATCCATATTAAATCTTTTTAGTAAATATTAAATCTTTTTAGCATATCTAAAGCGTATTTTGTTTGACTAATAAAGATGTCATTGCTTAATTGCTTAATTTGTAAGCCTAAGAAAAAGGTTAATTCTCCCATCAAACTCATTTCAAATTCGAGACTCATGGTTTTAGCAAAAGATTCACAAAGAGATTCATTCGTAGAACCAAAGATAATATCATTAATATAAATCTGAATAATGAGAAAATTATTTTTAAAATTCTTGATAAACAATATAGTATTGACCTTGCCTTTTGTGAAATTATTTTTAATAAGAAAAGTACTAAGTCTCTCATACCAAGCCCTTGGAGCTTGTTTTAAACCATAGAGAGCTTTAGTTAATTTAAATACATGATTAGGGAGACCATTATTTTTAAATCCGGGAGGTTGTTCAACATAAACTTCTTCAGAAATAAAGCCATTAAGAAAAACGCTTTTAACATCCATTTGAAACAACTTAAAATTATTATTACTAGCATAGGCAAGGAGCATCCTTATGGCTTCTAATCTAGCCACAGGAGCGAAGGTTTCTTTGTAATCGATATCTTTTTCTTGGTTGAAACCTTTGGCCACTAATCTAGCCTTATTTCTAACCACGATACCATATTTATCTTGCTTGTTTCTAAAGACCCATTTAGTATCAATAACTAAATGGTCATTTGGCCTAGGAACAAGCTTCCACACCTCATTTCTCTCAAATTGATTTAACTCATCTTACATTGCGATAATCCATGAATCATCTTTCATGGCTTCGTCAATACATTTAGGTTCAATTTGGGAGAGAAAAGCGGCATTGACACAAAAAGTTTTAAGAGAAGAACATGTTTGAACCTCCTTAGATGAGTCTCCTAGAATTAGCTCCTTAGGATGAGCATCTACATACTTCTAATCCTTGGGTAAGGATATTTTGAAAGTAGATACATCCAAGTTGCTAGTTGGAGAAGGGGTTTCATTTAAATTCAAAGAATCAAAATTAACATCATCATCAAAATAATTTTTCTTGATTTTGGAAATCTCATTGAAAACAACATGAATGGATTCTTATATAATTAAAGTTCTTTTATTGAAGATACGAAAAGTTTTAGAAACCGAAGAATAACCAAGAAAAATTCCTTCATCAGATTTACCATCAAATTTTCCTAAGGAATCTTTTTCATTCAAGATAAAACACTTACACCCAACAACTTTAAAATATGAAACATTAGGTTTTTTATTGTTCCACAACTCATAGGGAGTTTTGGTGAGTAAGGGTCTTACTAGAACTCTATTCAATATATAGCATGTAGTGTTTACGGCTTCGACCTAAAAATATTTGGGTAGGCTATGTTTATTCAACATGGTTCTTGCCATTTCTTATAAATTTCTATTCTTTCTTTCTACTACTCCATTTTGTTGAGGATTTCTTGGAGTAGAGAAGTTGTGGTTGTATCCATTAGATTCAGAAAATTTTTGGAAATCACAGTTTTGAAATTTACCACCGTGATCACTTCAAATTGATGAAATCATAAAACCATTTTCATTTTGAACAAGTTTACAAAACTTGGTGAAATATCTAAAGCATTCATTTTTGTGTTTCAAGAAATAAGTCTATATGTATCTACTATAGTCATCTACAATGACGAAGGCGTATTTGCTACCTCCTAGGCTTGATGTAGAGATTGGTCCGAATAAATCCATATGGATCAATTATAAGGGCCTAGAGGTGCTTATTTGATTCTTAGATTTGAAACTACCCTTAATTTATTTTCCTAATTGACAAGCATCATACACATTATCTTTGATGAACTTGATATGAGAAATTCCTCGTACAAGTTCTTTGGATGATATTTGAGTGATTAGTTTCATGCTAGCATGACCTAATCTCCTATGCCAAAGCCAATCATCCTCATTCAAAACCGAGAAACACATTTCATTACAAAGATCATTGATGTCAATGGTGTATACATTATTCTGTTTTAATACAATCGTAGATGTATTTTTGTATGGTTTTTCAATGATGCAAGCATTAGATTCGAATTTGATGATATATCCTTTATCACATAATTGACTAATGCTCAAGAGGTTATGTTTTAAACTATCAACTAACAAAACATCTTCAATAAAGAAGTTGGATTTGTTACCTATGGTTCCTTTGCCAATAATTTTACCCTTGTTATTGTCTCCGAAGGTGACATAGCCTTCGTCTATGCTAGTGAGCTTAGAGAATTGAGATGGATCTCTGGTCATATGCCTTGAGCATCCACTATCAAGGTACCATCTCTTGCTCCTAGCTTGTGATGGTGTATGTCTCTACAAGAAAGGATAATTTTTAGGTACCCATTTACTTTTGGGTACCTCAAAAACTAATCTACATTGTTTATTATGTTACATAGAGTTTATCATGGTTCCTTTAGGAACCCAAATCAGTTTATTCGGGCTAATTTTCTTGAATGGATAATGATACGTTTTATATTCATATTTACAATAAAATTTACATTTGCTTTGGTGCTGAACATGTAAGATAGGGCCTTTTATGAAGGTGGTTGGATTTTGACGAGGACTTCTCACAAATCTGATTCCACTTCTTTTGGGAACATGACCCTTATTTGTAAGGATCATGTTCAAAGACTTGCTACCAACCTCGAATTTCTTCAAGGTGTCCTTAAGTAGCAAGTTCTCTTTTGGAGAGTTTCTATATCATGACATTTTATACATGGAGCTAAACTATCATGATATTCAGTTTTTAATTTATCAAAATTACTAATAAGACTATCATGCTCCTTTTTTAATAATTTATATTTTCTACTAATTATTTTGCATTCATCAAATAAGTCATGGAAGGCATTTAATAATTCATCAAATGATAAATCTGCATCAATTAAATTTGTTACCTCCTCTCCGATGGCCATTAGGGCATAATGAGCAACTTGCTCGGTGTTGGACTCCTCTTCTTCGGATGTACTTGAGTCATCCCAGTTGCTTTGAGTGCCTTTTTCTTTGATGTTCTCTTCTTGGCTTGGGGACAATCACTTTTGTAGTGTCTCGGCTTTTTGCACTCGTAGCAAATAACTTGGTCCTTTTTGGGTTCAAATTTATTTTTTGTATCATTTTTAAACTTGTTTCTCTTAATGAATTTTTTGAATTTTCTTGTTAGAAGTGCCAAGTCATCGTCACAGTCCTCATCACTTAAGTTTTCTCTCAAGTGGTCATCTAAAGTTCTAAGTGCCATATCCTTCCTGTTCTTTGGAAGGATGTCTTCTTGCTCTTCATGAGCCTTGCAAGTCATTTCATAGGTCATTAATAACCCGATTAATTCTTCAAGAGGGAAGTTGTTTAAATCTTTAGCCTCTTGAATAGTAGTGACTTTAGGGTCCCAACTCTTAGGAAGGGATCTTAGAATCTTATTTACAAGCTCAAAATCCGAAAAACTTTTGTCGAGTCCTTTTAGACCAGTGACGACATCCGTGAAATGGGTGTACATGTCGCCAATAGTCTCGCTCGGTTTCATTCGGAAAAGTTCAAAAGAATGTATTAAAAGATTGATTTTTGACTCTTTCACTTTACTTGTGCCTTCGTGAGTCACTTCGAGTGTATGCCAAATATCAAACACAGTTTCACAAACCAAAACACGATTGAACTCATTTTTATCAAGCACACAAAATAAGGCATTCATAGCCTTTGCATTAAGAGCGAAAGTCTTCTTTTCTAATTCATTCCAATCAATCATTGGAAGAGAAGACTTCAAAAATTCATTTTCGACAAGATTCCAAAGTTCAAAATCCATTGAAATAAGGAAGATCCTCATTCGGGTCTTCCAATAGGTGTAGTCTGTCCCAATGAACATGGGTAGATGTGTAATAAAGTGGCCCTCTTGGTTTTCGACAAATGCCATCTCTCTTAGGTTTTAATCCGTTTGAGAGTTAACCTCGCTTTGATACCAATTGTTAGGATCAAGAGCACTAAGAGGGGGGGGGGTGAATTAGTGCAGCGGAAAACTTTCGATGATTTAAAACGACGGTCGTACGATGAAATCGTTTCCGACATAAAACCGTTTTCGGAAACTTAACTTGAAAGCGAGTTCATAAAGGAGTGCAGCAAAAGTAATGAGTAAGTAAAACACATATGCAGGTTTGCAGTAAGGTAAGCAGCAACAATAAATGCAAACCAGAGAGCACCACAATTTTAGAGTGGTTCGGTCAATCTTGACTTACATCTACTTTTGGCTTCCTCCTCTGATGAGGTCACCGATGTCCACTAGAGGCCTTCCTTCAATAGGCGAAGGCCAACCACCCTTTTACAGTTTCACTCCTTTTGACGGGCTTAGGAGACAACCCTTTTAGAATTTTCACTCCTCTCTTGAATGATCGAAACTTGGAAGAAAAGTGGGAGGAGAACTTTTAGCTTATACAACACTTTTGAGCTCTAAAAATCATAGAGTAAGATTGGATTTTCAGTGCCCTTTCATGCAGGAAATGGTGGGGTTTATATAGGCCCCAAATTGGTTTGAATTTGGAGCTCAAAAATGTCATATCCCGGATTTCCGGGGTCCTGGCGGTACTACTGCCATAACTGGGCGGTACTACCTCTCGGAGACCGAGCTCAAGCGGTACCACCGCCTGACAGGGGCGGTACCACCGCCCAGTTTCGTTCGGAGACTGAGCCTAGGCGGTACCACCGCTTGATAGGGGCGATACCACCATCCGGTCTTGCTCGGAGACTGAGCCCAAGCGGTACCACCTCCTGACCTGGGTGGTTGCACCGCCCAACTTTCTTGAGCTCCTAGGCGGTGCCATCGTCGGCCATAAAATCTGGGTCCGAATGAGCTGATCCATTCGGCCCAATTTGGGTCTGTCAAGGGCCCAATTGCCCCCAGATTAAGTTAATGGGATCACCTTCCATTCCTAGCTTAATCTACATGCTAACTATAATATTTCTTAAGGCATTTACTTTAACTTGCTCCAGTGCATCAATTGCTTCTTCCGACGAGCATCCGACGAACTTCCGGCGAACATTCGACGAACCCTCGGCGATGCTCTGGCGGACTTCCAGCAAACTCGTGGACTTGCGATGATCCACTTGGCGAGTTCCGATGAGCTTCTTTGGCAAACTCCTGGACTTCTCAGATTTGTTCCCGTAGAACCTCCGACGACCGTCCGAACTTCCGTCGAACTCTCGAACCCCCAACGTGATCATGGTCTTGACTCCGACGCAACTCCTGCTGCATGTCTTACTGCCATCGTAGTTAATCTTGCACACTTATCTTAACATATGGATTAGATAACAAATGACAATTGACTTCATCATCAAAATTCGAGATTCATCACGAGTCACATCTCAGCCCGATCCAATGCCCGAGCCACGCCTTGTGGCTAATTAAATGCATGAGTCACATCTCGGCCTGATCCAATGCCCGAGCCACGCCTCGCGGCCAATGTAATGCTCGAGTTATATCTTGGCCCGATCCAATGCTCGAGCCACGCCTCACGGCCAATCTAATGCCTGAATCACATCTTGGCCCGATACAATGCCTGAGCCACGCCTCGTGGCCAATCAAATGCCCGAGTCACATCTCGGCCCGATCCAATGCCCGAGCTATGCCTCACGACCAATCTAATGCCCGAGTCACATCTTGGCCCGATCCAATGCCCGAGCCATGCCTCGCAGCCAATCCAACGCCTGAGCCACGCACCTCGGCCAAATCTAGCGTCTAAGCCACGCACCTCGGCCATCCAACACCCGAGTCGCATCTTGACCAAATCCTATGTCCGAGCCATGCACATCGGCCATCCAACGCCCGAGCCATGTAACTCGGCCAAATCCAGCATCCGAGCCATGCAACTTGGCCATCCAACGCCCGAGTCGCATCTTGGCCAAATCCAATGTCCGAGCCATGCACATTGGCCATCCAATGCCCAAGCCATGCATCTCAGCCAAATCCAGCATCCGAGCTATGCCTCGTGGCCAATCTAATGCCCGAGTCACATCTCGGCCCGATCCAACGCCCGAGCCATGCCTTGTGGCCAATCAAATGCCCGAGTCACATCTCAGCCCGATCGAATGCCCGAGCCATGCCTTGCGGCCAATCTAATGCCCAAGTCACAACTCGGCCCGATCCAATGCACGAGCCATACCTCGCAGCCAATCTAATGCCCGAGTCATATCTCAGCCCGATCCAACGCCCGAGCCATGCCACGTGGCCAATCAAATGCCCGAGTCACATCTCGACCCGATCCAATGCCCGAGCCATGCCTCGCGACCAATCTAATGCCTAAGTCACATCTCGGTCCGATCCAATGCCCGAGCCATGTCTTGTTAGGATCGAGAGCACTAAGAGGGGGGGGGGGGGTGAATTAGTACAGCGGAAATCTTTCAGCGATTTAAAAACGAAAGCTGCGTTCGTCCGATAAAAACGATTTCGATGTAAAAGCCGATTCTAAGATTACTTAAGATTAAGTGCAGTTTACGTCTAAGCACAGTTTACGTCTAAACTGAGTTTGCGTCTAAATGCAGTTTTGCGTCTAAACATAGTTTTACGTCTAAACGCAGTTTTGCGTCTAAACTCAGTTTACGTCTAAACGCAGTTTTACGTCTAAACGCAGTTTGCGTCTAAAAGTAGTTTACGTCTAAAACACAGTTTTATGTCTAAACACAATTTGCGCAGTTTGCGTCTAAACACAGTTTTGCGTCTAAATTCAGTTTACGTCTAAACGTAGTTTGCGTCTAAAACAGTTTCAAAGGGATCTAAACTTAGAAGCTAGTTCATAAAAGCACAGAAGACAGTTTTGCAGAATCAAAACACAAACGTAAGTTGATCGTACGAAAAACACAGATTTACGTCTAAATGCAGATTCGAAAAGATCAGCAGTTAGAACTTGTTCATAAAGGCGCAGAAAGCAGTAGTTATGTAGGAGGTTTGCAGTAATGATAAGGTACTCGAAATAAAAGCAAACCAGAGATTTAGAGTGGTTCGGTCAGTCTTGACCTACTCCACTTTTGGCTTCCTCCTCCGACGAGGTCACCGACGTCAACTAGCTGCCTTCCTTCAATGGGCGCAGGCCAACTGCCCTTTTACAGTTTCACTCCTTTTGATGGGCTCAGGAGACAACCATTATAGAACCTTTCTCTCCTCACTTTACAATTCAAAAGCTTAAAGAACAGAAGGAGGAGACTTAAAGGCTTTACAACAATTTTGAGCTCTTAGAATCACAGAAAGAATCAAGATTTCGGTGTAGGTCTGTGTAATTTCTGTGCTGAATGGGTGGGGTATTTATAGGCCCCAACCCAGTTCAAATTTGGAGCTCAAAAAGATCAAATCTCGGAATTCCAAGATCAGGCAGTTGTACCTCCTGACTGGAGAGGTTGCACCGCCTGGCAGAGCTCGGAGACTGAGCCCAGGCGGTTGCACCTCTCTGTCAGGGGCGGTTGCACCGCTTGAGTCTGGCTCGGAGACTGAGCCCCAGGCAGTGCCACCTCTTGACTGAGGCGGTTGCACCTCTCTGCCAGAGCTCGAAGACCGAGCTCAGGCGGTGCTACCTCTCTGTCAGGGAGGTTGCACTGCCCAGTCTAGCTCGAAGACTGAGCTCAGGCGGTGCTACCTCTCTGTCAGGGAGGTTGCACCGCCCAGTATAGCTCGAAGACTGAGCTCAGGCGGTTGCACCTCCTGGCTGGGGCGGTTGCACCGCCCAGTCTCGCTGGGAGACTTAGCCCAGGCGGTGCCACCTCCTAGCCTAGGCGGTTGCACGTCCTGGTGCAATCAGGGTCCGAATGGTTAGCTCCATTCGGCCCAATTTCAATCTTTTCAGGGGCCCAATTGCCCCAAGATTAAGCTAATGGGATCACCTCCCATTTTCCAACTTAATCAACGTGCTAACTACGATTAAATCTAAGACAATTTCTGCAGCTTTGCTCCGATGCGTCAATCGCTTCTTCCGGTGAGTTTCCGGCGAACTTCCGTCGTTCATTCGATGAACCCTCGGTGATTCTTCTGTGGACTTCCGGCAAACTCCTGGACTTTGCGACGATCCACTTGGTGAGTTCCGACGAGCTTCGCTTGGCAAGCTTCTGGACTTCTCGGATCTGTTCTCGCAGAACCTCCGATGACCGTCCGAACTTCCGTCGAACTCTCGAACTCCCAACGTGATCATGATCTTGACTCCGGCGCAACTCCTGCTGCTTGTCTAACTTTCATTGTAGTTAATCCTGCACACTTATCTCAACACATAGATTAGACAACAAATGACAATTGACTTCATCATCAAAATCTGAGATTCAACAATCTCCCCCTTTTTGATGATGACAATCAATTGATAATGGAGTTATCCTTAACTCCCCCTATCTATATGCCATAGTTGAGATAAGTCAACCTTGAATTCAAGACCTAAGAATTCAAGTGACGTATTGATAAGTTAGATTAGTTAAACTTATCAATACTCCCATCATGATACCCATCATGATGTATCTCTTCAAGAATGATGTCAAGGCTTGACATACATCATCAAGTTTGTATGATTGTGTTTGTAACTATTCATCATGTAATTGAATATTATCATATAAAGCTGCGAAGGACTATTACATGATGCACACATTTGAGATTTTCTAGCAAGTTTTCATTTACTTCACAAGATAGGATATCAACTCAAGACATAATGCAAACTATAGCACATGTTCATATATCTCTTGGTGATGCAAGGATGGCATAACCATAACATTGTTTATAGCATCACTCAAGTATTTGCAACTATGACATAGACATGATCATGGCAGTGTTTATCAATTCATATGTTTCTCCCCCTTTGTCATCAACAAAAAGCATGGTAATTTTGATACCAGGAAAACAATATTAGCAAGCTTATAGAGGAATTTTACATAGATTGCTTTGAAAACTTCTTCCCCATTTTGTTATAATCCATTTTACCCGCAAAGATATTACAGGATGAAATACATACACAGGAATCACTTTATCAGATTTATTTCAAAAACTTATGAAAGTGTACGAATAAATCTTTTTTATAGCATTCGAACAAATAAGATGCATTTGGACAAGATTTTGTTACAGATTTTCACATATAAACATGGCAATCAAGTGATCTGATCATTCAATATAGTCCGAAAAATAAGTTTATTTATTCGGACACATCAACATTCCTAATTCTCTTTTAATGAAATCAAATTGTTCTTCACTTAGAGGTTTTGTAAAAATATTAGCCAGTTGATGTTTGGTATCAATGAACTCTATGGTTACGTCATGATTAGTGACATGATCTCGTATAAAGTGATGTCTAATATCAATATGTTTTGTTCTTGAGTGTTGTATAGGATTTTTAGTTAAGCATATTGCACTCGTGTTATCACATTTAATGGGAATATCTTTAAGATTAACTTTGTAATCTTCTAAAGTGTTTTTCATCCATACAACTTGTGCACAGCATGCACTTGCTGCAATATATTCAGCTTCAGTTGTTGATAGAGCAACCGAGCTTTGTTTCTTAGATGACCAGGATACAAGGGCATGTCCTAAAAATTGACATGATCCTGATGTGCTTTTTCTATCTAGTCTATAGCCAGCGAAGTCCGCATCAGCATAAGCTGTTAACTCAAAATTTTCTGATTTTGGGTACCATAATCCTAGATTTGTGGTTCCATTAAGATATCTAAGTATTCTTTTGACTGCTTTGAGATGAGATATCTTAGGGTTTGATTGAAATCTAGCACAAAGTCCTACACTGAACATGATGTCTGGTCTGGTGGTAGTGAGGTAAAGTAAACTTCCTATCATACCCCTATAAGTCTTTTGATTAAAGCTTTCTCCACTTTCATCAATTTCTAACTTAGTGGAGGTGCTCATAGGGGTGTTAATAACCTTTGAGTTGTTCATATTAAACTTTTTTAATAAATTCATAGCATATTTTGTTTGACTAATAAAGATGTCGTTGCTTAATTGTTTGATTTGTAAACCTAAGAAGAATGTTAATTCTCCCATTAAGCTCATTTCGAATTCAAGACTCATGGTTTTAGCAAAAGATTCACAGAGAGATTCATTTATAGAGCCAAAGATAATATCATCAACATAAATCTGAACAATGAGAAAATTATTTTCAAAATTCTTGATAAATAATGTAGTATCAACCTTGCCTTTTGTGAAATTAATTTCGATAAGAAAAGAACTAAGTCTCTCATACCAAGCCCTTGGGGCTTGTTTTAAACCATAGAGAGCTTTAGTTAATCTAAACACATGATTAGGGAGGCTATCATTTTCAAAACCAGGAGGTTGTTCAACATAAACTTCTTCGGAGATAAAGACATTTAGAAAAGCGCTTTTAACATCCATTTGAAACAACTTAAAATTATTACTACTAGCGTAGGCAAGGAGCATCCTTATGGCTTCTAATCGAGCCACAGGAGCGAAGGTTTCTTCGTAATCGATACCTTCTTCTTGGTTAAAACTTTTGGCCACTAATCTAGCCTTGTTTCTAACCATGATACCATTTTCATTTTGCTTTTTTCTGAAGACCCATTTAGTACCAATAACTAAATGGTCATTTGGCCTAGGAACAAGCTTCCACACTTCATTTCTCTCAAATTGATTTAATTCATCTTGCATTGCGATAATCCATGAATCATCTTTCATGGCTTCATCAATGCATTTGGGTTCAATTTGGGAGAGAAAGGCGGCATTCGCACAAAAGGTTTTAAGAGAAGATCGTGTTTAAACCCCCTTTGACGTGTCTCCTAGGATTAGCTCCTTAGGGTGAGCATCTACATACTTCCAATCCTTGGGTAAGGATATTTCGGAAGTGGATGCATCCAGGTTGTTAGTTGGAGAAGGGGTTTCATTTAAATTCAAGGAATCAAAATTAACATCTTCATCAAGATCATTTTTCGTGATTTCGGAAATCTCATTGAAAACAACATGAATGGATTCTTCAATAATTAGATTCTTTTATTGAAGATACGAAAGGCTTTAGAAACTGTAGAATAACCAAGAAAGATTCCTTCATCGGATTTAGCATCAAATTTTCCTAAGTTATCTTTTTCATTCAAGATAAAACACTTACACCCAAAGACTTTAAAATATGAAACGTTGGGTTTTTTATTGTTCCATAACTCATAGGAAGTTTTGGTCAGTAGAGGTCTTACTAGAACTCTATTTAAAATGTAGCATGCAGTATTTACGGCTTCGGCCCAAAAATATTTGGGTAGGTTGTGTTCATTCAACATGGTTCTTGCCATTTCTTGTAAATTTCGATTTTTTTTTTCTACAACTCCATTTTGTTGAGGGTTTCTAGGAGTAGAGAAATTATGGTTGTATCCATTGAGTTCACAAAATTCCTAGAAATCATGGTTTTGAAATTCACCACCATGATCACTTCTAATTGACGAAATCATAGAACCTTTCTCATTCTGAACGAGTTTGCAAAACTTGGTAAAAGATCTAAGGCATTCACTTTTCTGTTTTAAGAAGTAAGTCCATGTGTATCTGCTATAGTCATCCACGATGACGAAAGCGTATTTGCTACCTCCTAGGCTTGATGTGGAGATGGGTCCGAACAAGTCCATATGGATCAATTGTAAGGGCCTAGAGGTGCTTATTTGATTTTTAGATTTAAAGCTACTCTTAATTTGTTTACCTAATTGGCAAGCATCACATACATTATCTTTGATGAACTTGATATGTGGAATTCCTCTTACAAGTTCTTTGGATGATATTTGAGTGATTAGCTTCATGCTAGCATGACCTAATCTTCTGTGCCATATCCAAGCATTCTCATTTAAAGCAGAAAAATATATTTCATTACATAAATCATTGATGTCAATAGTGTATACGTTATTTTGTTTTAATGCAATCATAGATATGTTTTTGTGTGGTTTTTCAATGATGCAAGCATTAGATTCAAATATGATAATATATCCTTTATCACACAATTGACTAATGCTCAAGAGGTTATGTGTTAGACCATCAACTAGCAAAACATCTTCAATAGAGTAGTTGGATTTGTTACCTATGGTTCCTTTGCCAATGATTTTACCCTTGTTGTCTCCGAAGGTGACATATCCTTCGTCTATGCTAGTGAGCTTAGAGAATTGGGATGGATCTCCGGTCATATGCCTTGAGCATCCACTATCAAGGTACCATCTCTTGCTCCTAGCTTGCGATGGTTTAGTTTTCTCATCTTCGATGGCCATTAGGGCATAATGAGCAACTTGCTCGGTGTTGGTCTCCTCTTCTTCGGACACGCTCGAGTCGTCCCATGTTGCTTGAAGCGCCTTCTTCTTTGATGTTCTTCTTTTGACTTGGGGACAATCACTCTTGTAGTGTCCCGGCTTTTTGCATTCATAGCAGATCACTTGGTTCTTCTTGGGTTCAAGTTTATTTTTCGCATCATTCTTAAACTTGTTTCTTTTAAAGAACTTTTTAAACTTTCTTGTTAAAAGTGCCAAGTCATCATCACAGTCCTCATCACTTGAGTTTTCTCTCAAGTGGCATTCAGAAGTTTTGAGTGCCATATCCTTCCGGTTCTTTGGAAGGATGTCTTCTTGCTCATCATGAGCTTTACAAGTCATTTCGTAGGTCATTAATGACCCGATTAGTTCTTCAAGAGGGAAGTTGCGCAGATCTTTTGCCTCTTGAATAGTAGTGACTTTAGGATCCCAACTCTTAGGAAGCGATCTTAGTATCTTATTTACGAGTTCTAAATCCGAAAAACTTTTTCCGAGTCCTTTTAGATTGTTGACGACATCCGTGAAACGGGTAAACATGTCGCCAATGGTTTCACTCGGTTTCATTCGGAAAAGTTCAAAAGAATGCAACAACAGATTGATTTTTGACTCTTTCACTCTACTTGTGCCCTCGTGGGTCACTTCGAGTGTGTGCCAAATATCAAATGCACTTTCGTAAGTTTAAACACGATTAAACTCGTTTTTATCAAGTGCGCAAAATAAGGCATTCATAGCCTTTGCATTAAGAGCGAAAGCCTTCTTTTCCAATTCATTCCAATCGATCATTGGAAGAGAAGACTTTGAAAATCCGTTTTCAACAAGGTTCCACATTTCAAAATCCATAAAAATAAGAAAGATACTCATTCGGGTCTTCGAGTAGGTGTAGTCCGTCCCACTGAACATGAGTGGACGTGTAATAGAATGCCCCTCTTGGTTTCCGGCGTATGCCATCTCTCTTGGGTTTTAATCCGTTAGAGAGTTAACCTCGCTCTGATACCAATTGTTAGGATCGAGAGCATTAAGAGGGGGGGGGTGAATTAGTGCAGCGGAAATATTTCAGCGATTTAAAAACGAAAGCTGCGTTCGTCCGATAAAAACGATTTCGATGTAAAAGCCGATTCTAAGATTACTTAAGATTAAGCGCAGTTTACGTCTAAGCACAGTTTACGTCTAAACTGAGTTTGCGTATAAATACAGTTTGCGTCTAAACGCAGTTTTACGTCTAAACACAGTTTTACGTCTAAACGCAGTTTTGCGTCTAAACTCAGTTTACGTCTAAACGCAGTTTTACGTCTAAACGCAGTTTGCGTCTAAAAGTAGTTTACGTCTAAAACACAGTTTTATGTCTAAACACAGTTTGCGCAGTTTGCGTCTAAACACAGTTTTGCGTCTAAACTCAGTTTACGTCTAAACGCAGTTTTACGTCTAAACGTAGTTTGCGTCTAAAATAGTTTCAAAGGGATCTAAACTTAGAAGCTAGTTCATAAAAGCGCAGAAGACAGTTTTGCAGAATCAAAACACAAACGTAAGCTGATCGTACGAAAAACACAGATTTACATGTGAATGCAGATTCGAAAAGATCAGCACTTAGAACTTGTTCGTAAAGGCGCAAAGAGCAGTAGTTATGTAGGAGGTTTGCAGTAATGATAAGGTACTCGAAATAAAAGCAAACCAGAGATTTAGAGTGGTTCGGTCAGTCTTGACCTACTCCACTTTTGGCTTCCTCCTCCGACGAGGTCACCGACGTCAACTAGCTGCCTTCCTTCAATGGGCAAAGGCCAACTGCCCTTTTACAGTTTCACTCCTTTTGATGGGCTCAGGAGACAACCCTTACAGAACCTTTCTCTCCTCACTTTACAATTCAAAAGCTTAAAGAACAGAAGGAGGAGACTTAAAGGCTTTACAACAATTTTGAGCTCTTAGAATCACAGAAAGAATCAAGATTTCGGTGTAGGTCTGTGTAATTTCTGTGCTGAATGGGTGGGGTATTTATAGGCCCCAACCCAGTTCAAATTTGGAGCTCAAAACGATCAAATCCCGGAATTCCGGGATCAGGCGGTTGCACCTCCTGACTAGAGAGGTTGCACCGCTTGGCAGAGCTCGGAGACTGAGCCCAAGCGGTTGCACCTCTCTATCAGGGGCGGTTGCACCGCCTGAGTCTGGCTCGGAGACTGAGCCCCAGGCGGTGCCACCTCTTGACTGAGGCGGTTGCACCTCTCTGCCAGAGCTCGAAGACCGAGCTCAGGCGGTGCTACCTCTCTGTCAGGGAGGTTGCACTGCCCAGTCTAGCTCGAAGACTGAGCTCAGGCGGTGCTACCTCTCTGTCAGGGAGGTTGCACCGCCCAGTCTAGCTCGAAGACTGAGCTCAGGCAGTTGCACCTCCTGGCTGGGGCGGTTGCACCGCCCAGTCTCGCTGGGAGACTTAGCCCAGGCGGTGCCACCTCCTAGCCTAGGCGGTTGCACCTCCTGGTGTAATCAGGGTCCGAATGGTTAGCTCTATTCGGCCCAATTTCAATCTTTTCAGGGGCCCAATTGCCCCAAGATTAAGCTAATGGGATCACCTCCCATTTTCCAACTTAATCAATGTGCTAACTACGATTAAATCTAAGACAATTTCTGCAGCTTTGCTCCGATGCGTCAATCGCTTCTTCCGGCGAGTTTCCGGCGAACTTCCGTCGTTCATCTGATGAACCCTCGGTGATTCTTCTGTGGACTTCCGGCAAACTCCTGGACTTTGCGACGATCCACTTGGCGAGTTCCGACGAGCTTCGCTTGGCAAGCTTCTGGACTTCTCGGATCTGTTCTCGCAGAACCTCCGACGACCGTCCGAACTTCCGTCGAACTCTCGAACTCCCAACGTGATCATGATCTTGACTCCGGCGCAACTCCTGCTGCTTGTCTAACTTTTATCGTAGTTAATCCTGCACACTTATCTCAACACATAGATTAGACAACAAATGACAATTGATTTCATCATCAAAATCCGAGATTCAACATGTCTCGCGGCCAATCCAATGACTGAGCCATGCACCTTAGCCAAATCTAGCATCCTAGCCACGCACCTCGGCCATCCAACGCCCTAGTCGCATATCGACCAAATCCAACGTCCGAGCCATGCACATCGGCCATCCAACGCCCGAGCCACGCATCTCGGCCAAATCTAGCATCCGGGCCACGCATCTCGACCATCCAATGCCCGAGTCGCATCTCGGCCAAACCAGTAGCCGAGCCATGCACATCAGCCATCTAACGCCCGAGCCATGAATCTCGGCCAAATCCAGCAT
Organism: Musa acuminata AAA Group; assembly: GCF_036884655.1. NCBI lineage: Eukaryota > Viridiplantae > Streptophyta > Magnoliopsida > Zingiberales > Musaceae > Musa > Musa acuminata. The sequence goes on along the minus strand of NC_088346.1, from coordinate 18,190,105 downwards.
CTGAGCCATGCACATCGGCCATCTAATGCCCCAATCATATCTCAACCAAATCCAGCATCCGAGCCACACACATCGGCCATCCAACGCCTCAGCAGCGCACCTCGGCCAGTCCAACGCTCGAGCCATGACCTCAGCACACCTCGGCCAATCCAATTCTTGAGCCACGCCCTAGTCGCATCTCCGCAACCATAAATCTGGGGCGTGCCAAACCCGTTATCCGACCTACGACATGTTAGTTTCGCCTTGATAGGCCCCTATCATTCGATTAGTAGAGTCAATCCTGCCCGAAGCACGAGGCACCGCCCCTCTAAAACACCCCCCAACGAGTCAATCTAGCCTCACCACGCAGGTCTCGCCTCGCCGGTTTCGACGCTTTGGTTTCGCCTCGACAGGCCCCTACCGTTCGATCGGCAGAGTCAATCCTGCCCAAAGCACGGGGCACTGCCCCTCTAAAACGCCCCCCGACAAGTCAATCCAACCTCACCGCGTAGGTCTCACCTCGCCAGTTTCGATGCTTCAGTTTTGCCTTGACAGGCCTCTACCGTTTGACCAATAAGGTCAGTCCTGCCCAGATCACTAGGCATCACCCCCCCTAAATTACCCCCGACAAATCAATTCGTTCCTCCCACAAAAAGCCCAACGCTGTCATATCCCTCAAACCCAAGCATGCCTCTCGGACCATCAGCAATTCGTCGGCATGCCTCGGAGGGGGGGGGGGGGGGGAGTGATAGGGCATATTTTGGTCCTATGTGAACCACCGACAAACACTGTAGACCAATGCAACATCGTACGCCTTCAGAACTGCGGGGTGCATGCCACGTCAAGCTCCAATGGTGCAATTGTGTGGCCTGACCAACCCAAGAGCTAGGGGCGGTGCCATCTGCTATTATGGCAGTGTCGTCTGATGCCGCTCAAGCACCCCCAAAGATGCCACCTCGTTAGAGAGGTTGTTCTGCCCCAGAGTCAATGGCCATGCCGGACTAGGGCCCGACCAATTCCCGTACGCAGGTATAATACCCCCAACCTGATCCAGGAAAAGGGGCAAGAGGAAAAAAAAGATCAATTGATCACTCCATTGACTTGCTTGTTGGAGGGGCCTCGTGGGGTGATCCCGACGAGGGCCATTTTTGCAGGAAAACGTAGCCACCTCACAAAAGTGAGTTGCCAACCACCCGGGAATCACCATCCAGTGCACCAAGGAGAGTAGCCAATCGACTCGGCTCCCGACCAATTCCAACCAGCACCCCAACGCGAGGGCCTGGTCGACCTCGACATCCAGCTCAGCCGACAAAAGACTCCCTACATCGACCCATGGACCAAGCCGTGCCGACTCATCAGCCATGGCACATTTGTTCACTAACACTATGAAAGGATAGGAAGAGAGGAGAAAGGATCTACTTTTTGTAGATTCTGCAGCGATCTTAGATGAAAGACGGTGCTTGCAGCGATCTTGGATTAAAGACTGTGTTTGCATATCAAATAGAAATCTCTGAACAGATGGCATCAAAAGGTACGCATTGTTAAATAAGATCTAAGTATTTGATTTTAATCCTGGCATAAAGGTTATTTTCGTATTTCAATACAACATAATTATAGATTTTTATGCTTATAATTGGTATCAGAGCCTAGGTTTTTGAGATCAAATGCATTAGATCTGTTAATTTATTTACGATGCATGAATTACCTTTATCCTCCAAGAATTGCTAAGCAGTAATGGTCATCGTCGACCTCGCTGCGAATCTGCGGCAAAGGCTACGCTAGGTAGCGTGCGCACCGCAGCACATGCAGCCACCGTATGCGGGCATCACATTGCCCACACGACGACCGGTAGCACGAAGGCACACAGCCCCGGCGGCGGTCGTGCCTACGGGTAGGCCGCGCCCATGCGGCGGCCGGGCGCAGGCTGGAACTACCGTAGGTAGTTACGCACAGGCGGCGACCATGCACAAGCAGTAGTGGCGTGGCGCACGGCAGATTTGGGTTTTGGCATATTTATGATTTTACCCTCGAGTCTAGGGTTTTACAAAATTACAATTCTGCCCCTTGTAAATTTCATAATTTTAGTTTATGTTCTGTCAACATATTTATGATTTTGCCTTCGGGTCTAATTTCTGCCAAATTATAGTTCTACCCTTCATAAATCGTATATTTTCGATTTATATCCTATCAAATATTTTTAGTTTGTTTTTATCATTATGAAATTGAGAAATTTACTTTATATTCTCAATTATAAAATTGATAAGTGTGATTTATTATAATTGTGATTAAATTTAATCATGATTATATTTTTGATTATTTGATTGGATTTAATTTTGATTAAAAAAATATAAATTATGGTTTAGTTTTCTCATATGAATTATTGATTATACATATGGTAAGTAAAATTAAAATCCAATTATTATTCTTGAAATTTTATTTATTTATTCATATGTATATATTTGAAATTTTGAAATAATGTTTACCTTTCACATGAAGGCATTATTATATGTTATCATGATTATCATATGAGTTTTCTTGCTGATTAAGGTTCAATAATTATTATGATTATTCTATTATTAAACTATTTACTGATTAATGTTCAATAATTATTATAGTTGATATTTATTATTGAACTGCTTATCATTAATGTTCAATAATTATTATTGTTATTTATTATTAAACTACCTAGCATTAATATTTAATAATTATTATGTTTATTCTATTATTGAACTGCTTAGTAAAAATTAAAGAAATTTGATGAACATTATTTATTATTCATCTTCTAAGATTTATCTGACTTATAGCTGCCAAAGTGGCTTGGGAGATAATAGACTTTTGTGATATGAATTATAATAAAAATTTTATCATTTATAGGACATTTTAAATTTTATTTTATATTATTGCATTAGTCTTGTAGCCACAGAAGTGACCTAGACTAATGACTTATAAAATAATATTAAGAAATAAGTCCTAAATGATATTAAGGAAATAATATTCATAATGACACATATAATTAGGAGATTTAGATAATCTCAAAGGAGAATCTAATTCAAATAATTATGTGATAGGGTAGGATGATACTGTTTTGGATATCCTTGCAGTTTAGGGTTGTATACCCAAAGGTAACAATACTATTTCACAAGGATGGTATCAGCCATCCATAAATATTCTTGAGTAAATACTAGATATGTCAATATTTCACCCAAAAGTGTAATATAGATGATATCAATAGTTTATCAATTTTTGACAAACTCAAAGCATTAATGTTATTCTATATTTTTGTAGTGGTACTTCCGTATATACATTCTTATGCTTCTAGTGTCCTGTTAGGACCCTTTTTCTGAGCTTTTGAATAATATTTATTGAGTTTATTTAGTCCAGTTGTTTATTGAGTTAGTTTGGTTCAATTAAAGTCAAGTAGAGGTTTATTTAATATTTATTTATTATTAGAGTTCAAGTCTTGATGGACTCTGGGTGGAACTCTATAAATAGGGATGTAACTGCTTCTTTTCAGTAATCTATGAAAAATACTATTCTGTCTTTTGACAAACCCTAGGAGGCCGATCCCCTCGAAGTGATCAAGGAGGGTTGATCCCCTCGAACCGATCAAGGAGGGCCGATCCCCTCGAAGTGATCATCCCCTTTCTTTCTTCTTTTTTACGATAAGACTTTAGGGTCTTATCATTTGGTATTAGAGCGACGATAAGACTTTAGGGTCTTATCAATTGGTATCAGAGTGGTGATGCTTGACGTTCTCGCTGTGTTGCCATAGCTATCATTCAAAAAAAAAGAAAAAAAAAAATTTGTGAGAAAGGGTGAAGTCAGCAGCCCCGCACGTTGTTCCTTCTCAATCGAGAAGGAACCTTTGCTTCTCTTATTCCCCACCACCACTACAAGGTAACTCTTTCTTCACCATTGTCGATGTTTCCCTGGCCAGCAACCTTCGATCACCGCTCGACCTCCTCACTGTCCCATCTCGTTCAAAAAATAAAAAAGAAAGAAAGAAAAAAGAAAAGAAAAGAAGAAACATGAGAGGAAGAAGAAGCTGCAGCCACCCCTGCTTCCGGCCAGCCCACCTGCCGCTGCTACTCTCAGGCCAGCGCCCACCATGCTTCCCGGCCGATGACCACCGCCACCGCTGTTCCCCAGCCAGGAGACGATGCTGCCAGCGTCCATCCCAGCCCTACTGCCGCCGCCCGCCTCCCCTTGCGTCGCAGCGCAACCGCTCGACCTCTCCTCCTCGGCGATCGTTGGTGACGTTGCTCCTAGCCGTGCCACCACCGCTGCCTCTCCACCACCGCCCGCCTTCCCTTGGGTCGCAGCCGTAGTGGCCGATTGTCGCCCTCCTCGCGGCGACCGAAACAGGGCAACTCACGGATTGCCCTTGTTCCCAACCGCGTCACCACCACTTTTCCTAGCCGCATCACCGCCGCTCGATCACCTAGCCAGCGACCTCTTCTCCTCGCGTCCCCATCTCGCTCGAGCGAGAAGGACCGCCAGCACCGCAGCCGCAGCCGCTGGTTGCCGCAGCCCCTCCTTGCAGCGATTGCCGAAACAGAGCTTCCTCTGTTGTCGCAGCCCCTTGTCGATCGCAGCCACGCCTCGAGCGTTGTCGCCTTCCAGCCGACCCACCACCACTGCTAGCCACTGTGCGGCGACCGCTGCTCGCCTCCCAGCCACCGCTCCCCCTGGCTCGGGCGAGAACGACCGCCGCCACTCCCCCTTGCTTTGCCCCCTTATGACCGAGAAATAGGGCAATCCTCTTGCTACTGCGAACGCCGGTTGCCACCACCGTCGCCGCTGCTGCCCAGCCAACGACGACGCCGCTCGCCACCTAGCCTGCCACGACTGCTGCTGCTAGCCACCGCAGCCTTCACCTCAACCCCCTCATCTGCACCGTTGCTGCAGCTCCCTTGCATCTTTGCCGCAGCCGCCGGTTGCCACCACTACAACCTCAACCCCGACCGCTTCAACGTCACCTCCCTCTTGTTCTGCCTCCGCTGCTGCAGTTGTTGTTTGGCATCACCGCAGCCTCAACCCGGCTGCTAGGTGATTGCTTCCTTAGGTCACAACAGTCACAACCGTCGCCTTTCAGCCTCAGCTCTCTCATCTCACACAGTGACAAAAACACAGGGCAGCAACTCTTCCTCCATCGCAGCCACCGTAATGGCGAGTCATTGCCGGCGCTGCCCCCAACCACATCACCATCGTTGCCTCCCAGCCCTCAGCAGCAGTGATCCCTCCACGCAGCGACTGCAACAAGCATCGTTGCCTCTCACCAGCGCCTCCTTCCGCAGTGTGATAGAAACAGAGCAACGCTGCCTTCCATCCGCACCGTCGTAGCCATCGCAGCGGTGAGCCCTTGGCGGTGCTGCCCTAGCCGCACTACCATCGCTGCCTCCAAGCCCTTAGCAATAGTGATCCCTCTATGTAGCGACCGCAACAAGCATCGTTGCTTCCCACGCGGCGACCGCAGCTACATCCCTGCATCCTCGCAGCAACCCTTCATTCTCATAGTGTTGCCACCGATTGCGTCACAACAGCAACACTGAATAGGACAGTGATTGATGCCCTTGACCAACACCAAAAATAGGAGTTGAGATTATAGATTTGCAGTCTTATGAAATGGCCACCGATAACTCAGTGAAAGCACAAATAGAAGCATTGGAAATTAGAATTGAGAACTAGTTACAAGAAGTACTTAATGATTTCATAAAGGACTTACTGGGGAGCCTTAGTAAATTTCAACAAGGTGGGAGCTCAAGTTCTACATTGCACAGATCTGGAAATACTAGAAAAGGACCCCAAGATTATGACACAATCTACTCATACATGAAGGTGGATGGATAGCTCTCAAAAATTTGTCAGACTTCTACAGTGTTGGAATATCAGAGTAGGTTTGAAAGATTATCAAATCAAACTAGAGATTGGTTGGAACGACAACTTCTGGATACATTTATTGAAGGTCTTATTCCAGAGATCCGATGTGAAGCTAAGGCTCGTCAACCTCGCACTATGATAGCTGCGATCTCATTCACACTTCTACATGAGAAAAAAATCAACAGGAAAAATCATGGATACAAAAGTGACAATAACCAGATGATCAGTAAGCCACCAGCCCTATCTATTCCCAACCAAAGTCTTGACACCCGAAGACTAACCCAAGAAGAACTTAAGGAAAGATCAGCAAAGGGTTTGTACTATGATGAAAAGTGGAGTATGGAGCACCGATGTAAACAAGGGCAATTTCTGATGATTGAGCCAATTAGAGAGGAACCAAAAGTAAAAGAGTTGGACTCCGATCATAAATGTATGAAAACTGATGAAGATATTGAAGCCATCACACATACAATGCATGCATTGGCTGGCTACACTAACCCACAAACTATGAAAATCGGAGGAACTTTGAAGCATCAACCTGTCACTATTTTGATTGATACAGATAGCACTAATAATTTTATGGACAGGAAAGTTGCAGCCCAATTAGCCCACCACATTGAAGAATGTGATATATTCGAAGCTGATGGACGGATTTTAACTTATGATAGCAAAGGCCAGGAATTTCTTACAACGATTACTACACTGAAAGATCAACCTATTGCTTACACTGTCAAAAAGTGGAGACCATACTTACTTGATCAACGGGTTGTGATGCGTTGTAGATAGCCTATGACTGAAGTGCTAAAAGACAAGCTCCCCGAGATTGATGCTGCTCAGCCTTGAGGACAAGGCTGATTTAAAGAAGGAGGAACTGTTAGGACCCTTTTTCTGAGCTTTTGAATAATATTTATTGAGTCTGTTTAGTTCAATTATTTATTGAGTCGGTTTGGTTCAATTAGAGTCAAGTAGAGGTTTATTTAATATTTATTTATTATTAGAGTTCAAGTCCTGATGGACTCTAGGTGGAACTCTATAAATAGGGATGTAACTACTTCTTTTCAAGGATCTATGAAAAATATTATTCTGTCTTTTGACATACCCTAGGAGGCCGATCCTCTCGAAGTGATCATCCCCTTTCTCTTCTTCTTTTTTACGATAAGACTTTAGGGTCTTATTATTTGGTATCAGAGCGACGATAAGACTTTAGGGTCTTATTATGTCCCTGTACTCTCTGGATCAAATTATTCAGAATGGTTAGAGCATGTGCAATTCACACTGGGTGTATTAGATCTTGATTTAGCATTACTTGTTGAAAAACTTGCAGACTTGACTGATGAAAGTACAGTAGAACAAGTTAATGAAATGAAGGCTTTGGAAAGATCTGATAGGCCTAGTTTAATGTTCATAAGAATGACAATTGCAAATAACATAAAGACTTCATTACCGATTGCAACTAGCGCAAAGGAATATTTAAAAGTAATTGAAGACAGATTTAAATCTACTAATAAGTCGCACATTAATGAAAGAACTGACTATGGCTCAGTATGATGGCACTCGAGGAATTTAGGATCACATCCTCAATATGGCTGACAAAGCTGTAAAACTTAAAACATTAGGCATGAATGTTGATGAGTCTTTCCTCGTGTAGTTTATTTTCAATTCTCTTCCTGAGAATTGAGATTAAGACAGGAAAGTTCATATAATGTCATGGCTACTACTCAAGGAGCTGGTAATAAGAAAAGAAAATTGAAGCATTATTAATCAAAGAAACTTGCCGAGTCTGGGAATATTAAACAGACTAATGAAAAGAAAGCCTTTACTGTAAAGTGCTTCTTTTATGGCAAGAAAGGACATATCAAGAAGGACTGCATTAAATGCAAGACTTGGTTAAAAAAGAAAGGTATTAACTCGACCTTTGTATGTTTCGAATCAAACATTACAGAAGTTCCTTCTAACACTTAGTGGATTGATTCTGGTGCTTCAACTCATGTTACCAATAATATGCAGGGATTTCTTTTAATTCGAAAACCAAAAGAACATGAAAGATTTATCATTATAGGAAATCGTCTTAAAATGAAAGTGATATTAGTGGGAACTTATCATCTACGCTTAGAGACGGGTCACCTAATAAATCTTATTGACACATGTTATATTCCTATAATTTCTAGAAATTTAGTTTCTCTTTCTAGAATTGATGAGTTAGGATATTGTCTTTCTTTTGGTAATGGTAAACTCAACATGTTTTATGATTCAATAAATGTTGGTTTTAGAATTCTGTATGATGGTTTGTACATAATTAATTTGGATCTTGAGTTTACAAAAACATTAATGACCCAGCAATCATGTGTTGGATTGAAACATAGTTTCAATAATGAAAGATCATCTATATTATGACATAGATGATTGGGGCATATCTCCAAGGAAAGAATTGAAAGATTAGCAAAGTATAATATTTTGGAACATTTAGACTTCACTAATTTTGATGTTTGTATAGATTGTATTAAGGAAAAGCAAACTAAACATATAAAGAAAAATACCATAAGAAGTAAAGAACTCATTGAGATTATTCATACTGATATCTGCGGACCATTCCATATTCCTTATTTTAGTGGAGAAAAATATTTCATAACATTTATAGATGATTTATCCAGATATGGCTATGGTTATCTAATACATGAAAAGTCTTAAGCTATTGATACTCTTGAAATGTACATAAATGAGGTTGAGAGACAATTAGATAGAAAAGTTAAAATTATCAGATCTGACAGGGGTGGTAAATTTTATGACAGATATGATGGATCTGATCAGAATATTGGTCTTTTTACTAGATTCCTAGAACAACGGGGTATTTGTGCTCAATATGCATTACCAGGTGTGCCATAGTAGAATGGCGTTGCTGAAAGGTAAAATCGTACTTAGATATATATGGTTAGGAGCATGATGAGCTATTTTTTGCACCTGAGTCGATGTGGGGTGAGCTCTTAGGACAGCTACATACATTTTGAATAGGGTTCCTAATAAGTCAGTTTCATTGACTCCATTTGAGTTGTGGACTGATAGGAAGCTCAATCTAAGACATTTACATATTTGGGGGTGTCTTGCAGAGATAAGAGTATTCAATCCATATGAAAAGAAATTTGATCCAATAACTATTTCAGGATATTTTATTGGTTATCTAGAAAAATCTAAGGGATACATATTCTATTGCCCTAATCATAGTATGAGGATAGTAGAATCTGGTAATGCAAAATTCCTAGAAAATGATAAAATCAATGGGAGTGAAAAATCTCGAAGGATTAATTTTGATATTGAGGAGATTCAGATTAATTCTCCCATATCATCTCCTATTCGAGAGATTGTTGTTCCTCAAATCAATGAGTGTATTGATGAGGGTGAACAACAAAATAACATCGAAGAACTCTCACATGATGTTGATGTCGTTACTGATGATTTTGTAAAATAATCACAATTGGCAGATTTGAGAAGATCTCAAAGGAAAAAGAAATATGCCATTTCTGATGATTATGTGGTATATCTATAAGAATCAGATTATGATATATGAATAAAAAGGGACCCTTTATCATTTTTATAAGCCATAGAAAGTAATGATTCTGAAAAATGGTATGATGCAATGAAAGAAGAGTTAAAATCAATGGTCCAGAATGGTGTTTGGGATCTCATTGAATTGCCTAATAATTGTAAAAAGTCAATTATAAATGGGTCTTTAAGACAAAATATGACTCAATGGGCAATATCGAACGATATAAAGCCAAATTTGTGGCCAAAGGTTTTTATCAAATGGAAGGCATCGACTATAATGAGACTTTTTCTCCAGTTTCTAAATAAGACTCATTGAGAATCATCATGACATTAGTAACTCATTATGATCTTGAGTTGCATCAGATAGATGTGAAAGCAGCATTTCTGAACGGGGATCTAGATGAGAAAATCTATATGAAACAACCTGAAGGATTCATTGAAAAGGGAAAAGAAAATTGGGCTTGTAAACTTAAGAAATCCATTTATGACCTTAAACAAGCTTCCAGACAATGGTATATAAAGTTTCATAATACCATTACTTCCTTCGGATTTAAGAAAAACACTATTGATCAGTGTATATACCTGAAGGTAAGTGGGAGCAAGTTTATTATATTGGTCTTATATGTGGATGATATTTTACTTGCCAGTAGTGATCTTGGTTTATTGCACGAAGCCAAGATATTTCTCAACAAGAACTTTAAGATGATTGATATGAATGAGGCAGCCTATGTTATTGGCATTAAGATATTCAAGGATAGATCTCAAGGATTATTAAGATTATCTCAAAAAGGATATATTAATCGTATCTTGGAGAGATTTAATATGCAACTTTGCTCAGCCAATGATGTACCTATTACTAGAGGTGAAAAATTCAGTCAAAACCAATGCCCAAGAAATGACTTAGAAAAGAATCAAATGAAAAATATTCCTTATGGATACGTAGTTGGAAGTCTATTATATGCTCAAACCTATATAAGACCAGATATCAGTTTTGCAGTTGTAATGCTGGGAAGATACCAAATCAACCCAGGAATGGAACATTGGAAAGCTACAAATAAAGTAATGAGATATCTGCAATTGACGAAAGTGCAAAGCAATCGCTTATTACATCATCAACAATAGAAGCTGAATTTGTGGCTTGCTTTGAGGCCACAAATCAAGCTTTATGGCTACGAAATTTCATCTCAAGACTTAGTGTGGTTGACTCAATTGCCAAGCCGATAAAGATATTTTGTGATAACACCACAGCAGTTTTCTTCTCTAAGAATTGTAAGTACTCTAGTGGTTCCAAGCACATTGAGATAAAGTACTTGATGGTTAGAGAAAGAGTCCAAAAACAACAAGTGTCAATTGAGAACTTGAGCACCACTATGATGATTGTTGATCCATTGACAAAAGCCTTACAGTGTAAAATATTCAAAGAACATATTCTTAGAATGAGGCTTGTGAACAAGTTATAAAAGATATGGTGATGCATGTTTATATGGATACTATTATTGACATTCTTCTTGCTTAATTAAAGTTATCTATTTTTGCTATCCTGTTTACATTTATGTTTATGCATATTATAGTTGAATGTAATAACAGGATTGTTTTGACAAGATAAATTATAGGGGTCATTATGGACTATATTAGGAAAGACTAATAATATTGTGGTACATAGAAGGGAGTATAACATTGATGAAATACAATCGTTTTGACTCGTATTGATAGTTAGACTTGATATAGTATTATTGTGTTTATTGGACTTATTCGTTTATTTTAAAAACATGGCCATATATAAAATGCTTTTCAAAATTCTTTAGAATCTAATTAGGTAAAATTATTTTTCAAACAAATTTTTTTTGTTTATTTTGATTTTAAATATCTCTTTTATATCTTATCAATTAATGTGCCAAATGGGAGAATGTTAGATTTTGTGGCCCTTTATAATTAGATAAGATGTATAATATAACTAATTGGGTTCCGTTGAAATATTTTTGCCAATAGAATAGAAGTCCACTTACTAAATGATTCCTTAGGAGATAACCTTGATGGGAGGAAATCTTCTAAGATCTTATTGTAGACCATTTGCTCTCGCCTATAAAAAGACAGGGCCTCTAGGGACTGAGGGCACATACTCACATACAGACGTACAGATGCACCTCTCCGTCTCCGTTGAGGGATTACAATTTTTTCCTCAACTCTCTCCCCAAACCCTCTCCCTAAAACTATCAAACTAGATTGAAATCTAGTTGGTCCTGTGAAAGGATAGAAAAAGAGGAGAAAGAATCTACTTCTTACAGATTCCGCAGCGATCTTGGATTAAAGACGATGTTTGTAGATCAAATAGAAATCTTTGAACATATGGCATCAAATGGTACGCATCGTTAAACGAGATCTATGTATTTGATTTTAATCCTAACATAAAGGTTATTTTTGTATTTTAATACAATATAATTATAGATTTTTATACTTACAGTAGCATCACATGGCAAATACCCTTTTGCTTTGAAAGTTAGCAAGTGATCGGTACAAGAGGCCTCCTCGTAGCAGAATAGAACTGCTTCTCTTGTCAACACTAATCTGCATTGACACTTCTTCCTGATCACTGCCATCGCTACAACAATAATTCCTCCAAGGAAGAAGTATAACTGCCCGCACTTAATCACAGTTGTTTTCTCACCCACATAATCATTATAGACTCCCACCTTGCTCCCTTAGATTGGTACATATTCCCAATATATCCTCATCATCTACATCTGACGCTCCAGTTACTGTTCCTACAGGAAACCATAATATCTTTTCCTCTACAGGCCTTATTTCCATCAATGCTGCAACTCTTTTTCTCTTCAAGTTATCTAAAGGTGGCAACTACGCATCCTAGCATGCTTAATTTTCTAATCTCTTATTTGGCTATGATATATTAGGCTACATCGATGACTCTCTCCGTTGTCTACCAGTAATGCTCAACATTCCAAGAGCGTCCAATCTAGTACCAAATCTAGACCACAAACTATGATTACGTAAGATCATCTTGTCCTTCAAGCAATTCAAGCTTCAGTCGCTAGATCCCTTGCCCCACTCATATCTTCATGTGACACTGCTGCGGAAGCTTGGTGCAAACTGCAAACCACCTTGGCAAATCGTTTGTGCACTCGCCTACTTAGTCTCCTATCTAGTCTCATGCAAGTAAAACTAGAGGGAAGTACTATTGCTGACTATCTACAAAATATAAAAGTTATTATCGATAACTTGGCGTTGATAGATCATAATCTTAGTGATAAAAAAATCATTATCTACACACTTAACGACCTTAGGGATGAGTATAAGGAATTAGAAGCAGCAATACGGGCATGCGACTCACCGATGTCATTTGAAGAACTCTGTGACTGACTATGAGATATATCTCAAGCATGAGGATAAGTTGTCAGGACCATCCATCACAGCCCAAGTTAGTAAAAAATCCAAGAAGAAGAGCAACTGGTACAACAAAACCATCAACAAAGGTTTGGCCAGTATACCTCCTGAATTTGTGGGCTCTAAACAAACCTCCCCTCTTCAAACTCCTCAACATTTCAATTATAACCATCAAAGCAGCTACTTCAATTATCCTCAACCCTAGCATCTTGATCATATAAATAAATAAAGAGTTGTTTGCCAGTTGTGTGATAAAGTTTGACTACTTTGTAAAAGTCTGTAGAACTAAACCCAGCCTTCCTCCTGTTAGGATCGGAGTGGCATTAAGAGGGGGGGGGGGGGGGGGGGGGGGGTGAATTAGTGCAGCGGATTAAATCTTTGGTTTCGACAAATCTTTTGATACGATAAAAACCGAACTTGAAAAGCTTAACTTGAACGTGTGTTCGTAAAGGTATGAAGCAAAGGTAATAAGGAAATAAAACACGTAAGAAGGTTTGTAGTAATGTAAATAGCGATAATAAAATGCAAACCAGAGATCACGCCGATTTTAAAGTGGTTCGGTCAAATGACCTACATCCACTTGCGAGGCCCTCTTCGATGAGGCTCCCACCTTCCACTAGCAAATCTCTTGAAGGGGAAGGGCAAATACCCCTCTTACAACTTTTTACAAGCGGTTCACACTCTTACAAATTTTCAGCAAGAAAGAAGGAGGTGAACACTCTAGCAAATTGAAAACAAGACTTGCTAAGACTTTTCTAAGACCTTTCTCTCAATCAATTGCTTCTCAAAGAGTTGTAATCTCAGTTGAGAATTGAGGGGTATTTATAGGCCTCAAGAGGATTCAAATTTGGGCTCCAAAATTTGAATTCTCTTTGGTTCCCTATGCTGGCGGTGCCACCGCTTGTAAGTGGCGGTGCCACTGCCTGTCAGTGTCTGACACTGACAATGTACTGGCGGTGCCACCACTTGGCTCTCAGGTGCTGGGCGGTGCCATCGCCTAGCCAAGCAGTGCCACCGCCTGGCTCTCAGGTTCTAGGCAGTGCCACCGCCTAATCTGGCGGTGCCACCGCCTACACTATTTCAGCTCATTGGTTGGGCTCCAAACTTGGCCCAAACTAGTCCGAACTCGGGCCCAATTGGCCCCTACTTGGGTTATAGGATTAACATCTAATCCTAACCCTAATTAACATGCTAACTACAAATTTAAAGATATTTCCTAAGCTATTACAAAGTCCGTAAGTCAAGACTTTTTCCGGCGAGCTTCCGGTGAACTTCCGACGGTCTTCCAATGAACTCTCGGAAACCATTCTACGGACTCCCGAGAAGCTCCTAGACTTCATGATTTGATCTTGGCGAGTTCCAACGAGCTTCTTCGGCAAGCTTTGATCTTTCTCGGCGAGCTCCGCGAACTTCTAACGAACCTTCTGGCAAGCTTCCGGAAAACCCTTCGGCAAGCTCCCTACTCATTCTCGGCTAGTTCCGACAGCATTCTCGATGAATCTTCAGACTTATGTCGAACTCTCGAACTCGCAACAAATCCTTCGTGCTTGACTCCGACACTTTGTTTCGTTTTATGTCTTCATCGTTATCGTAGTTAAACCTGCACACACAAGCCAAAACTCTACTCCGATCTAGACAATTATTACAATGCGAATTGACATTCTGTTGCCCGGCACGTCATTGGTTGGCCCGATGCCTGACGTCCGAAGCCTTCTGTCATCCAATATCCTAACGTGATCTCCTCCGGCGCAACGTCAATTCCTCCTGCGTTAACTGTCTAATCCTGATCGAGTAGACCTGCATCACTCAAAACATAGATTAAATCATAAACACATATCAATTAGTTTCATCATCAAAATCCAAGATTTAACAATCTCCCTATTTCTTTTGATGACAACTAATTGATGACTAACGGAGTTAACCTTAACTCCCCCGAGTTTAACCAAACTCCCCCTATCAATATGTCATTGATAGAACACTTGGATTATAACATTCATCACATGTTATGAAAAACATTTAAACCATCATGCAAATATATATAAAATATTCAATTCAATGCATGAAGTCATCAATATACTTCTCCCCCTATGTCATCAACGAAAAGGAGAAGTAGCTCTAGCTATTTTAAAAGATATGCAATTTTTTGCAACATGAAGCTAGATCACAACATATAAGCACAAAAGCATAGCAAGATTCTTAAGTTCGTGACAATTCAACACTTGAATTTTTGTGCAAGATTGCATTTTGCTTTTTTTTGCATGTTCTAACTAGCAAAAGCTTTCTCCTCTTTGTTTTTGTCAAAAAGAAGGGAACAGTACAAGCTAGCCAACATTTGCCTTGAGCTAGCAATCTTTCTCCCCCTATGTCATTGCCGAAAAGAAGGAGAGAAACCAATGATTTAGACTTTTACATAAATTATGAATTTGCATCAATCAATATTTCAATTCATCACATGATATATACAAGACAAAAATGCAAAGAAATCATGTCATGAAAGACATCAATTGTTAAACATGATATGATAATAGTCTCAAAAATTTCAATTTGCAATACATGTGATACATTGCGGATACTAAAAAATTTAATGTGATGCTATTATAGATATCAACCTATTTTTGATACAAGCTAGCAATTCTATTGCAAGTTTTCTAAGTTTTGCATTTTTTGCTTCTTTCGAGATAGCAATTCTTTGCTTCTCTACAAGCTAGATCACAACATATAAGCAACTTTTACGATAGCAAATACAAGATAGCTTTCCTGTTGAAGTGTGTAAGCTATCAATTCTTGCTTCCTATTGTAATGTGCAGGTTGCAAGTCTTGCTTCTTGAGATAGGCAAGATAGTGATGTTCAAGAAGACAACTTTTGCTTCTTGAAATAAGCAAGTTAGCAATCTTTGTTACTTAAGATAGGCAAGCTAGCAATCAAGTTTTTGCATCTTCTTGACTTGTGCAAGCTAGCTATCTCCCCCTTTGTCATTGTCAAAAAGAAGGAAAGACCCTTTACATCAATTATGACAAAGGTAAGTATCAATCTTATTTGTGCATCATCATATTTTCAAATTAGAATATGCACATTTTCAAAAACCTTATATTTATTCATGCACGATATTGAATAAATCGATCAACATTATGAGGATATCATACATGATACTAAAATTTTTAACTATTTGTCAACATTTTGATCATGATACCAAACATTCATCATTTAGAGTATTCATGATACAAAACATTAAATCAATATTTATAATACATTATTTTAACAACAACTCATAGTATTTTAAATCATGATTTACATCATATGTAATACATCACATCATAATTAGAAGGCACAAGTATTGCATACATCATTACAAATCATAAATGTTTCATATCATGATGGTATCAATTTGTCAAATTATATCCTACCATGCATGATCAAAACTTCTCCCCATTTGTATTTCATGCATAATTTCACTTCATCACATTAGGAGTATCAAGAGGAATTAATTGGGTGATGAGATAAATATTTCACGAATACATGGAATTGTATAAAAAATCATATCATAAGTGTTTCATACATTCATATCATCACATGAAGGAATATAAACAAAAATTAGTGATGAGATATTACTTCATGAATACAATAAAATTCATATAGCATATCATGGTTTATTAGAATTAGTCTTCCTTTTGGTGAATAGTAAAAAGAATAGTAGGAGAGTAAGATCTCAATTCATGCACATCAAATATTCAATCATAAAAATCATGATTCATCTAGAAAATTCTCCTCTTAAAATATTCAAAGAGAGAATCATGATGAACATTCTTGGTTTACATAAAGTTTCAAAACATAATTATTAAGATCGTGATTTCGATAAAAAATTATTCAAATTTAAATCATCAAAATCATTATCAAAATCCAAGAGATTCACAAAGATGATACAAATGGATTCATCAAAATCAATAAGATTGAGCAAAATAATTTTCAAGAATGTTTTCCTCTTTTCGATTGTTTCAAAACATATGATTTTGTTTCATTTATGCCAAATAAAAACATATATAATGTCTAAAACCGAAAGAGTAAGATTTATTTCAACAAAGATCAATAAGGTACTTTCATTATGGTAAAAATTAATAATCTATAAATCGTACGATTCATCATGCATAATTTCGAAATTTATTAAGCATGATCAATATGCATGACACTAAAACATGGTTTCAAAATATTTAATATGTTTATTACACAATTTCATCATTATGCATTATTATATACAACTTTACAATGTCATGCATAAAATCATCAAATCATAGTATTAAAATATTAATATTTTTATTACAACTTTATGCATAATTAAGTATACAATTGTCAAGCATGACACTTCACTATTTCATATAAGCATGCCTATTTCATTTATGTCAAATCAAAACATACATCATTTTTTAAAGCCACTTTTATGTCAAATCAAAAAATGCATCATTAAGTATGATCATTATGCGTTACTTCAAATTAAACATGATTTCATTTATTTTCAAAATATTTATCATGATAGAGCATATAAGCCAAAGAAACTATTAAACATAAAGCATATTCATCAATGATGGTTTCATTGAGTATAAAGTATTTTCAACTAAAATCATTTATTATTTGTTTTAGACATACATTTTTCTTTTTAGGTGAATCTATCTTTTCATGCTTAGTTTGGATACAAAAGCCGTGCATCATTTTCTAAAGCAACTTTCATCATGGTATAAATCGATAATCCATAAATCGTAAAAGATCATTATGGAAATCATCAATAATCAATAAACTATAAATTACCCAAAACTCATCATCATCATGCATAGCTTCAAAAAATAAATTTATTAGGCATGATATCATATTTCATAAGGCATTTTTAATCAAAATCATTTTGTTTATCATAAACACACAATTTTCATGATTATCTTCAAAATTACTAGAATGATAAGCATGATTTCTCATTTTTTTATATATTTTTATGTAATTTTTAAGAAAATTAATCCTAGACTAAATTAAAAATAACTCATGAAAAGTATTATGTAATTTCAAAATAATTCAAGAGAGTTGAGTTACTTACCTTGTAGTCGAAGCTCGTCAAAGCCCAATTCGCCATTTCACCTTTGGAAGTTTTTTATTCACCCTCGGTTGCCTTCCACTTCTTTGGCTTCTTCCTTCGTTCAAGTTCATTGTTTATTTTAGATTTTTGTTTAATAAACTTATTAAGATTTAGTGTTCGAAGTTCAAGTTCATCATTGTCCTCATCACTTGAGTCATCGCTCAAGTGGTATTCATTTATCCGGAGTTCCAAATCCTTCCCGTTCTTTGGAAGGTGATTTTGTTCATCATGTTCATCATGTGCATTGTGCACCATTTCATATGTCATCAATGAACCAATTAGTTTTTCAAGTGAAAAAATATTTAAATATTTTGTTTCTTGTATTACGGTTATTTAAGGATCCCACATTTTTGGAAGGGATCTTAAGATCTTGCTTACGAGATCAAAATTCTAAAAAGATTTACCAAGAACTCTTAGATTATTGACGACATCCGTGAAACGGGTGTACATGTCGCCTATAGTCTCGCTTGGTTACATTTGAAAAAGCTCAAAATCGTACAATAAAATGTTAACTTTCGAGTCTTTGACTCTACTAGTTCCCTCGTGCGTGATTTTAAGTGTTCGCCAAATATCAAAAGCCGTTTCACACGTTGAAATCTGATTGAACTCATTTTTGTCCAAAGCGCAAAATAAGGCATTCATAGCCTTTGCGTTTAAAGAAAAATACTTCTTCTCCAAATCTGACCATTCGTTCATCGGTTTAGAGGGAAGTTGAAAATCGTTTTCAATGATATTCCATAAATCCAAATTCATAGAAATCAAGAAAACTCTTATTCGAGTTTTCCAATAAGTGTAGTCCAATCCGTTAAACAACGGTGGACGAACAACCGATAAGCCCTCTTGAAAGCCATAAACTCTCGGATGTAAATCCGAAATGAGAAATACCGGGCTCTGATACCAATTGTTAGGATCGGAGCGGCACTAAGAGGGGGGGGGGGGGTGAATTAGTGTAGCGGATTAAATCTTTGGTTTCGACAAATCTTTTGATACGATAAAAACCGAACTTGAAAAGCTTAACTTGAACGTGTGTTCGTAAAGGTATGCAGCAAAGGTAATGAGGAAATAAAGCACGTAAGAAGGTTTGCAGTAATGTAAATAGCGATAATAAAATGCAAACAAGAGATCACGCCGATTTTAAAGTGGTTCGGTCAAATGACCTACATCCACTTGCGAGGCCCTCTTCGATGAGGCTCCCACCTTCCACTAGCAAATCTCTTGAAGGGGAAGGGCAAATACCCCTCTTACAACTTTTTACAAGTGATTCACACTCTTACAAATTTTCAGCAAGAAAGAAGGAGGTGAACACTCTAGCAAATTGAAAACAAGACTTGCTAAGACTTTTCTAAGACCTTTCTCTCAATCAATTTCTTCTCAAAAAGTTGTAATCTCAGCTGAGAATTGAGAGGTATTTATAGGCCTCAAGAGGATTCAAATTTGAGCTCCAAAATTTGAATTTTCTTTGGTTCCCGATGCTAGCGGTGCCACCGCTTGTCAGTGGCGGTGCCACCGCATGTCAGTGTCTGACACTGACAGTGTAGCGGTGCCACTGCCTGGCTCTCGGGTGCTGGACGGTGCCACCGCCTAGCCAAGCGGTGCCACTGCCTGGCTCTCAGGTTCTAGGCGGTGCCACCACCTAATCTGGCGGTGCCACTACCTAATCTGGCGGTGCCACCGCCTACACTATTTCAGCTCACTGGTTGGGCTCCAAACTTGGCCCAAACCAGTCTGAACTCGGGCCCAATTGGCCCCTACTTGGGTTATTGGATTAACACCTAATCCTAACCCTAATTAACGTGCTAACTACAAATTTAAAGACATTTCCTAAGCTATTAGAAAGTCCGTAAGTCAAGACTTTTTTCGGCGAGCTTCCGGCGAACTTCCGGCGGTCTTCCGACGAACTCTCGGAAACCATTCTGCGGACTCCCGGTAAGCTCGTAGACTTCACGATTTGATCTTGGCGAGTTCCAACGAGCTTCTTCGGCAAGCTCCGATCTTTCTCGGCGAGCTCCGTGAACTTCCAACGAACCTTCCGGCGAGCTTCCGAAAAACCCTTCGGCAAGCTCCCTACTCATTCTCTGCTAGTTCCGGCAGCATTCCCCATGAACCTTTGGACTTCCGTCGAACTCTCGAACTCGCAACAAATCATTCGCGCTTGACTCCGACACTTTGTTTCGCTTTATGTCTTCATCGTTATCATAGTTAAACCTGCACACACAAGCCAAAACTCTACTCCGATCTAAATAATTATTACAACGCGAATTGACATTCTGTTGCCCGGCACGTAATTGGTTGGCCCGATGCCTGACGTCCGAAGCCTTCTACCATCCAATATCCTAACGTGATATCCTCCGACGCAACGTCAATTCCTCTTGCGTTAACTGTCTAATCCTGATCGAGTAGACCTACATCACTCAAAACGTAGATTAAATCATAAATACATGTCAATTAGTTTCATCATCAAAATCCGAGATTCAACAGCTCCTTTATCGCATTGGCCTCATACTAATCTTACAACTACTTCGACTATTAGTCATCAAAATTGGATTGTGGACTCTGGTGCAGCTCATCACATCACCTCTGATCTATAGAACTTGTCCATCCATAACAACTATGGTAGAAACGAAGATATCATCGTTAGTGATGGTAATAGACTCCCCATTACTCATACTAGTTCTACAATGCTTAATTCACATAGCACTACGTTTACGCTCGATAATGTTTTATGTGCACCCCACATCAAACGAAACCTTATTTTTGTTTCTTAATTCTGCAAATAGAATCATACATCAATTGAATTCTTTCCTAACTCCTTTGTTATCAAGGATTTGAGCACGAAGGCATCCTTGGTCCAAGGCCAGAGTAAGGACTGTTGAATCTTGGATTTTGATGATGAAGTCAATTGATGGGTTAATTGATCTAATCCATATTATTGATTTAAGTGTGTAGGATTAACTATGATAGCTTGAAGATATAAAGTAATTTTACTGGAGTCAAGTTCGATGGGTGTTCGAGAGTCTGCCGTAAGTCCGAATAATCGTCGGAAGTGCTATCGAAACCAACCGAGAAAGAATTAGGGACTTACCGAAGTTTTTGGAAGTCTGCCGGAAAGATCGTCGGAGGTTCATGGAGATCACCGAGAAGGTTTGGATACTTGCCAAAGATTCATTGAACTCGTCACAAAACCGAGAGCCTACTGGGAGTCCGTCAGAAGAAATCCGAGGGTGTATTGGAAGTCCACCGGAAGTTCACCGGAAGGAAACTCGACGTTGCCAGTTAAAAATTTGTTTGGGCTATGTCTTAATTTCATAGTTTGCATAAAATTTGGGTTAGAATTAAGGGTTAATCCTATAACCCGATTAGGGGCCAATTGGGCCTGAGTTTGGACTAGTTTTAGCCAAGTTTAGAGCCTAACTAGTGAGCTGGAACATTCCAGACGGTGCCATCGCCGGACTGGGTGGTGGCACTGCCCAGAACCCGAGAGGTCCAATGGTGGCACCGCCAGTACACTATCAATGTCAGACACTAACAGGCGGTGGCACCGCCACTGATAGGCGGTGGCACTGATAAGCGGTGGCACCGCTACTGATAGGCGGTGGCACTGATAAGCGGTGGCACCGCTACTGATAGGCGATGACACTGCTAGCACCGAAAAACCCAAAAGTAATTCAAATTTGGAGCCTAAATTTGAATCCTCTTGGGGCCTATAAATATCCCTCAATTCTCAGCAGAGATTATACCTTTTTGAAAAGTTAGAAAGTAAGAAAAAGCTCTAACAAAGTCTTGTTTTCAATAGCTTAAGTATTCACCTCCCTTTTTCTCTTTGAAAAAAATCTATAAAAGTGTGAACCACTTGTAAGAAGGTTGTAAGAGGGGTATTGGTCCTTCTCCTTCAAAGTGATTTCCTAGTAGAAGTTGGGAGCCTCATCGAAGAAGGCTTAGAAAGTGGATGTAGGTCAGTTGACCAAACCACTATACATCGTGGTGTTCCTTGAATGTGTGAGTGTTTAATTTTCTGAACCATTTCTCTACTTAGCTACAAATCATTCGGTTTTCATCTCCCTACTCTTGACTAACTTTACTCGAGCTATTTTAGCTAAGTCATCCTTCGTTGAATCAAAATCTCTACACATTTATGAAATTGATTTCAAACTTACGAGTTTTAATCCGTTGCACTAATTCACCCCCCCCCCCCGTCTCTTATTGCTGCTCCGATCCTAACAATTGGTATCAGAGCAAGGCTCACTCTCATATTTGGTTTAATACCCAAAAGAGATGACTTACTTCGGCATGCAAGAGGGTCACTCTATTACATGTCCGCTTATGTTTAATGGGTCGGATTACACATATTGGAAGACTCGTATGAGGATCTTCCTTATTTCCATGGATTTTGAGCTTTGGAATATTGTCAAAAATGGATTTCAAAAATCTTCTCTTCCGATGAGCGAATGGGATGAATTGGAGAAGAAGGTTTTTGCTTTAAAAGCAAAGACTATGAATGCCTTATTTTGTGCACTTGATAAAAATGAATTTAATCACGTTTCAATTTAAGATTTGGCTTTTGATATTTGGAGAACTCTTGAGGTCACTCTTGAAGGCACTAGCCGAGTAAAAGAGTCCAAAATCAACATTCTTGTGCATTCTTACGAACTTTTCTAGATGAAATCAAGTGAGTCCATTAGAGACATATACACCTATTTTACGGATGTCATCAATGGACTCAAAGCTCTTGGTAAAGGTTTTTCTAACTTTGAACTAGTAACTAAAATTTTAAAATCCCTTCCAAAGAGTTGGGATCCAAAAGTTATGGCCATTCAAGAGGTCAAGGACCTTAAAACATTTCCTCTCGAAAAACTTATTAGGTCTCTAATGACCTACGAAATGATGTGCCATGCTCATGAAGAGCTCAAGAACCCCCTTCTAAAGAACAGAAATGATATGACACTTAGAACATAAGAAGTCCACTTGAAAGAAACATCAAGTGATGAGGACAGTGATGATGACATTACACTTTTAACTCAAAAATTTTAAAAATTTATAAGAAAGAACAAATTTACAAATGACACCAAAAACAAACTTGAATATAAAAAGGACCAAGTAATATGCTACGAATGCAAGAAGCCGGGGCACTTTAAAAATGAATGCCCCCAAGCCAAGAAGAAGTAACCGAAGAAGAAGAAAGCTTTAAAAGCGACTTGGGATGACTCAAGTGATTCTGAGATTGAAGAAGCTAGCAACAAAGAGGAGGCAAACTTCGTGCTAATGGTTTTAGAAGGAGAGGTATGTGATTTAATTAATGAAGATTTATCTTTCGATGAACTTTCTATCGCTTTTCATGAATTATTTAATGATTGTAGAACTATTAGTAAGAAGTTCAATCTAGTAAAGAAAGAGCATGCCTTACTACAAAATAAGCTTGATAGTTTTCAAACTCCTCTATGCTCTTAGTGTGAACACTTAGAAGCAATAAAAAATGAGAATTTGCTCCTTAAGGAGGTCTTAAACAAGTTTAAGGTTGGTAGCAAAGGCTTGGATATGATACTTGCAAACAAGGGTCACATTGCAAATAGAAGTGGAATTGGTTTTGTGAGAGAATCTCACCAAAATCTTACCACCTTCATTAAAGGACCCACATTACATGTTTTACCTCATTTGAAATACAACTTTTATTGTAAATCCGGACATATTATTTACAAATGTTCATTTAAGAAAATTAGTCTACATAAGTTGATATGGATTTCTAAAAGAACTATAAATAATTCAATGATGAATGACAAAATTAATAGATCAATTTTTGAGGCACTCAAAATCAAATGGGTACCTAAAAATCATCCTCTTTTGTAGACGAACTCACAAGCTAGGAGCAAGAGATGATATCTTGATAGTGGATGCTTAAGGCACATGACCGGAGATCCATCTCATTTCTCTATGCTCCCTAGCAAAGAAGAACGGTATGTCACCTTCGGAGACAACAAAAAAGGTAAAATCATTGACAAGGGAACCATACGTAACAAATCAAAATTTTCAATTGATGATGTGTTGCTAGTTGATGGATTAAAACATAATCTCTTAAGCATTAGTCAATTATGCGATAAAGGTTACATCGTTAGATTTGAATCTAATATGTGTATTATTGAAAAACCAAATAATAATATATCAATGATTGTCTTAAAACAAAATAATGTCTACACCATCAACCTTGATGAACTTAGTAATGAAATATGTTTTTCTGCTTTAAATGATGATGCTTGGCTTTGGCTTTGGCATAGGAGATTAGGCCATGCAAGTATGAAACTAATATCTAAGATTTCATCTAGAGAGTTAGTACGAGGGATTCCTAATATAAAGTTTGTTAAGGACAAAGTGTGTGATGCTTGCCAACTAGAAAAATAAATAAAAACTAGTTTCAAACCAAAAAATCAAATTAGCACCACTAGACCATTACAATTGAACTATTTGGACTTATTTAATTATAGATGACTATAGTAGATACACTTGGACCTATTTCTTGGCTCACAAAAGTGATTGTTTCAAATGTTTCTCTAAATTTTGTAAACTTACTCAAAATGAAAAAGGCTTCATGATTTCATCAATTCGGAGTGATCACGGTGGCGAATTTCAAAACTGTGACTTTCAAAGTTTTTGTGAATCCAATGGATATAACCACAACTTCTCCACTCCGAGAAATCCTCAACAAAATGGGATAGTTGAAAGAACAAATAGAAATTTACAAGAAATGGAAAGAACCATATTAAATAAACACAGACTACCTAAGTATTTTTCGGCCAAAGCCGTTAATATGGCTTGCTATGTTATGAATAAGGTTCTAATAAGACCATCTCTATCAAAAACTCCCTATGAATTATAGAATAACAAAAAAAATCAAATGTTTCTTATTTTAAAGTTTTCGGTTGCAAACGCTTTATTTTGAATGAAAATAATACTTTAGGAAAATTTGATGCTAAATCCGATAAAGGCATCTTTCTTAGTTACTCTTCCATTTCTAAGGCTTTTCATGTTTTTAACAAAAGAACCTTAGTTATAGAAGAGTCTATTCATGTAGTTTTTAATAAAATTTCTAAGTTAAAGAAAAATGATTTTGATGATGATCTTGGTTTTGATAATTTGAATTTAAATGAACCCCCTCTTCAAAATAGCAACTTGGATGCATCTTCTTCTGAAATTTCCTTACCCAAGGAATGGAAGTATATAGATGCTCATCCAAAGGAGCTAATTATAGGAGATACATCAAAAGGAGTTCAAACTCGTTCTTCCTTCAAGAATTTTTGTGCTAACGTCGCCTTATTTTCTCAAATTGAACCTAAATGCATTGACAAAGCCTTGCAAGATTATTCATGGGATATTGCAATGTAAGAGGAATTGAACCAATTTGAGAGGAATGAGGTATGAAAGCTTATTCCTAGACCTAGACCTAGTGACCATTTAGTCATTGGTACTAAATGAATCTTTAGAAACAAGCAAGATGAATGCGGTATCGTGGTTAGAAACAAGGCCAGACTAGTGGCCAAAGGTTTCAACTAAGAAGAAGGTATCGACTACGAAGAGACCTTCACTCCTATGGCAAAATTAGAAGCTATTAGGATGCTCATTGCCTATGCTAGTAGTAATGATTTTAAACTATTTCAAATGGATGTCAAAAGTGCTTTCTTGAATGGTTTTATTTCTGAAAAAGTGTATGTTGAACAACCTCCCGGATTTGAAAATTTTCTTCTTCCTAATCATGTATTTAAATTGACTAAAGCTCTCTATGGCTTAAAACAAGCTCCTAGAGCTTGGTATGAAAGGCTTAGTTCCTTTCTTATTTTAAATAATTTTACAAAAGGCAAGGTTGATACTATATTGTTTATCAAATATTTTAAAAATAATTTTTTTATTGTTCAAATTTATGTTGACGATATTATTTTTAGTTCTTCGGATGAATCACTATGTGAATCATTTGCCAAGTGTATGAGTCATGAATTTGAAATGAGCCTAATGGGAGAATTAACCTTCTTTTTAGGATTACAAATTAAATAACTTAGTAATGGTATATTTCTTAATCAATCTAAATATACATTAGAATTGTTAAAATGATTTAACATGGATGGTTCAAAAGCTATAAACACTCCTATGAGCACTTCCACTAAGTTAGACATTGATGAAAGTGGTGAAAGCTTTGATTAAAAAATATATAGGGGAATAATTGGTAGTTTACCTCATTGTAACTAGACATGATATCATATTTAGTGTAGGACTTTGTGCTAGGTTTCAAGCTAATTCTAAATTATCTCATCTTAAAAGTGTTAAAAGAATCCTTATATATCTTAAAGGAACTCTTAATTTAGGATTATGGTATCCAAAATCCGATAATTTTGATTTAATAGCTCATGCAAATATCGATTTTGGCGGATATAGGATAGATAGAAAAAGCATATCCGGAACATATCAATTTTTAAGACATGCACTTGTTTCTTGGACTTCTAAGAAACAAAATTTGGTTGCACTATCTATGGTGGAAGCCGAATACATAGTTGCAAGTGCATACTATGCACAAGTTGTTTGGATGAAAAATACGTTGGAAGAGTATGAAATTTACTTAAAGAACATTCCCATAAAATGTGATAATACAAGTGCTATTTGTCTAACCAAAAATCCAATTTAACACTCTAGAACTAAGCATATTGATATTAGGCATCACTTTATATGAGATCATGTCAATAATAATAATGTCATTCTAGAATTTATTGATACAAAGCATCAATTAGCGGATATTTTCATAAAAGCCTTAAATGAAGATCAATTTGACTTTATTAGAAGGGAATTAGGCATGTTGAATTGTCCTTGTGAATGAGCTTGATTGTATATATTTTTCGAAAATTTTTTATCCTCTTTTCGATTTTCGTGGATTTGACTTCTTTCTTTTTTATTTTGAATGACATCTTAAAGAGTGATCCAAGACACTATCCTATCTTAAATCAAACACATTAAAACTTCTGAAAATAAAAAAAAAAATATTTTTTAACGTGCCAGCGGTGGCACCGCTTGAATTGGCGGTAGCACCGCTCGGTTGGCAATGGCACCGCTCGAGAACCCCCTTATAAAGAGAGAGGGGGGGGGAGGGAGGTGTGGTTAGGGTCAGCGGTGAAACCGTCCCCAACCCGAGATCACCCTCCCTAGAACTCTCACAAAGCCCTCTAAACCTCTCAACCTCATTCTAAGCCTCTAGAAACCTAAGAGAGGGGTTTTTCTTAGATCAAGCTCTCTACCTCCCAAGGAAACTTATATAAGATAAGATCTGAAATTTTTTTTCTTCCTCTCATTATTTGGCCTATTCTTTAAAGTTCTCTCTTAATCTATCATCATGATTAGATATGGCTCCTAAGAGATCATCAAGAACCAAAGGGAAAAGGGTGGAAGGAGATTCCTATGACCAAATCCTCTTTAGATCTAATGAAGTAACCCTTAGGTATCCAAATTTTGAAACAAGAACAATACATAAGGGCAAACATATTGATATAGATGAACTTGGAAACCTAGAACCCATTAGATGGTTTACAAATTTAGATGTCTTATCTATCCTACAAATCGATGAACCAATTTACCCTAGGTTGGTCAGGTTATTTTATGCAAACTTAAGTGTGGACAATGATAGCTTAACTACCTATATCTTAGAAACACAAATTCGAATCTTTGATAGCACTATATATGAGTTAATTAGAATTGCCGAAAAGGATAGGGGTTGTTATTTTAGAAGTAAATGGGATATCAATGCAATCGGAGCAACTTACTCTGAAGCCTTAGAAACTATTTTTGCCAAACCCGAACCTAGGCATAATTCCCAAAAGTTGCAAGAACTTGTTGCCCTTTAACTCTAAATTTTTTCATCACATCATGATGCATCCTACTTCCTAAACAATTTCATCATGATGAGATTAGTCAAATAGAGTTAAGTACTATGTATTGGATTTTGACCGGCCAAAATAATTGTTTTGGATACTTAATCCGACAACATATGCAAGACATAATAGCTAAAGACTCAATGTTACCGTATGGGGGGTTAGTCACTCAATTAATGCTTGCCTATAATATTTGTGTCTCACCCGATGAAGAAATAATCCAGGTCGATTGATTTAACACTATCAACATAAACCTACTCAAGAGACTTAGGTGCACTTTTGGCAATGGTATATGGATTAGGCAACCTAGAAGAACTGATCCAGTTCCTCCACCAGTAGAACACCCTGAAACACCCATTTTTAAGGGAAATGAATCTCTTCCTCCTAGTCCATTTGGTACAGCACCTTCAGAACTATCTCCTACTTTATCTTATGAAGATCCCATCATGGCAAAATTAAATCAAATCAAATCACAACAAGAGCAAATCCAATTACAACAAGTTAAAATTTTGAGAGAACTACGACAGATGAACTAGAAGATAGATACCATGTATAGGAACTCTGGAATTCCTCCTAAGGAATAATCGTTGTATTAAACCTTTCTTATTATTGTAAACCTCTATGCTACCTTGACATACGTTTGACATTATCCTAGTATATGATGTTGGATGTTTCTTTTTGAAATTTTATCAACATATTGATGGCACCTTCATGTTATTTTGGATGATTTGATGTCTTCCTTGAATGATCGATCTAAATGCCAAGTTGAAGCTTTGTCAATTTTGACATCTCCTTTTCAAGATTTTTTTTTCTTATGAGATGATTTTATGAATGACTTCAATGATCATGAGTTTTATGCTTGAAAACTATCTCCTTTTTGTTGATGACAAAGGGGGAGAAGAATGTGCAAAGGATTGATGACTTATGCAAATATGAAATTAGCATAACTTATATGTATCGTATTGCAATAGCTTATATGCTGTATAATGCAATGAAAAATGTCTTATATATGTTATATTCCTTAAAAGCATCGTAAAACTTTTTAAGCATATCACATATGAAAGTTTTCAGATTGGTTGTCATATCATGTTTATTATTATTTTATATATATAATAAGCAATCATCTCATGATCATATGAAATCATGCCTTGCATTTATATCATGAGATCCATGTTGAAATTTTAAATTATTATTATTTCTTATCAAAATGATAATTATCTTTTATCATTCATCTTGAAAATAATTTTTATGTCTTGAAATTATGAGAAATATGAAGTTTCGTATTTGTTCATGCTTATTAAGAATAACGATAAGTTCAACAAATAAAACTTATCAGTTTAAGCTTGAATTCAAAGAGATTGAATTCAAGTATTTTTATCTTCTCATAATATGGCATATAGATAGGGGGAGTTATGATTAACTTCGTTATCAATTGATTGTCATCATCAAAAAGGGGGAGATTGTTGAATCTCAGATTTTAATGATGAAGTCAATTGATAGGTTAATTCATCTAATCCATATTATTGAGTTAAGTGTGCATGATTAACTATGATAGCTTGAAGACATAAATCAAGTTTACCGGAGTCAAGTTCGATGGGTGTTCGAGAGTCCGCCGAAAGTCCGAAGAATCGTTGGAAGTGCTACCGGAACCAACCGAGAAATAATCAAGGACTTGTCGAAGTTTTTAGAAGTCCGCCGGAAAGATCGTCGAAGGTTCGCGGAGATCATTGAGAAGGTTTGGATACTTGCTAAAGACTCATTGAACTTGCCACAAGACCGGGAGTCTGCTGGGAGTCCGCCGGAAGAAATCCGAGGGTGTATCGGAAGTCCGCTGGAAGTTCACTAGAAAGCTCACCGGAAGGAAACTCGACGTTGCCGGTTAAAAATTTGCTTAGGGCTATATCTTAATTTCATAGTTTACATATAATTTGGGTTAGGATTAAGGATTAATCCTATAACCCGGTCAGGGGCCAATTGGGCCCGAGTTTGAATTAGTTTGGGCCAAGTTTGGAGCCCAACCAGTGAGCTGGAATAGTCCAGGCGGTAGCACCGCCCAGAACCCGAGAGGTCCAACGGTGGCACTACCAGTACACTATCAGTGTCAGACACTAACATGTGGTGGCACTGCCAGCACTAGGAAACCCAAAAGTAATTCAAATTTAGAGCCTAAATTTGAATACTCTTGGGGCCTATAGATACCCCTCAATTCTTAGCAGAGATTATACCTTTTTGAGAAGTTAGAAAGTGAGAAAAAGCTCTAGCAAAGTCTTGTTTTCAATAGCTTAAATGTTCACCTCCCTCTTTCTCTTTGAAAAAAATCTGTAAGAGTATGAACCACTTGTAAGAAGGTTGTAAGAGGGGTATTTGGTCCTTCCCCTTCAAAGTGATTTGCTAGTGGAAGTTGGGAGCCTCATCGAAGAAGGCTTCGAAAGTATATGTAGGTCATTTGACCAAACCACTATACATCATTGTGTTCCTTGAATGTGTGAGTGTTTAATTTTCTGAACCATTTCTCTACTTAACTGCAAATCATTCGGTTTTCATCTCCCTACTCTTAATTACCTTTACTCGAGCTATTTTAGCTAAGTCATCCTTCGTCGAATTAAAATCTCTACACATTTACGAAATCGATTTCAAACTTATGAGTTTTAATCCACTACACTAATTTACCCCCCCCTCTTAGTGCCGCTCCGATCCTAACAAGTGTTGAATCTCGGATTTTGATGATGAAGTCAATTGTCATTTGTTATCTAATCTATGTGTTGAGATAAGTGTGCAGGATTAACTACGATGAGAGTAAGACAAGCAGCAGGTGTTGCGCCGGAGTCAAGATCATGATCACGTTGGGAGTTCGAGAGTTCGACGGAAGTTCGGACGGTCGTCGGAGGTTCAGCGAGAACAGATCCGAGAAGTCCAGAAGCTTGCCAAGCGAAGCTCGTCGGAACTCGCCAAGTGGATCGTCGCAAAGTCCAGGAGTATGCCGGATGTCCGCAGAAGGATCACCGAGGGTTTATCGGATGATCGACGGAAGTTCGCCGGAAACTCGCCGGAAGAAGCGATTGACGCATCGGAGCATAGCTGCAGAAGTTGTCTAAGAGTTAATCGTAGTTAGCACGATGATTAAGCTTGAAAATGGGAGGTGATCCCATTAGCTTAATCTTGGGGCAATTGGGCCCCTGAAAAGATTCAAATTGGGCCGAATGGAGCGAACCATTCGGACCCTGATTGCACCAGGCGGTGCAACCGCCTAGGACAGGAGGTGCAACCGCCTGGGCTGCGGGACTGGGCGGTGCAACCGCCCCAGCCAGGCGGTGCAACCGCCCAGGCCATGTCTTCCAGCGGGGCTGGGCGGTGCAACCGCCCAGGGCTCAGTCTCCAAGCGAGACTGGGCGGTGCAACCTCCTCTGTCAAGAGGTAGCACCGCCAGAGCTCAAGTTTCGAGCTATGCCAAGAGGTGCAACCACCGAGCTCGGTCTTCAAGCTCTGGCAGAGAGGTGCAACCTCTTTGGACAGGTGATGCATCGCCTGAGCTCGGTCTTCGAGCTCTGGCAGAGAGGTGCATCAGCCTGAGCTCAATTTCGAGCTCTGCTAGGTGATGCAACCACTGAGCTCAGACTTCGAGCTCTGCCAGGTGATGCAACCACCGAGCTCAGACTTCGAGCTCTGCCAGGCGATGCAACCACTGAGCTCAGTCTTCGAGCTCTGCCAGGCGGTGCCACCTCTCCAGTCAGGAGGTGCAACCGCCTGATCCCGAAATTCCGGGATTTGATCGTTTTGAGCTCGAAATTTGAATTGGATTGGGGCCTATAAATACCCCACCCATTCAACACTGAAAGGATACAGATCCACACCGAATTCTTGATCTTTTCAGTGATTCTAAGAGCTCAAATTTGTGTAAAGTCCTAAAGTTCTCCTCCTTCTGTTCTTCAAGTCTTGAGTTGTAAAGAGAGGAGATAAAGGATCTGTAAAGGTTGTCTCCTGAGCCTGTCAAAAGGAGAGAAACTGTAAAAGGGCAGTTAGCCTTCGCCCATTGAAGGAAGGCAGCTAGTTGACGTCGGTGACCTCGTTGGAGGAGGAAGCCAAAAGTGGGGTAGGTCAAGACTGACCGAACCACTCTAAATCTCTGGTTTGCTTTTACCTTGAGCACTTTATCATTACTGCAAACCTCCTACATTGCTACTGCCCTTTGCGCCTTTACGAACGAGTTTCTAAGCTCTGATCTTTCAGAATCTGCATTCAAACGTAAATCGTGTTTTCGTACGATCTTCACACTGCAGTTTACGCTTACATTCGGATTCCATTTATAACTGCAAATTGCTTTCTACGTAAAACGCTTTTCAAGGTTCAAAACTGCTTTTAGACGTAAAACTACATTTAGACGTAAAATTACGTTTAGACGTAAAACTGCGTTTAGACGCAAAACTGCGTTTAGACGTAAAACTGCGTTTAGACGCAAAACTGCGTTTAGACGCAAAACTGCGTTTAGACGTAAAACTGCGTTTTGACGTAAAACTGCGTTTGGACGTAAAACTGAGTTTAGACGCAAACTGCACTTAGACGCAAACTGCGCTTAGACGCAAACTGTGCTTAGACGCAAACTGCGCTTAGACGCAAACTGTGTTTAGACGCAAACTGCGCTTAGACGCAAAACTGCGCTTAGACGCAAACTGCACTGTGATTCTGCTTTTATATCGAAATCATTTTTTATCGGACGAACGCAGCTTTAGCTTTTAAATTGCTGTAAGATTTCCGCTGCACTAATTCACCCCCCCCCCTCTTAGTGCTCTCGATCCTAACAATTGGTATCAGAGCAAGGTTAACTCTCTAAAGGATTAAAACCCAAGAGAGATGGCTTACGCCGGAAACCAAGAGGGGCATTCTGTTACACGTCCACCCATGTTCAGTGGAACGGACTACACCTACTGGAAGACCCGAATGAGGATCTTTCTTATTTCTATGGATTTTGAACTGTGGAACCTTGTTGAAAATGGATTTTCAAAATCTTCTCTTCCAATGATCGATTGGAACGATTTGGAGAAGAAGGCTTTCGCTCTTAATGCAAAGGCTATGAATGCCTTATTTTGCGCACTTGATAAAAACGAGTTTAATCGTGTTTCAACTTGCGAAACTGCATTTGATATTTGGCACACACTTGAAGTGACCCACGAGGGCACAAGTAGAGTGAAAGAGTCAAAAATCAATCTGTTGCTGCATTCTTTTGAACTTTTCCGAATGAAACCGAGTGAAACCATTGGCGACATGTTTACCCGTTTCACGGATGTCGTCAACGGTCTAAAAGGACTCGGAAAAAGTTTTTCGGATTTTGAACTCGTAAATAAAATACTAAGATCCCTTCCTAAAAGTTGGGATCCTAAGGTCACTGCCATTCAAGAGGCAAAAGATCTGCGCAACTTCCCTCTTGAAGAACTAATCGGGTCATTAATGACCTACGAAATGACTTGCAAAGCTCATGAAGAGCAAGAAGACATCCTTCCAAAGAACAGGAAGGATATGGCACTTAAAACTTCTGAATGCCACTTGAGAGAAAACTCAAGTGATGAGGACTGTGATGATGACTTGGCACTTTTGACAAGAAAGTTTAAGAAATTCTTCAAAAGAAACAAGTTTAAAAACGATGTGAAAAATAAACTTGAAACCAAGAAGGACCAAGTGATCTGCTACGAATGTAAAAAGCCGGGACACTACAAGAATGATTGTCCCCAAGTCAAAAGAAGAACATCAAAGAAAAAGGCTCTTCAAGCAACATGGGATGACTCGAGCGCATCTGAAGAAGAGGAGTCCAACACCGAGCAAGTTGCTCATTACGCCTTAATGGCCATCGGAGAAGAGGTAACGGATTTATTAGATGCTGATTTATCTTTCGATGAATTATTAAATGCCTTCAATGACTTATTTGACGAATGCAAGAGTATAAGTAGAAAATATAAATTGCTGAAAAAGATGCATGATAGTCTTACTTGTGAGTTTGATAAGTTAAAAGTCGAACATCATGATAGTTTAAATTCATGTATCAAATGTCATGATCTAGAAACTATGCAAAAAGAAAACCTGCTACTCAAGGACACCTTGAAGAAATTCGAGGTTGGTAGCAAGTCATTAAACATGATCCTTGCAAACAAGGGTCACATTCCCAAAAGAAGTGGGATTGGATTTGTGAGGAGTCCTCACCGAAATCCAACTACCTTTGTAAAAGGCCCCATCTTACATGTTCAACACCAAACCAAGTGCAACTTTTGTTGCAAATCTGGACACAAGACACATTGTTGTCCATTCAAGAAAATAAGTCCAAACAAATTGATATGGGTTCCTAAACGAACCATGACAAATTCTATGCAACATGATAAAAAATGTAGATCTATTTGTGAGGAACCCAAAAGCAAATGGGTACCTAAACATCATCCTTTCTTGTAGAAAACTAAACCATCGCAAGCTAGGAGCAAGAGATGGTACCTTGACAGTGGATGCTCAAGGCATATGACCGGAGATTCATCCCAATTCTCTAAGCTCTCTAGCATAAACGAAGGATATGTCACCTTCGGAGACAACAACAAGGGTAAAATCATTGGCAAAGGAACCATAGGTAACAAATCCAACTTTTCTATTGAAGATGTTTTGCTGGTTGATGGTCTAAAACATAATCTTCTAAGCATTAGTCAATTATGTGATAAAGGATATATCATCAAATTTGAATCTAATGCTTGCGTCATTGAAAAACCTCACAAAAACATATCCATGATTGCATTAAAACAAAATAACGTATACACTATTGAGATCGATGATTTATGTAATGAAACATGTTTTTCTGCTTTAAATGAGAATGCTTGGATATGGCACAGAAGATTAGGTCATGCTAGCATGAAGCTAATCACTCAAATATCATCCAAAGAACTTGTAAGAGGAATTCCTCATATCAAGTTCATCAAAGATAATGTATGTGATGCCTGCCAATTAGGTAAACAAATTAAGAGTAGCTTCAAATCTAAAAATCAAGTAAGCACCTCTAGGCCCTTACAATTAATCCATATGGACTTGTTCGGACCCATCTCCACATCAAGCCTAGGAGGTAGCAAATACGCTTTTGTCATCATAGATGACTATAGCAGATTCACATGGACCTACTTTTTAAAATAGAAAAGTGAATGCCTTAGATCTTTTACCAAGTTTTGCAAACTCGTTCAGAATGAGAAAGGTTCTATGATTTCGTCAATTAGAAGTGATCATGGTGGTGAATTTCAAAACCATGATTTCCAAGAATTTTGTGAACTCAGTGGATACAACCATAATTTCTCTACTCCTAGAAACCCTCAACAAAATGGAGTTGTAGAAAGAAAAAATCGAAATTTACAAGAAATGGCAAGAACCATGTTGAATGAACATAACCTACCCAAATATTTTTGGGCCGAAGCCGTAAATACTGCATGCTATATCTTAAATAGAGTTCTAGTGAGACCTCTACTAACCAAAACTCCCTATGAGTTATGGAACAATAAAAAACCCAACGTTTCATATTTTAAAGTCTTTGGGTGTAAGTGTTTTATCTTGAATGAAAAAGACAACTTAGGAAAATTTGATGCTAAATCCGATGAAGGAATCTTTCTTGGTTATTCTACAGTTTCTAAAGCCTTTCGTATCTTTAATAAAAGAACTCTAATTATTGAAGAATCCATTCATGTTGTTTTCAATGAGACTTCTGAAATCACGAAAAATGATCTTGACGATGATGTTAATTTTGACTCTTTAAATTTAAACGAGACCCCGTCTCCAACTAGCAACTTGGATGCATCCACTTCTCAGATTTCCTTACCCAAGGATTGGAAGTATGTAGATGCTCATCCTAAGGAGCTAATCTTAGGAGACACATCAAAGGGAGTTCAAACACGATCTTCTCTTAAAACCTTTTGTGCAAATGCCGCCTTTCTCTCCCAAATTGAACCCAAATGCGTTGATGAAGCCATGAAAGATGATTCATGGATTATCGCAATGCAAGATGAATTAAATCAATTTGAGAGAAATGAAGTATGGAAGCTTGTTCCTAGACCAAATGATCATCTAGTTATTGGTACTAAATGGGTCTTCAGAAACAAGCAAAATGAAAATGGTATCGTGGTTAGAAACAAGGCTAGATTAGTGGCCAAAGGTTTCAACCAAGAAGAAGGTATCGATTATGAAGAAACCTTCGCTCCTGTGGCACGATTGGAAGCCATAAGGATGCTCCTTGCCTACGCTAGCAGTAATAATTTTAAGTTGTTTCAAATGGATGTTAAAAGCGCCTTTCTTAATGGCTTTATTTCCGAAGAAGTCTATGTTGAACAACCTCCTGGATTTGAAAATAATAGTCTCCCTAATCATGTGTTTAGATTAACTAAAGCTCTCTATGGTTTAAAACAAGCTCCTAGGGCTTGGTATGAGAGACTTAGTTCTTTTCTTATTGAAAATAATTTCATAAAAGGCAAGGTTGATACTACATTATTCATCAAGAACTTTGAAAACAATTTTCTCATTGTTCAAGTTTATGTTGATGATATTATCTTTGGTTCTACAAATGAATCTCTTTGTGAATCCTTTGCGAAAACTATGAGTCGTGAATTCGAAATGAGTCTAATGGGAGAGTTAACATTCTTCTTAGGCCTACAAATCAAACAACTAAGCAATGACATCTTTATTAGTCAAACCAAATATGCTGTGAGTTTGCTAAAGAAGTTCAAAATGAATAATTCAAAAGCCATTGACACTCCTATGAGCACCTCCAGTAAGTTAGAAATTGATGAGAATGGAGAAAGCTTCGATCAAAAAACCTATAGGGGTATGATAGGAAGTTTACTTTACCTTACTGCCACCAGACCAGACATCATGTTCAGTGTAGGACTTTGTGCTAGATTTCAATCAGACCCTAAGATATCTCATCTCAAAGCAGTCAAAAGAATACTCAGATATCTTAATGGAACTACCAATCTAGGATTATGGTACCCAAAATCAGAAAATTTTGAATTAACAGCTTATGCTGATGCGGACTTCGCTGGCTGTAGACTAGACAGAAAAAGCACATCAGGATCATGTCAATTTTTAGGACATGCCCTTGTATCCTGGTCATCTAAGAAACAAAACTCGGTTGCTCTATCAACAACCGAAGCTGAATACATTGCAGCAAGTGCATGCTGTGCACAAGTTGTATGGATGAAAAACACTTTAGAAGATTACAAAGTGAATCTTAAAGATATTCCCATTAAATGTGATAACACGAGTGCAATATGCTTAACTAAAAATCCTATACAACACTCAAGAACAAAACACATTGATATTAGACATCACTTTATACGAGATCATGTCACTAATCATGATGTAACCATAGAGTTTATTGATACCAAACATCAACTAGCTAATATCTTTACAAAACCCCTATGTGAAGAACAATTTGATTACATAAGAAGAGAATTAGGAATGTTGATGTGTCCGAATACTTAAACTAGTTAAAATTATTTTTCGGATGTTATTACTATTACATGCCTTGACAACGCTTGATCAAATAATATGTTGCAAATTATGTGACAAATATTTTTAACCAAATGCATGTAAGAAGTTCATTTTTCGGTTTGTATGCTAAAAATGGGATGTTCCTGTACACTCTTATGAAAACTTTTTGAAAAATGACTTTCCTCCTTCAAGCAACAAACAATAAAGAGATACTCAAAGAATTATATGTGTCATGACTTCCTTTATATGCTTGATAATGCTATCATGCTTTTTGTTGATGACAAAGGGGGAGAAATATATGAATTGATAAACACTATGTCATAGCTGAACTACCATAATCATGTCTATGTCATAGTTGCAAATACTTGAGTGATGCTATAAACAATGTTATAGTTATGCCATCCTTGCATCACCAAGAGATATGTGAACATGCGCTATAGTTTGCATCATGTCTTGATTTGATATTCTATATTGTGAAGAAAATGCAAACTTGCTAGAAAATCTCAAATGTGTGCATCATGTAAAAAGTCTTTCGTAGCTTTATATGATTACATGATGAATAGTTACAAACACTATCATACAAACTTAATGATGTATGTCATGCCTTGACATCATTCTTGAAGAGATACATCATGATGGGCATCATGATGGGAGCATTGATAAGTTTAACTGATCTAACTTATCAATACGTCACTTGAATTCTTAGGTCTTGAATTCAAGGTTGACTTATCTCAACTATGGCATATAGATAGGGGGAGTTAAGGACAACTCCTTTATCAATTGATTGTCATCATCAAAAAGGGGGAGATTGTTGAATCTCGGATTTTGATGATGAAGTCAATTGTCATTTGTTATCTAATCTATGTGTTGAGATAAGTGTGCAGGATTAACTACGATGAGAGTAAGACAAGCAGCAGGTGTTGCGCCGGAGTCAAGATCATGATCACGTTGGGAGTTCGAGAGTTCGACGGAAGTTCGGACGGTCGTCGGAGGTTCAGCGAGAACAGATCCGAGAAGTCCAGAAGCTTGCCAAGCGAAGCTCGTCGGAACTCGCCAAGTGGATCGTCGCAAAGTCCAGGAGTATGCCGGATGTCCGCAGAAGGATCACCGAGGGTTTATCGGATGATCGACGGAAGTTCGCCAGAAACTCGCCGGAAGAAGCGATTGACGCATCGGAGCATAGCTGCAGAAGTTGTCTAAGAGTTAATCGTAGTTAGCACGATGATTAAGCTTGAAAATGGGAGGTGATCCCATTAGCTTAATCTTGGGGCAATTGGGCCCCTGAAAAGATTCAAATTGGGCCGAATGGAGCGAACCATTCGGACCCTGATTGCACCAGGCGGTGCAACCGCCTAGGACAGGAGGTGCAACCGCCTGGGCTGCGGGACTGGGCGGTGCAACCGCCCCAGCCAGGCGGTGCAACCGCCCAGGCCATGTCTTCCAGCGGGGCTGGGCGGTGCAACCGCCCCAGCCAAGAGGTGCAACCGCCCAGGGCTCAGTCTCCAAGCGAGATTGGGCAGTGCAACCTCCTCTGTCAAGAGGTAGCACCGCCAGAGCTCAAGTTTCGAGCTCTACCAAGAGGTGCAACCACCAAGCTCGGTCTTCAAGCTCTGGCAGAGAGGTGCAACCTCTTTGGACAGGTGATGCATCGCCTGAGCTCGGTCTTCGAGCTCTGGCAGAGAGGTGCATCAGCCTGAGCTCAGTTTCGAGCTCTGCCAGGTGATGCAACCACCGAGCTCAGACTTCGAGCTCTGCCAGGTGATGCAACCACCGAGCTCAGACTTCGAGCTCTGCCAGGCGATGCAACCACTGAGCTCAGTCTTCGAGCTCTGGCAGAGAGGAGCAATCGCCTGAGCTCAGTCTTCGAGCTCTGCCAGGCGGTGCCACCTCTCCAGTCAGGAGGTGCAACCGCCTGATCCCGGAATTTCGGGATTTGATCGTTTTGAGCTCGAAATTTGAATTGGATTGGGGCCTATAAATACCCCACCCATTCAACACTGAAAGGATACAGATCCACACCGAATTCTTGATCTTTTCAGTGATTCTAAGAGCTCAAATTTGTGTAAAGTCCTAAAGTTCTCCTCCTTCTGTTCTTCAAGTCTTGAGTTGTAAAGAGAGGAGATAAAGGATCTGTAAAGGTTGTCTCCTGAGCCTGTCAAAAGGAGAGAAACTGTAAAAGGGCAGTTAGCCTTCGCCCATTGAAGGAAGGCAGCTAGTTGACGTCGGTGACCTCGTCGGAGGA
Source organism: Musa acuminata AAA Group (assembly GCF_036884655.1). Lineage (NCBI taxonomy): Eukaryota > Viridiplantae > Streptophyta > Magnoliopsida > Zingiberales > Musaceae > Musa > Musa acuminata. Next base: position 18,150,566 of record NC_088346.1, on the reverse strand, counting down.
GGAAGCCAAAAGTGGAGTAGGTCAAGACTGACCGAACCACTCTAAATCTCTGGTTTGCTTTTACCTTGAGCACTTTATCATTACTGCAAACCTCCTACATTGCTACTGCCCTCTACGCCTTTATGAACGAGTTTCTAAGCTCTGATCTTTCAGAATCTGCATTCAAACGTAAATCGTGTTTTCGTACGATCTTTACACTGCAGTTTACGCTTACATTCGGATTCCATTTATAACTGCAAATTGCTTTCTACGTAAAACACTTTTCAAGGTTCAAAACTGCTTTTAGACGTAAAACTACATTTAGACGTAAAATTACGTTTAGACGTAAAACTACGTTTAGACGCAAAACTGCGTTTAGACGTAAAACTGCGTTTAGACGTAAAACTGCGTTTAGACGTAAAACTGCGTTTAGACGCAAAACTGCGTTTAGACGTAAAACTGCGTTTAGACGTAAAACTGCGTTTTGACGTAAAACTGTGTTTTGACGTAAAACTGAGTTTAGACGCAAACTGCGCTTAGACGCAAACTACGCTTAGACACAAACTGTGCTTAGACGCAAACTGCGCTTAGACGCAAACTGTGTTTAGACATAAACTGCGCTTAGACGCAAAACTGCGCTTAGACGCAAACTGCACTGTGATTCTGCTTTTATATCGAAATCATTTTTTATCGGGCGAACGCAGCTTTAGCTTTTAAATTGCTGTAAGATTTCCGCTGCACTAATTCACCCCCCCCCCCCTCTTAGTGCTCTCGATCCTAACAACAAGGATAATATTTACGAGTGGCCATCAGTTCCACAAATCACCCAGCCCACTGCCTACTCTTCGGTCGCAGCTCTAACTGATGTGTGGTATCGTCGTCTTAGTCATCCTTCATCTTTTATCTAACAAAAAATATTTTCTCGTTATTCTCTTCCTATGCTTCAAACCAATAGCATTATAAATCATTGTTATGCTTGTTTAAGTAATAAAAGTCATCGACTCCCCTTTGGACTATCCTCCATATCTTGCTCTAAACCTTTTGAAGTTATTTATACTGATGTTTGGGGCCTTGCCCCAATCACTTCTTTTGACAAGTTTTGATTTTATGTTATTTTCATAGACTATTTCACCAAGTACACATGGTTATACCCTCTCTACCATAAATATGAAGTTTCAATAATCTTTACAAACTTTAGAAGGTTGGTCAAGAACTTCTTTCAGTCTATAATTAAAATAATTTACTCTGATTATGGCGGTGAATATCAAGCCCTCACATCCTACATCTCTACTTGTCGGTATACAACACCTTAAGTCACCCCCATATACTCAACTTGTTGGCTCTATTGAATACAAACATCGATATATAGTTGAAACTGGTCTAATACTATGATATCAAGCCTCCATGCCAACAACATTTTAGATTGTAGCCTTTCAAGCTACCATCTACCTCATTAATTATATGCTCACTCTAGTCCTCCAATACGAGTCACTATTTGAAAAAATATTTCATAAATCTCTAAATCTTCAAAAACTTAAAGTGTTTGGCTGTTTATTTTATCCATGGTTTCGTCCCTATGCCTCACATAAGTTAACATCAAAATCTAAGCCTTGTATTTTCATTGGGCACTCTATTGAACATAATGCCTTTTGATGCTACGAACCCCAAACTCAAAAAGTCTTTACTTCCCGTCATATTATTTTTATAGAGACTACCTTTCCGTTTCATAACCCTGAGTCTCCCGCTGTGCGACCTACTCCAGCAAATATACATCACTGGAGTATACCGCCGATCCCGTCAATCGAGTCTCCCATAACACCATCCAGTCCTTCTCCTCGAGATCCATACTCTCTTCTTCTCCCAGTTCAATAGCTTCTTACTCCCTCCATTGCTCCTCTCCCCTCTTCAAAAGGTTTCCCAACTACTGAAGTAATGCCCTCGAAAATCCAACCACTACCTTTATCCTCTCCTAGGACTAATGATATTGAAGTACCTCAGCTTGCCTCAACCTATGTCAATGCCTCTCTACCGCCCATACTTACATCACACCCTATAGCCATTGGACATCTAATGAGAATATGCTCCAAAAGTGGTATCGTTAAACTATGACAAGTCATTGACTTACATGCTATCACAAAATCCTCGTTAGAGAACAATGAACCTACCATAATTACTCAAGCATAAAAATATCCATATTGGCGTAAAACCATATATGAAGAATATGATGCCCTCCTCCATAATTTTACATGGACCCTTGTATCCTCTTATCCTACACAAAATATCATCAGGTGTAAGTGTACCTTTCGAATTAAGCGAAACCCAAACGGATCTATTGCTAGATATAAAGCACGTATAGTAACCAAAGGGTTTCATCAACGTCCTGGTGTTGACTTCACAGAGACATTTAGTCTTGTTGTTAAACCCACAACTATCCGACTTATTTTGAGTTTGGCTATCTCAAAAGACTAGCATTTATGACAACTGATGTTAACAATGCCTTTTTACATGGGATGCTAACTGATGATGTCTTCATGCGGTAACCTCCTGGCTTCATCCACCCTCAGTATCCAAGGCATGTTTGTAAACTACAAAAAGCTATTTATGGACTTCGTCAAGCTCCAAGAGCTTGGTACACTGAACTTGGCTCATTTTTTACATCAATTGGCTTCATCAACTCCAAGTCTGATACCTCACTATTTCTCCGTTACCAAAGTGGTAATACAATATATCTTCTGGTATATGTGGATGATATTATTATCATAGGCAACAATCCTATGGAAATCAAGGCATTCCTCGAGCATTTAGCATATCGATTCTCTCTTAAAAATCTAGGAACATTGAGCTATTTTTTGGGAGTGGAAGCAACATACACATTTTTAGGACTCTTCCTATCACAAAGAAAGTATATTTAAGATCTATTATCAAAGACGAACATGCAAGATGCAAAAGCGATTACAACTCTTCTATCTACTAGTGAGTCCCTTAAACTACGTGATGGAAGCCTTGCTACAGACTCAACTCAATACTGTCAAGTACTTGGCTCCTTACAGTACTTATCTCTCACCCGCCCGAATATCTCATTTGCGGTCAATAAATTATCACAATTCATGCATCGGCCATCTACTATGTATTGGTTTGCAGTTAAACGAATCTTATGATATCTTCATGGACCCTCAATCATGATTTCTTTTTTCGTAAATACTCCTCCCTTCATCTCCATACCTTTGTTGATGCTAATTGGACAGGGAACTTTGATGGCAGAATATCCACATTGGGGTATATTATCTTTCTTTGAGTTAATCCAATCAGTTAGAGTTCTAAGAAGTAAAAGACAGTTGCACGATCTACAACTGAAGCTGAAGACCGTGCTATTACAACTGCTGCTGCAGAACTCAATTGGGTTACGAATCTACTCAAAGAACTCGACATCAACTCCATCTCTACTCCTACAATATATTGTGATAATGTTAGCGCCACGTACCTATGCGCCAATCCAGTATTCCACTCACTCATGAAACATATAGCTATCAACTTTCACTTCATACGAGAATAAGTTGTTAGACATCAACTATGTGTTTCTCACATGTATATGGCTATCAACTAATAGACTCACTCACAAAGCTTCAAGCCCGTAAACTATTTTTGTCGTATCGGTTGAAGATCGACATCCTTGACAGGAGCACCATATTGTGGGGACATGATAATAGCTAAGATTTCTCATGATAACAGTTGAGATTTTTCCAACTATATAAGAAAATATTACTAGTCTGTTGAGGAAAATCCCCCTCCTTATGTGTATCAATAGAGAGCACCGTATAAAACATAGATATCATTTTCATTTCATTCCTATTCTTAAGAATCATGATACCATTTACATCCGTAAATCTGAAAGGGAGAGGGTCTTCACTCACTATTGGAGATTATGATGATTACGAGTGGAATCAGAACTGATATACAACAGCCAGCATGTCAGAATATTCAGAACTGAAAGTTGAAGGTGAACTTGGCATACAACAACAGTGAAGCAGGGCATACAAATGGAGAGACTTACACAATAAAGATGCTTTATGAAGAAGGTTATGTTTCCAACTTGTACAAGGAACAGTAATGCAAGACAAAATTCATAAATGCACACCAGGATTTAAGCCCTGATGCAGCAGCATCTTGATTAGTATTGCTGAAACAGAGACATGTCTAAGCCATTCTATTGTGAACAGTGCCGACTTAGCTGTCTGAAATTCCTGTTCCAGAAATTGGCTCAAAGTGGTTCTATTGTCATGTTAGCTTGTGACAAATTGACACAACCAATGAAGAAACTGATCCTTATAACGGAGCCAATTTGAATTCAACAAATATTTCAAAATTCTGTAATATCATGCTGCAAAAGTAAACGAAGAGGCGTAAAATCTCATGCTTAAACTTCACGCAATATTTTTTTTTTTAAGAACAACAGGATAATACGATCTAGTGTCACTCAAAAAAGAAAAAAAAAAAAGAAAGAAAGAAAACAAAGCAAAGACCACTAGTACGATTGCCTGGGACTATATACTATGAGATATCAGTACTTATTGATGAGATATATATGTGTTGCACCATTACTTACTAATGTTTCCTTATGGATTTCATTATGTTATCCGTCAACCGTTGAGGAAATCATGTTTGAATTAATGATTTTTCATTAGTGTATCGGTGTTATAGAAGTGGAACTGAGAAGGAATGAGGTTTCGAGAGCTAGGGTTTGACCTTCGCATCCTATACGGAGAATGAAGTCCTTAATATTTATGGGACGATATTTATGTTTATGGGCTTTCCACGTTTACGGAAAGCCTGAATGAGGCCTAAGACCAACGACCTGAATGAGGCCATGTTTATGGGCTTTCCATGGCCTCTCCATCTTTCCAACTCAACTAATAACTAGAGTTGTATGCCTCCAAGCATCTCCATCTTTCCAACTCAACCAATAACTAGAGTTGTATGACTCCAAGGACTTCATCATCCTCTTTCATCCCAATCTAATAACTACAATTGTGAAGCCCCCACCATATATGGCAGAATAGTTCGCTGAGATCACTGACACCATCAACAAGGGCCATATCAGGAATCTGAATCGAGTTGAAATGAGATAGGGCCATGTTGTAATTGTTGTTAGACATATCTGTAATGTAAAAAATATTTATATCATAAATCTGAGAAAAAATGGTATCCATATTTTTATTCAATATGTTATATTGAATCGAAATACTTTCAATGTGATTATTGCCTTTGATTTGATCCCCGTAAAGAACTAATCCTCTTCGACTCTCTCTTCTACTTCCTGTTGTAAAGTCATGGATTCATTTCAAACGACTCTACCTAATAGATTCATTTCAAAATACTCTACCTATTTATAGGCAAGACTTCGGAGGGTTTAAACAGGTAACTTGGATATTCCCTTCTATCAATATCAATATCTAGGATTTGGATTTACATATATATTAATATTTAAATCTTTAATTAGAATCTAATCAATATCTTTAATATATCTTACCAATTAGGTTATGACCACATATATGATTAATATTTTTTTTTCACTTGATTCATTAATAAAAAAATATAAAATTTAAAATTTAAAATCATAAAAATAAAATTATTTTTTAAAATAATTTTGTTTGATTCGATTCTATGTTTTGAAAAAATAATTTAATATATGCATAATTTTAGAAAACATATTATATATTTAATAATTATCATAATACTATATTAAGTGAGACTATAAATGTGAGTTATAATGGTTATATGTTATTTATATCATATTTTCTTCTAAATACTATAATACTATTAGCCTTTCCTAATACAGTCCATAATGACCCCCTTAGGATAATCTTATTATCATGTATAAAAATAATATGTATATACATAATAACAAAATAAGATAGCTAAAATAATAACTATTAGTGACATAAATAATAATATCAATTACAAGAGCCACTTAGACATACATTATAGGTTTCTCATAAGACTCATTTTAAGAATACTTAGGTTATCAAATAATATGTTTTGTTTCTTGACTCATTCTCTGAAAATCAACCACGTTATGTTAATGAGCTTAGAACGACTTGAATACTTGTTATTCTTAGAAAAGAAAATTATTGTAATACTATCACAAAATATCTTAAATAACTTAACAACTGAGATCATGCTAAATCTTGATATAAAATTCCACAACCATAAAACTTGGCTAGTGACATTAAAGCATACCACGAATTTAGCTTTCATCATTGATTATGTGATAATAGATTGCTTAGCACTGTTCCAAAAAATTATTTGATCTATCATACCCTAAAGTAGACTTTTTACTATCAAGGTAACTTGTAAAATCAATATCTAAATATCCTAGCATCGAAATATCTTATCACTTCTAGCTAATCGTACCTTCTTTAAGTGAGCATATAATCATTCATCCTTTGCAGATATCTTATATTACTTTAGTATTTATCTAGTATTCCAACTGTAAAATTGATACTTTAACTTACTACATTTTTTGGCTTATAATAGACTTCAAATTGTGCACGCATACATAATACTTTTCATTTATTGTTTTCTAAATCACTTTTAGGACATTGGGTATAACTGAATTTTTTACTTTTAGTCACAAGTGTAACATTTGTTGAGCAAAGCTATATGTTGAATCTCTTCAAGATTTAGTTAATATAGTACTAGTTATAAGTGTCCCGTAAGCCGTGAGTGATAATATGTATGACATATTGCATAAACTTTTCATTTGTTATTATTATGATATATACATATATATGTATATATATATAAATATATACATGTATATATATATATACATGTATACATGTATATATACATAAATACATGTATATATATATACACACATATATATACATATATATATGTATATATGTATATATATATACATATATATACACATATATATTTATTTATATATACATGTATATGTATACATGTATACACGTATATTGTATACATGTATATATGTATATATGTATATACATATATACATATATACATGTACATGTATATTTATATATATACATACATGTACATATATACATATATACATATATACATATATACATATATACATATATATATATATATATATACATATTTATTTATTTATTTATATATATACATGTATGTATATACATATACATGTATATATAGCCATCGGTTACTCGAGATGGACTTTGAGATTATCGAACAGACCAGTATATTGTATATCTATCGATATGATGGAGGCGGCTTGTCCCATAACTACTCGTTTGGGGACACTATGGATACAATGCAGGTGCTCATTAGAGAATAATTTCACTGATTGATCTGCTCACCGAATACTAGATGATTGATGATATCTTATTATTAGACAACGATTCTATCATCCCTGTGGTGTATTTGGTCCTTAGACTGGAGACACGAAAGATGTCTTGTATAAATACTCGAATTTTTGATACTATTCTTATAGGTCTGGAAGTTCCAAATCTAACACAATCAGTCATCGGGAGTTGCAACCAACCTTACGAGAGCTATTGAGTGACGATAGAGGATCACTCTCTCTTAGTGTTATAAGAGAAATATCTCATGTTCTTGCTCAAACAAATCCTTGGCCAGGGTCATTCGGATTGAGAAAAAAAGAGTTCTTTGGGAGAATCCGATTAGAGCGAGACTCGAGTAGAAACTGTATGAGCCTGACAACACCATGCCTAATATACGGTCTCTAGAATATTAGATGGATGAGAGACTATAGATACATGGTAACTAAGGACAAACATATCCAATAGATTGGATTCTCCTATATCGTCTAGGGACTATGGCGTAGTGGCATAGTACATCCGCAATCGTTAAGACAAGTTTCCTAGCTGTAAGGGGCAACCCTAGTGGCTAGGGTTTCCTAGCCGCAAGGGTTGCCTTAGCGGCTAGGACTCCTGGCTGCATGGGGCAAGCCAATAGTTAGGGTTTCCTGGCTATAGAGGTAACCTTAGGGGCTAGGGAACCTTGGCCGCCCAAGGCACCCTGGCTGCATGGGGCACCCTAGAGTCGGGTACCCCAAAGTGTTGTAAAATATTTAATTAAATAATAATAATAATAAGAATAATAATAATAATAATAATAATATTATTATTATTATCTAATAGTCTTACATAATGATGTATTGATAAGACCCTAAAGTCTTATCGTAAAAAAGAAGAAGAGAAAGGGGATGATCACTTCGAGGGGATCAGCCTCCTAGGGTTTATCAAAAGACAAAATAGTATTTTTCATAGATAACTGAAAAGAAGTAGTTACATCCCAATTTATAGAGTTCCACCCAGAGTCCATCAGGACTTGAACTCTAATAATAAATAAATATTAAATATACATCTACGTGACTTTTGTTGAATCTCGTATTTTGATGATGAAACTACTTGATATATGTTTATGATTTAATCTGCGTTTTGAGTGACGTAGGATGCTTTAATCAGGATGAGATAATTAAAGTAGGAAAATCATGTTGTGCCGGAGGAACATGTCAGAAGATTGGACTTCGGGCCGGTGGATCGGTCGACGTATCGACAGAAGGCTTCGGGCCGTGGGCTCGGGCATCGGGCCAAGAAGAGCGGGTATTGTGCCAAGGATATCAGAGTTGCGGAGTCAACTGGCCGATTGGGCAATAGGCTGTAGGAGAGGACGATGCGCCGAAGAATCAAACGAAACGTCGAGGGACCAATGACATTCCGGACAACTTGGTTAATTGCTTAGGATTAATTGTCTCGATTGAAGTTTTGGTTTAAGTGTGCAGGATTAACTACGATGAAAGTAAGATATGCAGCAGAAGTTGCACCGGAGTCAAGATAATGATCACATTGGGAGTTCGAGAGTTCGACGGAAGTTCGGACAGTCGTCGGAAGTTCTACGGGAACAAATCCGAGAAGTCCATGAGCTTGCTAAAGAAGCTCGTCGGAACTCGCCAAGTGGATCGTTGCAAGTCCAGGAGTTTGCCGGAAGTCCGCAGGAGCATCACCGAGGGTTCATTGGATGATCGACAGAAGTTCGCAGGAAGCTCGCCGGAAGAAGCGATTGACGCACCGGAGCAAGTTGCAGTAAATGTCTTAGGAAATATCGTAGTTAGCACAATGATTAAGTTGGAAATGGGAGGTGAACCCATTAACTTAATCTTGGGGCAATTGGGCCCCTGAAAAACCCAAATTGGGCCGAATGAATCAACCCATTCGGACCCTGATTTCTGCTAGGCGGTTGAACCGCCCAAGCAAGGCGGTGGCACCGCCTAGGCTCAGTCTTCGAGTGAGACTGGGCGGTGCAACCGCCCCAGCCAGGAGGTGGCACCGCTTGGGCTCGGTCTCCGAGCTCTGGCTGAGCGGTGCAACCGCCTCAGTTAGGCAGTGGCACCGCCTGAGCTCGGTCTTCGAGCTCTGGCAGGAGGTGCAACCACCCCTGACAGGAGGTGGCACCGCCCAGAGGCTCATTCTTCGAGCTCTGTCAAGCGGTGCAACCGCCTCAGTTAGACGGTGCAACCACCAGATCCCGGAATTACGAGACTTGATAGTTTTGAGCTCCAAATTCAAATTGGGTTGGGCCTATAAATACCCCACCCTTTCAGCACTGAAAGGGCACCCAGAAACCACCGAAATTCTGATTTTACTTTATGATTTTTAGAGCTCAAACGTGTTGTATGAGTTGAAAGTTCTTCTTCCTCTTTTCTTCCAAGTTCTAATCTGTTAAGAGAGGAAAGGAAATTTTGTAAGGGTTGTCTTCTTAGCCCGTCAAAAGGAGTGAAACTATAAAAGGGTGGTTGGCCTTCGCCTATTGAAGGAAGGCCTATAGTTGACGTCGGTGACCTCGTCGGTCGAGGAAGCCAAAAGTGGAGTAGGTCAAGATTGACCGAACCACTCTAAATCTCAGTTTGCATTTGCTTTGAGCATCTTATCCTTACTGCTTTCTGCGCATATACGATCGGGTTTCAAGCTTTGACGTTTAGACGTAAATCAGTTTTATCGTACGATCATCATATTTCAGTTTGTGTTTACGTTTTGATTTCAATCATAACTGCAAACTATCTTTATATCCTTGCTTTAACTGCATCTCGCTTAATCAAGTGATTTACGAATCAGCATTTAGACGTAAATCAGTTTTGTCATACGAATATCATATTTCAGTTTGCGCCTACTATTTGATTTGAATCATAACTACAAATTGCATTTATATCTTTGCTGCATCTCGCTTAATCAAAAGTTAAAGTGATTTACGAATTAGGCTTTCTTACCGAAATCACTATTATCGAACGAACGCAATTTTTTTAATCGTAGAAGGTTTTTCGCTGCACTAATTCACCCCCCCCTCTTAGTGCTCTTGATCCTAACAATTGGTATCAGAGCCTGGTATTTCTCATTTCGGATTTACACTCGAGAGAAATGGCTCTTCATGGCTTTCAAGAGGGCTTATCGGTTGTTCGTCCACCGTTGTTTAATGGATTGGACTACACTTATTGGAAAACTCGAATGAGAGTTTTCTTGATTTCTATGAATTTGGATTTATCGAATATCGTTGAAAACGGTTTTCAACTTCCCTCTAAACCGATGAACGAATGGTCGGATTTGGAGAAGAAGTATTTTTCTTTAAACGCAAAGGCTATGAATGTCTTATTTTGCACTTTGGACAAAAATGAGTTCAATCGGATTTCTACGTGCGAAATGACTTTTGACATTTGGCGAACACTTGAAATCACGTACGAGGGAACTAGTAGAGTCAAAGACTCAAAAGTTAACATTTTATTGCATGATTTTGAGCTTTTTCGAATGCAACCAAGCGAGACTATAGGCGACATGTACACCCGTTTCACAGATGTCATCAATAGTTTAAGAGCTCTTGAAAAATATTTTTCGGATTTTGAACTCGTAAACAAGATTTTGCGTTCTCTTTCTAAGAAGTGGGATTCAAAAGTAACTGCAATACAAGAAGCTAAAAACCTAAACAACTTACCACTTGAAGAACTAATTAGTTCGTTGATAACATATGAAATGGTGCACAATGCATATGATGAACATGATGAACAAAATCACCTTCCAAAGAACAGGAAGGATTTGAAACTCCGGACAAATGAATACCACTTGAGCGATGACTCAAGTGATGAGGACAATGATGAACTTGAACTTCGAACACTAAATCTTAATAAGTTTATTAAACAAAAATATAAAATAGATAATGAACTTGAACGAAGGAAGAGGCCAAAGAAAAGGAAGGCAACCAAGGATGAATCAAGAACTTCCAAAGGTGAAACAGCGAATTGGGCTTTGACGGGCTTCGACTATAAGGTAAGTAACTCAACTCTCTTGAATTATTTTGAAATTACTTAAAGTTTTTCATGAGTGCTTAATTTAGATAGTAGGAATAAGAAAAAAAAAATTGTCTTTAAAAAATTATATCATGTTTTTCTTTTTACCATTTTCGAAGAACTAAAAATTTGATCATGAAAAGTATATTGCTAAGGTTTCATGCATGTTATGTTTTGAAATGTTGAATGATGTATGCAACATTATGGATAATAGTTATATGATATGTGATAATGCTTAAGATTAATCCATGCATGTGTATTTTGATGATTTTATGTCATGCATGAGCTTTTGAAGTAAATGTTGATTTGAAACTCTCATTTTGGATTAACATATTTTTGGTTTAATCATTTTTATGACATATTAAGATGACATAGTGCATGTACATCTATGTATGAATTTCTTGATAATCTTTTGATGATAGATGTGATATCATGATGTTTTATTTTTGATGTGTTTGGTCTTGACGACTTTATGACGAAACTTATATTTTGATTTTAAATGATGAAACATGTTTTCACAAAAAGACTTGAACACCCTCACATGAAATCAATTGTATGAAATGGAAATGAATTTTATATCCTATTGAGATTAATGAATTTATTTTACCAATCTTGTAAATCTCATGAAAATAAACATGATGAATATTTTGAAATAAATGAGTGTATCATGCATTTGGTCTTAATGATTTCTCTTGAACATACTTTTTGAAATCATACTTGATAATGAATATCAAGATATTAAAAGGATGTTATCATGGAATCATGCTTGATAATTTATTTTACGAAATTTACCTTTCTATGTTGACATTCTTTTTAAAAGCAAAGGCATGCTCACAAGAAGCAAATCACATGAATAGAAATTTATAAAAATGAAATGTAATCCTCTATCTTATTGATTTTTCAATAAATCTATGCTTGTCATATATGAATTTATTGAATTTTGAGGATGATTTCAGATTTGACAAATGCTTGATTCATATTTACGACATAAGATACATTTTAAATATGAATCATGCTAAATGCTTCAATCATTTTCTATCTCTAGTGTTCTCGATTTTGATGAAATAGTAATAACATTATTCATGTTATGAATCTCAAAAATGATAATTTGATTATGATTTTTTTTATGAATTAACTTGAATGAAATTTTGTTTTAACCGAATCATGAACTTTCCCTTGACTTCTTGACTTAAGAATTTTGAAGAAACATGATGATTACTTGATATTTGATACTTGAAATTTCTTGTAAAATGTGATCTTGATAAGAACGTTTCAAGTTGCTCTTTGTGCTATATCTTTTCAAATGAATCATGAGCCTTGATATCATATATTTTATAATATAGAAATAACAAGATTTCTTTGCCTTGTATGTCTTGTGTAATAATTTGCTTTATTATGAATTATATGAATCCTAATCGTGAACTTGTTAAGAAGAATTTTAATGAACCATGAATCATATCTTTGGTATTCACGAATTGATCCTCATTGATATCTTTCATTGATATGATAAATTATCATCTCATGATATATCGCATAATTATATCATGCTTTGCGATTGTATCATGTGATTTTTGTTGAATTTTCACATTTATATTCTTCATGACATTATTTCTTTGCATTGTATGCTTCATGTGATAATATGAATACATGAAACACTTATGATATGATTTTTATACAATTCCGTGTATTTATAAAATATTTATCTCATCACCCAATAACTCTTCTTGATATTCCTTATGAGATGAAATGAAATAATGCATGAAATACAAATTAATGCTCATGCATGATAAGATGTAATGAATTTTGACATTTAGATACCATCATTTAAATAGCTATGATCATGTTGCCAAAATGATATATCATGAATGCTTGAATATCATGTTTGATATGCTCATAATGATGATTGGTTTTTCGGTATCGTGCATAAAAAATGAAATATTAATGAATTTATGCATTAAAATTATAATGATGCACAAATAAGAATGATTACTTACCTTTGTCATGATTTAGAAATTGATGTAAAGGGTTTTTCCCTTCTTATTGACAATGACAAAGGGGGAGATAGATTGCTAGCACAATTCAAGAAAAAGACAAAAATTACAAAAGAGAAGAAATTGGTATCTTGAACATCATAGATAATTACTAGCTTGAAATGTCAAGAAAATGCAAAAACGTGTTTATTTTCTTGCACATCTAAAGAGAAGATGCAAATGTAACACTTGCCAAATTGTTTGCTTGCCTCATATAAAACATTGTCTCTTGGTAGTTTGGCATTTTGCTAAGAAAGCAAAAATGACACTTCTCAAAAGAGAAGAAAAAGCTTGCTATCTTAAACATCACAAGCTTGCCTATCTTAAGAAACAAAAATTTACAAAAGTGCTATCTTGCCTATCACAAGAAGCAAAACTTGCAACTTATACATTGTAATAAGAAGCAAGAATCATGAGCTTACACAAGAAAGCTATCTTGCATTTCCTTTCGAAATTTTTGCTAGCTTGTATGTAGTAAAACTTATATATTGTAAAAATTGCTAGCTTGTAGTATAAAGAGAAGCAAATAGTTGCTATCTCAAGAAAATTAAACATGCTAAACTTACACCTTGCAATGGAAGCAAAATTGCGAGCTCAAACATTGCAAAGGAAGCAAAAATTTGCTAGCTTGCAACTTGCATATTTCAAGAAGCAAGAGTTGCCTTCTTGAACATCTCTAAATTGCGAGCTTGCAAGTTCTAAAATGTTGTAACATTGCTAGCTTGCATGTTCTAAAAGTGCTTTCTTGTATGCTGTAAAACTTGCATATCTAAAACTTGATAGCTTGAATGTTCTAAGCATGATGTAACATTTGCTGAATTTTCTGGCTTCAAAATTGCATGATGATAAAACTTGATATTATGTTTTTCATGCAATAAGTTAAACTAATATTCCAAACACAAGAATAGTTGGACTTCTCCTTTTTGTTGATGACAAAGGGGGAGAAGTATGATGTTATGCATGAGTTTATAATGACGTGTTGCAAGTATTCATGATGAATATTGCAATGACTTAAATTCAGTTTGAATTCAAGGTTCTATCAATATGGAATATTGATAGGGGGAGTTTGTTTAAACTCCGGGAGTTAAGTTTAACTCCGTCATCAAGTGGTTGTCATCATTAAAATGGGGGTGATTATTGAATCTCATATTTTGATGATGAAACTACTTGATATATGTTTATGATTTAATCTGCGTTTTGAGTGATGTAGGATGCTTTGATCAGGATGAGACAATTAAAGCAGGAAAATCATGTTATGCCGGAGGAACATGTCAGAAGATTGGACGTCGGGCCGGTGGATCGGTCGACGTATCGACAGAAGGCTTCGGACCGTGGACTCGGGCATCGGGCCAAGAAGAGCGGGTATTGTGCCAAGGATATCGGAGTTGCGGAGTCAACTGGCCGATTGGGCAATAGGTTGCAGGAGAGGACGATGCGCCGAAGAATCGGACGAAGCGGTGAGGGACCAATGACATGCCGGACAACTTGGTTAATTGCTTAGGATTAATTGTCTCGATCGAAGTTTTGTTTTAAGTGTGCAGGATTAACTACGATGAAAGTAAGATATGCAGCAGGAGTTGTGCCGGAGTCAAGTAAATGATCACATTGGGAGTTCGAGAGTTCGATGGAAGTTCGGACAATCGTCGGAGGTTCTGCGGGAACAAATATGAGAAGTCCTTGAGCTTACCAAAGAAGCTCGTCGGAACTAGCCAAGTGGATCGTCGCAAGTCTAGGAGTTTGCCGGAAGTCCGTAGGAGCATCACCGAGGGTTCATCGGATGATCGACGGAAGTTCGCTGGAAGCTCCCCGGAAGAAGCGATTGACGCACCGGAGCAAGTTGTAGTAAATGTCTTAGGAAATATCGTAGGCAGCACAATGATTAAGTTGGAAATGGGAGGAGATCTCATTAACTTAATCTTGGGGCAATTGAGCCCCAGAAAAACCCAAATTGGGCCGAATGGATCAACCCATTCGGACCCTGATTTCTGCCAAGCGGTGGCATCGCCTAGGCTCAGTCTCCGAGCGAGACTAGGTGGTGCAACCGCCCCAGCCAGGAGGTGGCACCACCTGGGCTCGGTCTCTGAGCTCTGGCTGAGCGGTGCAACCGCCTCAGTCAGGCGGTGGCACCGCCTGAGCTCGGTCTTCGAGCTCTAGCAGGAGGTGGCACCGCCCAGAGGCTTAGTCTTCGAGCTCTGCCAGGCAGTGCAACCGCCTCAGTTAGGCGGTGCAACCGCCTCAGTCAGGCGGTGCAACCGCCAGATCCCGGAATTTCAGGAATTGACAGTTTTGAGCTCCAAATTCAAATTGGGTTGGGGCCTATAAATACCCCACCATTTCAGCACTGAAAGGGCACCTAGAAACCACCGAAATTCTGATTTTACTTTATGATTTTTAGAGCTCAAAAGTGTTGTATGAGTTGAAAGTTCTTCTTCCTCTTTTCTTCCAAGTTCTAATCTGTTAAGAGAGGAAAGGAAATTCTGTAAGGGTTGTCTCCTAAGCCCGTCAAAAGGAGTGATACTGTAAAAGGGTGGTTGGCCTTCGCCTATGGAAGGAAGGCCTCTAGTTAACGTCGGTGACCTCGTCGGTGGAGGAAGCCAAAAGTGGAGTAGGTCAAGATTGACCGAACCACACTAAATCTCGGTTTGCATTTACTTTGAGCATCTTATCCTTACTGCAAATCTCCTCAAAATCATACTGCTTTCTATGCATATACGATCGGGTTTCAAGCTTTGCACTTTCCGAATCGACGTTTAGACGTAAATCAGATTTATCATACGATCATCATATTTCAATTTGCGCTTACGTTTTGATTTCAATCATAACTACAAACTGCCTTTATATCCTTGCTTTAACTGCATCTCGCTTAATCAAGTGATTTACGAATCAGCATTTAGACGTAAATCAGTTTTTTCGTATGAATATCATATTTCAGTTTGCGCCTACTATTTGATTTGAACCATAACTGCAAACTGCATTTATATCTTTGCTGCATCTCGCTTAATCAAAAGTTAAAGTGATTTACGAATCAGGCTTTGTTACCAAAATCACTTTTATCGAACGAACGTAGTTTTTTTAATCATAGAAGGTTTTCTGCTGCACTAATTCACCCCCCCCCCTCTTAGTGCTCTTGATCCTAACAACTCTAACTGAACCAAACCAACTCAATAAACAACTGGACTAAACAGACTCAATAAACATTATTCAAAAGCATAGAAAAAAGGTCCTAATAGTTCCTCCCTCTTCAAATCAGCCTTGTCCTCAAGGCTGAGCAACATCAATCACGGGGAGCTTCTCTTTCAGCACTTTAGCTATAGACTATCTGCAATGCATCACAACTCGTTAATCAAATAAGTATGGTCTCCACTTTTTGATAGTGTAAGCAACAGGTCGGTTAGTGTAGTAATCGTTGCATGAAACTTCTGGCCCTGTATAATCAATTTTATCTTTGAACCTTTGCTATCACAAGTGAAAATCCGTCCATCAACGATCTTTACTTCGAATCTGTCATAGTCTTCAATGTGGTGGGCCAATCGGTCAACAATCTCACTGTCCATAAAATTGTTAGTGCTACCAGTATCAATCAAAACTATAATAGGCTGATGCTCTAGAGTTTCGGTAACTTCCATAGTTTGTGGGTTAGAGTAGTCGACTAATGTATGTATTGTATGTATGGTAGGTTTAATGTCTTTATTAGAATTTATACCTTCATGATCGGAGTCCACATTCTTAGCTTTCGGCTCCTCTCCAATTGGTTCAATCATCAGAAGTTGCCCTTGTTTACATCGGTGCTCCATACTCCATTTTTCATCATAGTACAAACCCCTTGCTGATCTTTCCTTGCTAATTTTTTTCTCATATAGATTTGCAAATGAGATCGTAGCTATCATAGTGCGGGGTTGACGAGCCTTAACTTCACACTGGATCTCTAGAATAAGCCCTTCAATAAATGTATCCAGAAGTTGTCGGTCCGACCAATCTCTAGCTTGATTTGACAATCTTTCAAACCTACTCTAATATTCTAACATTGTAGAAGTCTGACGAATTTTGGTGAGCTGACAATCAATATTCTCATATTCGGATGGGCCAAAGCGAATAAGAAGCCCTCTTTTGAACTGGTCCCACGAAAGAACTCCATGGAAAGTTTCATACCAATCGTATCACTGGAGTGCATCTCCCTTGAGCTAGATTGAGGCCACTTCTACCTTGGATTCTTCTGGTGTTCTATGAAAATGGAAAAAAAAATTTGTCTTAGAGATCCAATTGGTCGGATCTCCATCTTTCCATCTCAGAAATTCCATCTTCATGTGTTAGTAATTTGTGTCACAATCTTAGGGCTCTTTTCCTGTATTTTTAGATCTGTGCAACGTAGAACTTGGGCCCCCATTTTGTTGAAATTTGCTGAGGCTCTCCAATTGGCTCTTTTTGAAATCATTAAGTGTTTTTTGCAGTCGGTTCTCGATTCTAATTTCCAATGCTTTCATTTGTGCTTTCACCGAGTTATCAGTGGCCATTGCGTAAGACTGCAAATCTGTAATCTCAACTTCTGTTTTTGGTGTCAGCCAAGGGCATCAACACTGTCGATGCGAAGTTGCCGAGGAGGTGGACGCCAAGGGCAGTGCTGCGGTCGCTGCATTGGAGGAAGAGTAGTTGCCCTGTTTCTATCGCTGCATGGGGTGAGAGCGCCGGGGTTGGAAGGCGACTGCGTTGATGTGGTTGCAGCTGGGGGCAGCGTCGCCAAGGGCCTGTCGCTGCGATGGTTGTGATGGTGTGGATGGAAGGCAGCATTGCTTTCTCTCCACCGCACTATGGAAGGAGGCATTGGTGATGCCGAGGGATCGCGTGGGGTTGAGGACACGACGGTGCCGTTGAAGCGGCCGAGGTTGAGAAGAGGAGTCGGTGCGTACGTTGCCGAGGTTGAGGTGGCCGCACAAGAGCTTGCTGCGTGTGCTGTTGGAGGGCGGTTGCGATGGCATTGCCGAGGTTGAGGCTGTAGTGGAAAATAGGAATCGACGGTGGCAGGCTGGGCGGCGAGCGGCATCATCGCTGGCTGGGCAGCAACGACGACGTGGTGGCAACCGGCATTTGCAGTAGCAAGAGGATTGCCCTGTTTCGATCACAAGGGGGCAGAGCAAGGGAGAGTGGTGGCGGTCGTTCTCGCCTGAGCCAGGGGGAGCGGCAGTTGGGAGGCGAGCAGCGGTCGCCGCATGGTGGCTGGCAGTGGTGGTGGGTCGGCTGGAAGGCGACGGCGCTCGAGGCATGGCTGCGATGGATGAGGGGCTGTGGAAACAAAGGAAGCTCTGTTTCTGCCACACAGCGGAAGGAGGCGCTAGTGAGAGGCAGCGATGCTTGTTGCAGTCGCTGCGTGGAGGGATCGCTGCTGTTGAGGGCTAGGAGGCAGCGATGGTGGTGTGGTTGGGGGTAGCGCCGTCAAGGACTCACCGCTGCGGTGGCTGCGATGGAGGAAGAGTTGCTGCCCTATGTTTTGTCACTGTGTGAGATGAGAGCGCCGAGGCTGAAAGGTGACGGTTGTGACTACTGTGACCCAAGGAAGTAATCGTCGAGCAACCGGGTTGAGGTTGTGGTGATGGCAACCAACAACTACATTAGTGGAAGCAGAACAAGAGGGAGGTGGCGTTGAAGTGGCTGGGGTTGAGGTTGTAGTAGTGGCAACCGGCAACAGCGGCAAAGATGCAGAGCAAGGGGGCTGCAGCAATGGTGCAGATCGAGGGGGTTGAAGTGAAGGCTGCGGTGGCTGGCAGCAATAATCGTTGCTGGCCGAAGCATAGCGGCGGTGGTGGAGGAGGCAGTGAGGGTCGTGGCAGGCTGGGCGGCGAGCGGTATCGTCGCTGGCTGGGCAGCAGTGGCGAAGGTGGTGGCAACCGGCGTTTGCAGCAACAAGGGGATCCGCGACTATAGTAGCAAGGGGACCCGCGACTGCGACGGTGGTAACTGCCCTGTTTCGGTCACCACGGATGCAGAGTAAGGGGGAGCAGCGGCTGGGAAGCGAGCGGGAGTAGCAGTTGGGAGGCGAGCGGTGGTCGTTGCATGGGGGAGCAGCGGCTGGAAGGCGACGGCAACGACGCTCAAGGTGACGGCGACGGTTGGAAACAAGGGCAGCAGATGTGAGTTGCCCGTGATTGCCCTGTTTCAGTTACAAAAGATGCAGAGCAAGGGGGAGCGGCGGTTGGGAGGTGAGCAGCGGTCCGGCTAGGGCAGCGTCACCGATGGACGACTACGAGGAGTGGTCTGGTGGCTGGGAAACAGCGGTCGCGGCCTTCTTGCTTGGGCGAGATGGGGAAGCGAGGAGAGGAGGTTGCTGGTCGGGGCACAGCCGTGGCGGTGGGCGTTGGAAAGGGAGCAACGACGGCGGTGGTCATCGACCGGGAAGTAGCACCGGCGGTGGAGAAGAGGTAGTGGTGGTCGGCGCAGGGAAGCAAAGGTTCCTTCTCGGTTGAGAAGGAACAGCGTGTGGGGCTGCTGGCTTCACCCTTTCTCATAATTTTTTTTCTTTTAATGATAGCTATGGCAACACAGCAAGAACGCCAAGGATCGTCACTCTGATACCAAATGGTAAGACCCTAAAGTCTTATCGTCACTTTGATACCAAATGATAAGACCCTAAAGTCTTATCGTAAAAAAGAAGAAGAGAAAGGGGATGATCACTTCGAGGGGATCGGCCTCCTTGATCGCTTCGTGGGGATCGGCCCTCCTTGATCACTTCAAGGGGATTGGCCTCCTAGGGTTTGTTAAAAGACAGAATAGTATTTTTCATAGATAACTGAAAAGAAGCAATTACATCCCTATTTATAGAGTTCCACCTAAAGTCCATCAAGACTTTAACTCTAATAATAAATAAATATTAAATAAACCTCTATTTGACTCTAACTGAACCAAACAGACTTAATAAATAACTGGACTAAACAAACTCAATAAACATTATTCAAAAGCTCAGAAAAAGAGTCCTAACATGTATACATGTGATGTGTGATGTGGACGGATGATCATGTACCATGTGATGTGATGTATGTGTGTATTGTGATTATTATTATTATTATTGGGACCTACGAGCCTCTATTTTTTCATATTCATTATCGGGCCTATATGCCTATAATTATATTATAATTACACGTAAAGGTGCAGCGGAAGTGTGGAGGTGATAGTGGACCCATGAGACCGAGATGGACAATCACGATATATGGAGATGCGCTAAGATGCCAACAAAACCGGCAAGTACGAGATAGCGAGATAGATGATCACAAGACATGAAGATGCACTAATACACACATAGATCATGATGTGAGTGATTGGGCCCACTAGCTTAAGTCTAATCACATTAGGTTATAGTCCATGATCATCTAGTATGATTACTCATGTGATGCGTGATTACTAATATACCTACTAGATATGTATATATATTTGCATGTGATGTAGATATATATTAAATATGTATGTGTGTGACATGTCATAGGAGACCGAATCAATATCCCTTCTCTTAATAATATTTAGTCGGTAAACGTGAGGTAATTAGATTGACTCACATGACCTTCCATCGTTATATGAGGAAATCAATTCCCGACATAGGTTGAGTTGGTCTAGTCCCTCAAGGCCTATATCGCGATTCGATATCTTGCTTATGATAAAGAGATGTCATCGGTGACTTGAGGACATGATATGCTTGGTCGAGTATCTTTACGGCATATCATCAAATCAGATTCATCTTATAACAATGGTGATGACTTAACCGAACATCATAGTTGGTTGAGTCCCTCGAGACCATGGTGATTCGGAGGCTGAACAGGACGAGAATCACAAGAAGTTATGATTAGTAAGAGTTGCTTACCATTTTAGGCTTAGCGTGATTGGTTGAGTCTCTTAAGGTTACGTTGAGATGATGATTGGATCTCAATCCCCACTAGAGATCCATCGGAGATTTCTAATTCGCATACAAAGGGGAGTTGTGTGTTTTGCGAGAAAATGGTGGGAGTAGATTAAGATAGAAGTCTTTATCTTGATTGTTTACTTTTTATAAAGTCTACATGTTATTTATTTCTACTACATGTTTATTTTCAGAAAATATCACTTTTAAATCCCTACGTGACATACTTAATGTCAATTGATAGAGTTTACAATCTAATCCGCGTTTTGAGTAATGTAGGACTAACTTTGATTAAAAAAAATAAATCAATTAAAGTAGGAGGAATCAGATATTGGGCCAGAGTAGAACATGTTAGGAGATTGGACGTCGAGTTGGAGGATCGATCAACGTATCGATAGATGGCTTCATGCCGTGAGTTCGGGCATTGGGCCAAAGGATCAAACATTGTGCCAAGGAGATCGAAAGTTGCGGGAGTCAATGTACCGATTGGGCAATACACTGAAGGAGAGGATGATACACCGAAGAATCAGACAAAGCGGTGGATGAACCAATGATATGCCGGATAATATAGGATTTATGCTTCTAATTATATGTTTAGATTGAGTTAGTTTAGGTCTAATTGAGTCGGTATTGGGGTGAAATAATGCCAACTCAATTAGGGGTCAATTGGGTCTGAATTAGGGCCGAATTGGGCCTGTTGTTTGGCTCATTCAGTGTCTTATAGCAAGGTCTAGTGGTGGTACCACCCAGACCGGACGATGGTACCGCCCAAACATAATCTTCAAAATTATGTCAGGTGGTAGTACTGCTAAACTGGGTGGTGGTACAGCCCATGTATAGTCTCCTAGACTATGTCAGGTCATGGTACCACCCAATGTCAGAGGGTACTAGTAGTAGTATCGCTAGACTGGGTGGTGGTACCACCTAGTGTCAGTGCTATAGGTGCTAGTATCACCCAGCACAAGCGGTGGTACCGTCACGATCCAGGAAACCTAGGATGAGATCTTTTTTGGCTCTATTTTTAAAGCCAATTAAGGTCTATAAATACCCCTGCTATTCCGGCATGGAGATGCACTAATTTGAGTAAAAGAGGGGGAAAGAATACTTAAGTAAAAATTATAATCTCTAGATTAGTGAGTCTCTTCCTCCTAGAGTTAGAAGGTTTCTAAGGGAAGAATAAGGTCTAAACGAGAGGTGTAAAGGTTCTCTCTTGAGCCTGTGAAAAGGAGAAAAGAGTGTAAAAGAGTAGTTGATCTTCGCCCATTGAAGGAAGATCTGTAGTGGAAGTCAATGGCCTCGAGTGAAGAAGAATCGAGAGTGGATATAGGTCACGATGATCGAACTACTATAAAACTTGGTTTACATTTACTTTAAGCTCTTTACTTTCATTACAAACTGCTTTACTAACTTATTCACTATGCTTATGAATGCTTTCAAGTTACACTCTTTTCGGATATCGATTTTAATCATACAAAGATTTTAAAATCGATGTAAAATTTTTATCGCTGCACTAATTCACCCCCCCTCTTAGTACTGACTCGATCATAACAAACTCTCTCACTAATCCAAATTACACGGATTGGCTCTGTAACCTAAGAATCGTTTTTTGACGGAGAAAATCATGTATGTCCTTGATATAGTGATGCCTACACCTAAGGAAGGGGCAAGCAAATATGAGATTGCTCACTTCGTGAAGTACATAGATGAGTCCACTCTTGTTTAGTGTTACATGTTGGGCTCCATGACTCATGAGTTACAAAGACAATATGAAAAGATGGATGCCAAATCCATTCTCCTGCATATCTGTGAATTATTTTAGGAATAGGGAAGGACTCATCGATATGAGATATCTAAGAGTCTCTTCTATACTAGAATAACTAGGGGGATACCGGTTCAGAACCATGTACAAAAGATGATTGAGTGAATAAAGAAACTCATAAGTTTATGAATGATCCTAGAGGATAACCTGTGAGTGGATTTTATGTTTCAGTTCTTATGAGATTCTTTTTCTCAGTTCATTATGAATTTTAATATGAACAAGCTTGAGATGACTCTCCCTGAGCTCCTCAATATGTTAAGAGAGGTTGAGAGCAGCACTATCAAGAAAGAGAAGCCAGTTCTCTATGTTGATGAGACTAGAAAGAAACGAAAGGCAGAAAAGTCCCTTAAGAAGGGCAAAGGCAAGGGCAGACCAGGTAAAATAAAGGTTGCTAAGAAGTATCCGGCAAAGGATAAAGGCCAGTGCTTCCACTATGGCAAAGACAAGCACTAAAAGAGGAACTGCAAGGATTATCTTGTAAAGAAGGTGAAACATAAGCTTGGATAAGCTTCAATTACATTCATAATCCGTCTTCATTTGTCAGATTTTTATGATAATATATGGGTATTGGATATCGGTAGTGCTTATCACATCTATAATTCATTGCAGGTTCTAACAAGATCTAGGAGATTGGTTAGAGGCGAGATGGATCTCAAGATGGGTAATGGTGCTAGTCATAGGTGTCCTGCAAACTAATCACGTGAGTAATGACACATGTGACTAGATATGTATTCCTTTTGCTTAGTATATTATTTGATATTTTATCACTTTATCTTGCATGCTGCATTTATTGTGATGTCAATGGATCTATACAATGGAAATTCGATCATGATGAGATCATGATATTGAGACTGATTCACCTTTAGACACAAACTCTAAAGAATCCTAGTCATAGGTTCCTCGAGAGGGATATCGAGATAACCGGATAAATTAATATTTTGTATACCTGTCCATATGATAGAGGTGATTGGTCTCATAGCTGCTCCTATGGGTGTAGGAAAATCTGGGGTGACATCACATGCATAATGAAAGAATAGAAAATAACAATCTTAGAATTTCCTATAGAAAATAAGTCGCTTGTCATTGTGCGAAGATTGATGCGCAAAACCTACAAAACAGAAAAACTACGCGTATAAGGGAGATTATGTTACCTAGGGAGATCATATATAGATTTGTGGGAGATGATGAAGGAGGTCAATTGTCCTCCTCTCTAGTGGTAATCCACATGGTAGGAGATATAAAGACACTCCTTAAATTATTGTACAATCCTCCTCGCTATGTGCACCATGCAATCAAGAAGTAGCTATCCCTTCTTGCTATCCACACGCCCCTAAATAAGGGCTATAGGTTGAGGAGGAGAGGGACAAAGAAGAATAAAAAGTGGCAACCAAAATAACCTAGCCCATGACCTTTTGATTTCATTTTATTTATAGAGGCCCCCTATCAACTTAACCCTAATAGATCCTACAATATTGGGTATTGGATCTCCATCCAACTACTCAAGTCTCTTAGATTAGTGGTTCTCTGTTAGGATCCTTTTATTTTTTGTGCTTTTCTTTTATTTTCTGCGTATTTATTAAGTCTGTTTAGTTTAGCTAAAGTCGGAACTTTATAAATAGGGATGTAACTGCTTCTTTTCGATCATCTATAAAAAATACTATTTTTGTCTTTTGACAAACCCTAGGAGGCTGATCCCCTTGAAGCGATCAAGGAGGGCTGATCCCCTCGAAGTGATCATCCCCTTTCTCTTCTTTTTTTTTACGATAAGACTTTAGGGTTTTATCATTTGGTATCAGAGCGACGATCCTTGGCGTTCTCGCTGCAACGAAGCTATCAAAAAAAAAAAAAAAACAAAAGAAAGAAAGAAAGAAATAAAGAAAGAAAGAAAGAAAGAAAGAAAGAAAGAAGAAGAAGCAGCAACCGCACCACGCACCCCTGCTTCCCCTGCTTCCGACCAGCCCACCTGCCGCCCGTCGCTGCTCTCCGGCCAGCAACCGGCTCTGCCCCACTTCCGGCCAGAGTCCACCGTCGCCTCCCACCCGAGCCACCACCACTGCCAGGAGACAACGCTGTCAGTGTCCCACTCCGTCGCAACCCTGCTCGTCTTCTCTACCGCCACTACAGGGCAACTCCCTCTCCACCGCCGCCGCTGCTTCCCGGCCGATCGACCACCGCTGCCTGCCTCCCAGCTGCAACCCTAGCTGTGCCCCGCCCCTTGGGTCGCAACTGCAGCCGTCGGTTGCCCCCGTCCTCACGGCGACCGAAACAGGGCAACTCACTACTGCTGCCCTTGTTTCCAGCCGCGCCTCCTCCAGCACTCCTCTTCCCCTCGAGCGCCGTCGCCGCCCAACCGACCCATCACCACTGTGGGCCACCGTGCAACGACCACCGCTCGCCTCCCAACTGTCGCCGCTCCACCTAGCTCTGCATCTAACCGAAACAGAGCACACTTGCTATGCCCTAGTTTTCAACCGCGCCACAGCCGCGTGGGGTCGCATGCTGCTGCCGGCTGTTGCCACCGTCACTACTACTGCCAGCTACTGTGCAGATGCCCTTGACTATACATCAGAAACAAGAACTGGGGATTACCGACTTGCAATCGTACGCAATGGCTACCGATAACTCAGTGAAGGCACAAATGGAAGCGTTGGAAACTAGAATTGAAAATCGGCTACAAGAAACTCTTCATGATTTCAAAAAGAGCTTGTTGGAGCACTTTAGCAGGTTTCAACAAGATGGGAGCTCAAGTTCTACGCTGAACAGATCGGGAGATACAAGAAAAGGGCCCCAGGATGGTGACACACACTACCCACGTATCAGGGTAGAATTTCCATGATGGGAAGATGGGGATCCGACCAGTTGGATCTCTAGGGCGAAATTTTTTTTTCGTTTTCACAAAACCCCAAAAGAATCCAAGGTAGAAGTAGCCTCAATCTAGCTCGATTGAGATGCAATTCAGTGGTATGATTGGTATGAAACTTGCCATGGAATTCCGTCGTGGGAGCAATTTAAAAGAGGACTTCTTGTTCGCTTTGGCCCATCCGAATATGAGAATGTTGATGGCCAACTTGCCAAAATTTGTCAGACTTCTACAGTGTTGGAGTATCAGAGTAGATTTGAAAGATTGTCCAACCAAGCTAGAGATTGGTTAGAACGACAACTTCTGGGTACATTTATTGAAGGGCTTATTCCCGAGATCCGGTGCGAGGTTAAGGCTCGTCAACCCCGCACTATGATGGCTGCAATTTCATTTGTACGCCTACATGAAGAAAAAATCAATGTGGAATATCGTCGAAACAGAGGTGCTAATAAACAGGTGATTAGTAGGCAACCTACTTCATCTACTCCTAGTCGAAACCACAACACTAGCAGACTAACCCGAGAGGAACTCAAAGAAAGGTTAGCGAAGGGTTTGTGCTGGCATTGCGATGAAAAGTGGAGTAAGGAGCATCGATGCAAACAATGAAGACTTTTGATGATTGAACCGATCGAGGATGAACCGGAAGTAGAAGTATCGGATTCTGATCATGAAGAAGTGGAGACTAATGATGATGTTGAAGCCGTCACACATATAGTGCATGCATTGGCTAGCTACTCTAATCCACAAACTATGAAAATTGGGAGAACTCTGAAACACCAGTCTGTCACTGTTTTGATTGATACGGGTAGCACTAATAATTTTATGGATAGAAAAGTTGCAGCCCGATTAGCTTACCGCATCGAATGTTGTGACAAATTTGAAGTCAAGGTCACCTATGGATGGATTTTAACTTGTGACAGCAAGTGCTCAAAGATAAAACTAATTTTACAAGATCAAGAATTATTTGTGGATTTCTTTTTATTACCCTTGGAAGACTATGAAGTGGTGCTCGGAATTGAATGCCTATCAACCCTAGGTGATGTCTCTTGAAATTTTCCTAAACTGACTATGAAGTTCTTTATTAATGGAAGACAGGTGACTCTCAAAGGAAGACGTGGAGGTAAGGTTACAACTCTCACTAGGCATCGGATGGAGCAGGTCCTTCGGAAGACACACACCAGATTTTTGGTGCAATTGCATAACATTGAAAAGGAAATGACAGTGGACATTTCGATTGGAAATATTGAATCATTGCTAACAGAGTTTGCCGATATATTTGCAGAGCCACACGGACTTCCACCTCTTAGATGTCATGATCATCGGATCCCACCATTACCCGAGAAGGCACCAACCAATGTCCAACCTTATAGATATCCACATTTTCAAAAGGCAGAGATAGAGAGGATTGTCACAGAGTTGCTCAAAACAGGAGTTATATGAGCTAGTGTTAGCCCATATTCTTCCCCAATCTTACTAGTCAGAAAGAAGGATGGCTCATGGCGGATGTGTGTCGACTATCGAGCACTTAACAACATTACAGTGAAAGATAAATATCCTATTCCAGTAGTAGATGAACTATTGGACGAATTGGGAGGAGCTCAGGTCTTCACTAAATTGGACCTACGATCGGGCTATCATCAAATCAAAGTACATGAAAGGGATGTTTAGAAAACTGCCTTCAGGACACATAATGGCCATTATGAGTTTCTAGTAATGCATTTTGGGTTAACCAATGCGCCCTCTACCTTCCAGAGTTTAATGAATGATATATTTCGGGCTCATCTCCATAAGTTTGTTTTGGTTTTCTTTGATGATATTTTAATATACAGTCATTCTCTAGAAAGTCATTTATTACATTTACAAATTATCTTTAATATTCTTCGTGAGCATGGTCTTTTTGTCAAGAAATCCAAGTGCAGTTTTGGGCAACCTGAGGTTGAGTACCTCGGCCATATCATATCTCAAAAGGGTGTTGCAATTGATCCTTAAAAAATCCAAGTGATGACAGACTGGCCAATTCCAAAGTCAATCAAAGCTTTAAGAGGTTTCTTGGGACTAACAGGCTATTATCGAAAGTTTGTGAAGAATTATGGTAAAATTAGTGCCCCCTTGACGTCACTTCTAAAGAAAAATGTATTTAGATGGTCAGAAGAGGCAACTTAGGCATTTCAATTCTTGAAAACTGCAATGACTACTACACCCGTGTTGGCTTTACCCGATTTTAATAAGATGTTTGTGATTGAATCTGATGCTTCTGGAGCTAGAATAGGGGCTGTATTAATGCAGGAAGGTCGGCCTATCACTTATGCAAGTAAGGCTCTTTCCCCTTCCCATTTGAGTTGATCTATTTATGACAAGGAGATGCTAGCTATAATACAGGAAACCCTACCTAATTGGTCGACGGTTTCAAATACGCACTGATCACAAAAGCCTCAAATATTTTCTAGAGCAAAAAATTTCTTCTCCAGAGCAACAGAAATGGGTCACAAAGCTACTGGGATTCAATTATGAGATCATTTATAAAAAGGGGAGTGAGAATTTAGTAGCAGATGCCCTCTCACGCCTTCCAGAACAAGCTGAACTAGTAGCTATTTCTATTCCTATTTGCGAGACTTTGGAAGTTATCAGAAGGGAATGGATAAATAACCCTGAGATCCAAAACATCATTAAAAGATTAGAAGAAGCCCCAGGTTCTGTCTCAAATTATAGTTGGGATTCGGTGGACTTACGCTATAAAGGCCGAATAGTGGTTGCCCCACATTCTTCTTGCCAGACAATAATTCTGAAGGAGTTCCATTCATCACCAATTGCTGGTCACTCGGGATTTCTCCGCACTTATAAGCGAGTTCGACAACTTTTTTCCTGGAAAGGTATGATAAATTTTATCAAGAAATTTGTTACTGAATGTGAAGTTTGCCAACGACACAAAAGTGAGACAGTAGCCACCCCAGGCTTACTACAGCCCCTCCCTATTCCTGATGCTACTTGGACCGACATATCTATGGATTTCATTGACAATCTCCCATCATCTCAAGGAAAGAGTACTATACTTGTAGTCGTGGATAGACTTACAAAATATGCTCATTTCTGTGCTTTACGACATCCTTATATTGCTGCAAGTGTTGCTCGTATTTTTGTGGAAAACATAGCTAAATTGCATGGGAGTCCCCGTTCCATTGTTAGTGACAGAGACAAGATATTTACTAGCTCCTTCTGGAAAGAACTTTTTCGTTTACAAGGTACTCAACTGAATATGAGCACTGCTTATCATCCGCAAATAGATGGGCAAACTGAAGTGATAAACAGGTGACTAGAAAATTACCTCCGATGCTTTACTAGCGACAAGCCGAAGGAATGGGTCAAATGGCTTCCTTGGGCAGAGTGGTGGTATAATACCTCTTACCATTCTTCTATTAAAATGACTCCATTTGAAGCAGTTTATGGCCAACCCCCACCTACAATTATAAAGTATGTACCCGGTTCTTCTAAAGTTGATCAAGTGGACAAGGAATTTATGGATAGAAATAAGATTATTCAGCTTTTAAAGGATAACCTCACAGCTGCACAAGCAAGAATGAAACAACAAGCTGATAAACACCGAAGTGAACGAGAATTTACTATGGGTGATTGGGTTTTCCTTCGTCTTCAACCCTACAAGCAAACTTCCATAAAGGTTCGATCTTCCATGAAGCTATCTCCTCGGTTTTTTGGGCCTTATAAGGTATTAGAACGCATTGGACCAGTGGCTTACCGCTTGGATTTGCCTGCTAGCTCTAAAATACATCCAGTCTTTCATATTGCATGCCTTAAAAGGAAATTGGGTGAAGATGCAATAGTGTAGTGCCATTTGCCGGACACTTCTTGTTAGGATCGGAGCGGCACTAAGAGGGGGGGGTGAATTAGTGCAGCGGATTAAAACGTTGGTTTCGACAAATCTTTCGAACGATAAAAATCGGAATCGGAAGTGCTTAACTTGAAAGCGTATTCATAAAGTTGTGCAGCAAATGTATTGAGGAAATAAAGCAAGTAAGAAGGTTTGCGGTAATGTAAATAACAGTAATGAAATGCAAACCAGAGATTACGCCGTTTTTAAAGTGGTTCGATCAAGTGACCTACATCCACTTGCGAGGCCCCTCTTCGATGAGGCTCCCACCTTCCGCTAGCAAATCTCTTGAAATGGAAGGGTGAATACCCCTCTTACAACTTTTTACAAGCGGTTCACTCTCTTACAGATTTTCAGCAAGAAAGAAGGAGGTGAACACTAGCAAATTTAAAACAAGACTAGCTAAGACTTTTCTAAGGCCTTTCTCTCAAACAATTGCTGCTAAAAAAGTTATAATTTCAGCTGAGATTTGAGGGGTATTTATAGGCCTCAAGAGGATTTAAATTTGGGCTCCAAAATTTGAATTCTCTTTGGGTTCCCGATGCTGGCGGTGCCACCGCTTGTCACTGTCAGACGTTGACAGTGCTGGGCGGTGCCACCGCCCAGCTCTCGGGTGCTGAGCGATGCAACCGCCCAGTCTGGTGGTGCCACCGCCAGACCCTTCGGTTCACTTGTTGGGCTTCAAATTTAGCCCAAACCAAGCCTAATTTTGGGCCCAATTGGCCCCTAACCAGGATATAGGATTATCTCTTAATCCTAATCCTAATTACAAGTGAACTATATAACAAAACACATCCTAAGCAAGTTTTCAACCGCGAACGTCGAGTCTTGTTCCGGCGAGCTTTCCGACGAACTTCTTCCGCCGGACTCCCAGCAAGCTCCCGAACTTGTGATGACTTTAACGAGTAGCCGAGCCTTCTCGGTGAATTCCGTGAACCTCCGACGATCTCTTCGACAAACTTTCGAAAATTCCAACAGGTTCCCGATTTCTTCTCAGTTGGTTCTGGCAGCATCTCCAACGATTCTTCGGACTCTTAAATGTCCATCGAACTTGACTCCGGTATTCTTGCTTTGTGTTTTTTTGTTATCGTAGTTACTCCTGCACACTTAACTCAATAATATGGATTAGATCAATTAACCCATCAATTGATTTTATCATCAAAATCCGAGATTCAACAATCTCCCCCTTTTTGATGATGACAATCAATTGATGACGAAGTTAAACATAACTCCCCGTATCTATATGCCATATTATGAGAAGATGAAAACACTTGAATTTCATACATTGAATTCAAGCATAAACCGATAAGTTCTAACCATAGAACTTATCGTTATTCTCATTAAGCAATAGTAAATACAAAACTTCGATGAAAATCATTTTCAAGTCGAATAATAAGAGACAATTTTTACTACGGTAGGAGATAAAGATTTTCAACATGAATTTCATGATATAAATGTAAGGCATGCTTTCAATATGATCAATCGATCTTCCGATATTCTCAAAGATTTTGCAAGGCATATAAGACATTCATATCACACAAACTTTTGCAATTCATATAAGTCATGCTATTAAAATGATACAAGTCATCACTTTTCTCCCCCTTTGTCATCAACAAAAAGGGAATGAGACTTGAAGCACATAATTTGTCATGCAAAGATTTTATCATTGATCATACATCATTCATCTATATTATCATTGATCATACAAAGATTTTATCATTCAAAATTAAGTATGCTAAAATATTTACGCAGAGTTCATCTTAAAGGAAAATTCAGCATTCATCCATATTATCAAATCTCTTCTTTCTATAAATAACAAAAATTGTAGATGTACAAAGAAGAGATTGGGATAAGAAAAAAGTTTCAAGTAGTAACTCCAATAAGTCAATATCATAATTCGAATACAAATCCATTCAAATTCAATTCGTCAACTTGAAACTCATAATCAAGCCATCAAAATCAATTTCGAGATTCAAAATATCATAAAATCATTAATCTTGATCAGATGGGAGCGGTGTTTGACTCAAGATAGGATAAGATAATTTAACAAGTCATTTAGAATCGAAAGAGAAGGATCAGATTCACCGAGGAACGGAGAGAGAATGAAAAAATTTACGAAAAATCCATTAAAACAAGTTTTTTCTTAGGGACAATTTAACATACCTAATTCCCTTCTAATGAATTCAAATTGGTCTTCATTCAAAGCTTTTGTAATTATATCTGCTAATTGATGCTTTGTGTCAATGAATTCTAGAACAACATCATTGTTAAGGACATGATCGCGTATGAAATGATGCCTAACGTCGATGTGCTTAGTTCTAGAGTGCTGAATTGGATTTTTAGTAAGACATATGCCACTAGTATTATCACATTTTATGGGAATGTTTTTAAAGTGAATTCCATAGTCTTCTAATGTATTTTTCATCCAAACAACTTGTGCACAGCATGCACTTGCAGCAATGTATTTGGCTTCTGCCGTAGATAGTGCACCTGAATTTTATTTCTTGGAAGTCCAAGAAACAAGTGCATGTCCTAAAAATTGGCATGTTCCAGATGTACTTTTTCTATCTATCTTGTATCCGCCAAAATCGGCATCTGCATAAGCTATTAAATCAAAATTTTCAGATTTTGGATACCACAGTCCTAGATTTGGAGTTCCTTTAAGATACCTAAATATTCTTTTAACACTTTTAAGATGAGATAATTTAGGATTTGATTGAAACCTAGCGCAAAGTCCTACACTAAACATAATATCCGGTCTAGTCGTGGTGAGGTAGAGTAGACTACATATCATTCCCCTATATGTTTTTTTATCGAAATTTTCACTATTTTCATCCATATCTAACTTAGTCGCAATACTCATAGGGGTGTTTATTGCTTTTGAATTATCCATGTTAAATCATTTTAACAATTCTAATGTATATTTAGATTGGTAAAGAAATATACCATCACTAAGTTGTTTGATTTGTAATCCCAAAAAGAAAGTTAATTCACCCATTAAACTCATTTCAAATTCATGACTCATACATTTGGCAAATGATTCACATAGTGATTCATCCGAAGAGCCAAAAATAATATCGTCAACATAAATGAACTAAGTCTTTCATACCAAGCTCTAGGAGCTTGTTTCAAGCCATAGAAGGCCTTAGTCAATTTGAATACATGGTTAGGAAGAAGAGAATTTTCAAATCCGGGAGGTTGTTCGACATATACTTCTTCGGAAATAAAACCATTCAAGAAAGCACTTTTGACATCCATTTGAAATAGTTTAAAATTATTACTACTAGCATAGGCAAGGAGCATCCTTTTGGCTTCAAATCGAGCCACGGGAGCGAAGGTTTCTTCGTAATCGATACCTTCTTCTTGGTTGAAACCTTTGGCCACTAATCTAGCCTTGTTTCTAACCACGATACCATTTTTGTCTTGCTTTTTTCTAAAGACCCATTTAGTACCAATGACTAAATGGTCACTAGGTCTAGGAACAAGCTTCCATACCTTATTCCTCTCAAATTGATTCAATTCCTCTTGCATTGCAATAACCCAAAATTCATCTTTTATGACCTCATCAATGCATTTAGGTTCGATTTGAGAAAGGAAGGCGGCGTTAGCACAAAAATTCTTGAAAGAGGAACGAGTTTGAACCCCTTTTGATATATCTACTATAATTAGCTCCTTTGGATGAGCATCTATATACTTCAATTCCTTGGGTAAGGAAATTTCGAAAGAAGGTGCATCCAAGTTGCTATTTTGAGGAGGGGGTTCATTTAAATTCAAATTATCAAAACCAAGATCATCATCAAAATTATTTCTCTTTAAATTAGAAATTTCATTAAAAACTATATGAATAGACTCTTCTATTACTAACGTTCTTTTGTTAAAAACCCGAAAAGCCTTAGAAACGGAAGAGTAATCAAGAAAGATGCCTTCATCGGATTTAGCATTAAATTTTCCTAAGGCATCCCTTTCATTCAAAATAAAGCATTTACAACCGAACACTTTAAAATAGGAAATATTTGGATTTTTGTTATTCCATAATTCATATGGAGTTTTTGATATGGATGGTCTTATTAGGACTCAATTCATGATGTAGCAAGCCATATTTATGGCTTCGACCCAAAAATACTTAGGTAAACTATGTTCATTTAACATAGTTCTTGCCATTTCTTGTAGGTTTCTATTTTTTCTTTCAACTTCTCCATTTTGTTGGGGATTCCTCGGAGTGGAGAAGTTGTGATTGTATCCATTAACCTCACAAAAATTTTGAAAGTCACGGTTTTGAAATTCGCCACCGTGATCACTCCGAATTGATGAAATCATGAAACCTTTTTCATTTTGAGTTTACAAAATTTAGAGAAACACTTGAAGCAATCACTTTTGTGAGCTAAGAAATAGGTCCAAGTGTATCTAGTATAGTCATCCACAATTACAAACGCATATTTGCTTCTCCCTAGACTTGTCATGTCAATTGGTCCAAATAAGTTCAAATTAATCAATTATAATGGTCTAGAGGTGCTAATTTGAGTTTTTGGTTTGAAACTAGTTTTTATTTGTTTACCTATTTGACATGCATCGCATACTTTGTCCTTAATAAATTTTATATTTGGAATTCCTCGCACTAAGTCTCTAGATGAGATCTTAGATATTAGTTTCATATTTGCATGGCCTAGTCTCCTATGCCAAAGCCAAGCATCATCATTTAAAGCAGAGAAGCACATTTCATTACTTAGTTCATCAAGGTTGATGGTGTAGACATTATTTTGTTTTAATGCAATCATAGTTATGTTATGGTTTGATTTTTCAATAATACACACATTTGATTCAAATCTAACGATATAACCTTTATCGCATAATTGACTAACACTCAAGAGATTATGTTTCAATCCATCAACTAGTAAGACATCATCAATAGAAAATTTTAATTTATTACCTATGGTTCCCTTGCCAATGATTTTGCCTTGGTTGTTGTCTCCGAAGGTGACGTACCCTTCTTCTTTGCTAGTGAGCATAGAGAAATGAGATGGATCTCCAGTTATATGTCTTGAGCATCCACTATCTAGATACTAACTCTTGCTCCTAGCTTGTGATGGTGTATGTTTCTACAAGAAGAGATTATTTTTAGGTACCCATTTTCTTTTGGGTGCCTTAAAAACTTGTTCATCATATTGCATAGAATTGATCATGGTTCCTTTAGGAACCCAAATTAGTTTGTTCGGACTAATTTTCTTGAATGGACATTTATAAGTTTTATGTCCATATTTGCAACAAAAGTTGCAATTATTTTGGTGCGGAACATGTAAGACGGGGCCTTTAATGAAGGTAGTTGGATTTTGGTGAGGACTTCTCACAAATCCGATTCCACTTCTTTTAGGAACGTGACCCTTATTTGTAAGGATCATGTTCAAAGATTTGCTACCAACCTCGAATTTCTTCAAGGTGTCCTTAAGTAGCAAGTTCTCCTTTTGGAGAGATTCTAGATCATGGCATTTTATACATGGAGCTAAACTATCATGATATTCAGTTTTTAAATTATTGATATCATAAGTGAGATTATCATGCTCCTTTTTTAGCAATTTATATTTTCTACTAATTGTCTTACATTCATCAAATAACTCATGGAAAGCATCTAACAATTCATGATAAGGTAAATCTGCATCAATTAAATCCGTTACCCCTTCTCCGATGGCCATTAGGGCGTAATGAGCAACTTGCTCGGTGTTGGACTCCTCTTCTTCGGACGCGCTTGAATCATCCCATGTTGCCTTGAGCGCCTTCTTCTTTGATGTTCTCCCTTTGGCTTGAGGACAATCGTTCTTGTAGTGTCCCGGTTTTTTGCATTCATAGCAAATCACTTGGTCCTTCTTTTGTTCAAATTTATTTTTTATATTATTTTTAAATTTATTCTTTCTTAAATATTTTTTAAATTTTTGAGTCAAAAGTGCAATGTCATTGTCACTGTCTTCATCACTTGATGTTCCTTTCAAGTGGTCTTCTTGTGATTTGAGTGTCATATCCTTCCTGTTCTTTGGAAAGGGGTTCTCGAGCTCATCATGAGCTTGACATGTCATTTCATAGGTCATTAGAGACCCAATGAGTTCTTTAAGTGGGAATGTTTTAAGGTCTTTAGCCTCTTGAATTGCCATAACTTTTGGATCCCAACTTTTAGGGAGGGAACTTAAGATTTTAGTTGCTAGTTTAAAGTTAGTAAAATCTTTACCAAGAGCTTTGAGTCCATTGATGACATCTGTGAACCGGGTGTACATGTCTCCGATGGACTAACTTGGTTTCATTCGGAAAAGTTCGTAAGAGTGCACAAGGATGTTGATTTTGGACTCTTTCACTCAGCTAGTGCCTTCATGAGTGACCTCAAGAGTTCTCCAAATATCAAAAGCCGAATCACAAATTGAAACACGATTAAATTCATTTTTGTCTAGTGCACAAAATAAGGCATTCATAGCCTTTGCGTTTAAAGCAAAAACCTTCTTCTCCGATTCATTCCATTGGCTCATCGGAAGAGAAGATTTTTGAAATCCATTTTCAACAATAGTCCAAAGCTCGAAATCCACAGAAATGAGGAAGATCCTCATACGAGTCTTCCAATAAGTATAATCTGACCCATTAAACAAGGGTGGACGTGTGATAGAATGACCCTCATGTATGCCGGAGTAAGCCATCTCTCTTGGATATCAAACTAAATATGAGAGTGAACCTAGCTCTGATACCAATTGTTAGGATCGGAGCGGCACTAAGAGGGGGGGGTGAATTAGTGCAGCGGATTAAAACGTTGGTTTCGACAAATCTTTCGTACGATAAAAATCAGAATCGGAAGTGCTTAACTTGAAAGCATATTCACAAAGTTGTGCAGCAAATGTAATGAGGAAATAAAGCAAGTAAGAAGATTTGCAGTAATGTAAATAGCAGTAATGAAATGCAAACCAGAGATTACGCCGTTTTTAAAGTGGTTCGGTCAAGTGACCTACATCCACTTGCGAGGCCCCTCTTCGATGAGGCTCCCACATTCCACTAGCAAATCTCTTGAAAGGGAAGGGTGAATACCCCTCTTACAACTTTTTACAAGCAGTTCACTCTCTTACAGATTTTCAGCAAGAAAGAAGGAGGTGAACACTAGCAAATTGAAAACAAGACTAGCTAAGACTTTTCTAAGGCCTTTCTCTCAAACAATTGCTGCTCAAAAAGTTGTAATCTCAGTTGAGATTTGAGGGGTATTTATAGGCCTCAAGAGGATTCAAATTTGGGCTCCAAAATTTGAATTCTCTTTGGGTTCCCAATGTTAGCGGTACCACCGCCTGTCACTGTTAGACATTGACAGTGCTGGGCGGTGCCACCGCCCAGCTCTCGGGTGCTGAGCGGTGCAATTGCCCAGTTTGGCGGTGCCACCGCCAAACCCTTCGGTTCACTTGTTTAGTTTCAAATTTAGCCCAAACCAAGTCTAATTTTGGGCCCAGTTGGCCCCTAACTAGGATATAGGATTATCTCTTAATCCTAATCCTAATTATAAGTGAACTACATAACAAAACACATCCTAAGCAAGTTTTCAACCCCGAACGTCGAGTCTTGTTCCGGCGAGCTTTCCGACAAACTTCTTCCGACGGACTCCCAGCAAGCTCCCGAACTTGTGATGACTTTAACGAGTAGCCGAGCCTTCTCGGTGATCTCCAAGAACCTTCGACGATCTCTTCGGCGAACTTCCGAAAATTCCAACAGGTTCCCGATTTCTTCTCGGTTGGTTCCGGCAGCATCTCCGATGATTCTTCGGACTCTTAATCGTCCATCGAACTTGACTCCGGTATTCTTGCTTTGTGTTTTCTGGTTATCGTAGTTGCTCCTGCACACTTAACTCAATAATATGGATTAGATCAATTAACCCATCAATTGATTTTATCATCAAAATCCGAGATTCAACACTTCTACTACTGGGGAAGTTCAAGCTCAACCACAAGTCATACTTGATCAACGAGTTGCAATATACCGCAAACATCCTCTAACTGAAGTGCTGGTGCAATGGGCCAACTTACCAAAGGAAGATGCCACTTGGGAGTCCTACAGCATGCTAAAGGAGAAGTTTCCAGAATTTGATGCTGCTTAGCCTTGAGGACAAGGCTGAATGAAAGTAGGCGGGATTGTTAGGATCCTTTTATTTTTCCTTTTATTTTTTGTGTTTTTCTTTTATTTTCTACGTATTTATTAAGTCTGTTTAGTTTAGCTAAAGTCGGAACTCTATAAATAGGGTTGTAACCACTTCTTTTCGATCATTTATGAAAAATACTATTTTTGTCTTTTGACAAACCCTAGGAGGCCGATCCCCTCAAAGCGATCAAGGATGGCCAATCCTCTCGAAGTGATCAAGGAGGTCGATCCCCTCGAAGTGATCATCCCCTTTCTCTTCTTCTTTTTTACGATAAGACTTTAGGGTCTTATCAGTCTCTACCCAATAATCTCTCATTAGCTCTTATTAGATCTCATCCATAGGATCCAATAATTTAGGAGATTATTGGATATCCAATAAGATAGGGGCTACAATAGATATCTCATATCTAAACCTCTACTTGTCGCAATGTTAGAACCCTTGCAGATTCCAAGCTTGGCATTGATCTCTTTAGGGGATCGACCTCCTTGGAACTCTATAGGGGTTCCTTCCTCTAAATTGCTGCTCAAAGGCTGCAGAAAAGATTCATCTATTGCTTAAGAAAAGAGGATGAATACATGACTATTTATAGGTCTTCTAAACCCTAACTCCTAAAAGGACTTCTAACCAACTCCTAATAGGACTCATACTCAAGACTCCTATTCCTTTACAACTTCTAATGCTTCTCTAAGAAATAACCTCCTAACCCTAGCCGACCTCTTCACCTCGTTAATAGGGGTTGGCTAGGTAGGTTAATATGAATGCCCCTCTCAATTAGGACTCTCCTAGCTAGAGTCCTAACACGCAACACCTACCATATGTCCATAACCCTCTAGGCCCAATATCGAGATGGCCGTGAGTCATACTTATCAGAACTCATTCTGGCTCAATGAATTATTATCTTCGTAATAATTCACTCGACTTATCGATTACAGATGTACTAGGCCACTAAGCCGCAATCCCTAGATGATATAGGGGAATCCAATCCATTAGACCTATCTGTCCTTAATTATCATATATTTATAATCCTCATGCTAGGAAATAATAGGTCGGCATCTCATGTGCTGTGGAAAACAAAAAACAAAACTAGATTTACTATAGTATTTGGTTGTTGTGCGACGATTGGTGAGTGAGAAAATTGCAAAATCGAAAAATTGCATATATCACATGAGAAGTATTACCTAAGGAGATTGTATTTTCCTAAAATTTTTAGATCTGATAGAGTGGATGAAGAAGAACTCATGTGCTCCCCTTTAACAATGATCTATGTTGAATCTTGAATTTTGATGATGAAACAAATTGATAGAGTTTATGATTTAATCTACTTTTTGAGTGACACAGGACTAGCTTCGATCATGAAGAGACAATTGAAGAAGGAAGAATCAATATTGGGCCAGAGTGGAACATGTCAAAAGATTGGATGTCGAGTCAGAGGATTGGTCAATGTGTTGGTAGAAGGCTTCATGCCATGAGTTTGGGCATCGGGCCTAGAGGAGCGGATATTACACCAAGAAGATCGGAGTTGCCGAGGTCAATATGTCAATTTAGCAAAAGGCCGCAAAAGAGAACGATGCGCCAAAGGATTGAATGAAACGCCGATAAACCAATGACATGTCGGATAACATGTGATTAATGCTTTGTAATAATTATCTAGATTCAAGTAGTTTTAAGTTCTAATTGGGTTGGTTTAGAATATAATTAGGTCAACTCAATTAGGGGCCAATTGGGCCTGAATTGGGGTTGTTCTAGGCCAAGAGAAAGGCCCATTCAGTGACCCAAAAGTTAGGTCAACTAGTGGCATCGCTAGAGATTCAATCTCCAAGACAGCCTTCGAGACTATGTCAGGCAATAGGAACACCAAATTGGGCGGTGTTAATGCCTAGTGTCAGGCCGTGGTACTGCCCAAACATAGTCTCCCATACTGTAAAGAAATGGTATCACTAGATTGGGTGGTGGTACCGTCGAATGTTAGTGTTGCTGGCAGTAGTACCGCCCAACATAAGCAGTGGTACTGCCAGGACCCAAGAAAACCAGGATGAGACCTTTTTTGCTTCATTATTGAAGTCATTTGGGATCTATAAATATCCCAACTATTCTTGAATAGAGTAGCAAGAAATTGAGTTGAAAAGGGAAAGTATACTTAGAGCAAAATTGTATAATCTCTCTTAGGATTTAGAGTCTCTTCTTCCTAGTATTTAGAAAGTTTTTCTAAAGGGAGAAGTGAGGTCTAGGTCTAAAAGAGAGAGGTGTAAAGATTATCTCCTAAACCCGTGAAAAGAAAAAAGAGTGTAAAAGGGTAGTTGATATTCGTTCATTGAAGGAAGATCGGTAGTGGAAGTCGGTGGCCTCGAGTGAAGAGGAATCGGGAGTGAATATAGGTCATTTATATTGCAAACTAATTTATTTATTCATTATGCTTACAAACGCTTTTAAGTTAAACTCATATTTCTGATACGAGCTTTTATCGAATGAGATTTTTGAAACGACGTATTTTTATTGTAAGCACTAATTTACTCTCCCCTCTTAGTGTCGACTTAATCCTAACAGTTAGTATCAAAGCCATATTTTTCTCATTTGGTTTAACACCTAAGAGAAATGACTTTTATCGGATTTCATGAGGGTCACTATATCATTCATCATTCTAGGTTTAATGGGACAAACTACATATATTGAAAAACTCGAATGAGAGTTTTCTTACTTTCTATGAATTTTGAGTTATGAAATATCATTAAAAATGGATTTTAAAAGTCTTCTCTTTCAATGAACAAATGAAATAATTTGGAGAAGAAGACTTTCTCTTTGAACACCAAAGCTATGAATACTTTATTTTGTTCTTTGGATAAAAATGAATTCAATCGAGTTTTTATATGTGAAACGACTTATGAGATTTGGCATACATTTGAAATCAAATATGAAGGCACTTGTAGAGTTAAAGATTCAAAAATTAATCTTTTGATGCATTATTTTGAATTATTTTGAATGAAACCAAGTGAAACTATTGTTGACATGTACACCCGTTTTACGAATGTTATCAATAGTTTAAAAGCTCTTGGCAAATATTTTTTGAATCTTGAACTTGTTAATAAAGTTTTACAATCTCTTTCTAAAAATTGGGATTAGAAAGTAACTGCAATTTAAGAAGCCAAAGACTTGAACAACCTTCCACTTGAAGAACTTATCGGGTCATTGATGACCTACGAAATGACATATGTGGCACATGATGAACTTGAGAATAACTTTCCAAAGAATAAGAAGGATTTTGTGTTAGGATCAGGGTCGGCACTAAGAGGGGGGTTGAATTAGTGCAACGGTAAACTTTCATTGGTTTAAAAAGACTTCGTACGATAAAATCGTTTTCGACGTAAAACTATTTTCGAAAAATTAACTTAAATTGAAAACATACGGAAGTGTAGTTGATGTAAAGCAATGGAGGCAGTTTGCAATTAAGATAAATAGCAGAAAGTAAATGCAAACCGAGATTTAGAGTGGTTCGGTCAATCTTGACCTACATCCACTTTTTGCTTCCTCCTCCAACGAGGTCATCGACGTCCACTAGAGGCCTTCCTTTAATAGGCGAAGACTAATCACCTTTTATACCCCTCTTCTCCTTTTACCGGGTTTAGGAGATAATCCATACAAGCACTTCTCCTCTCTAAACAGAAATCTAACACTTAGACTTAGAGGAGAGAATTCACTTATAATCACAACAGCATTTTCTCTCTTTTAATCTCTCTATGCTTGTGTGTTTTAACCAGGGATGAGATGGGTATTTATAGGCTTCAAGTTGATTCAAACTTCGAGATTAAACCTTTCACATCCTGGGTTCCCCGGGCACGAGCGGTATCACCGCCTGTGCTGGGCGGTACCACCG
Organism: Musa acuminata AAA Group; assembly: GCF_036884655.1. Taxonomy (NCBI): domain Eukaryota; kingdom Viridiplantae; phylum Streptophyta; class Magnoliopsida; order Zingiberales; family Musaceae; genus Musa; species Musa acuminata. Next base: position 18,108,752 of record NC_088346.1, on the reverse strand, counting down.
CCCAGTGTTAGTCTAACAAACACTACCCTGGGCGGTACCACTACCCAGATTGGCAGTACCACCGCCTGGCACCCTACTAGGGGTGATACAACCGTCCAGACTAGTGGTACCACCGCCTGACATAGTCTCGAAGACTGTGCCACGACGATGAGACTCCTTGGGGCACTGTTTGGGCCTCTTATTGGGCCCAACATAGTCCTTACATGGGCCTAGCTTACCCCTAATTGAGTTGACCCAAATCCAAGCCCAATTACGCGCTAACTACAAAATCCTAAGACATTTGCTAAGCTAAACAAGTCCCTATGTCATTCTTCCGGTGAGCTTCCAGCGAACTTCCGATGATCTCTCGGCAATGTTCTGGTGAACTCCTGGCAAGCTCCTGGACTTCACAACAATCTTCTTGGTGAGTTCCAATGAGCTTCTCTAGCAAGCTCTGTAACTTCTCGGCTGGTTCCGCCAGAACTTCCGACGAACGTCCGGACTTCCAACGAATTCTCGAACTCCCAACGTGATCGCGTCCTTGACTTCCGGACTTCATTTTGCTTCATGCTTTGCTATCATAGTTAATCCTGCACATGTAAAAACATATTTCGATCTAGACAATTAATACTAAGCATTAATAAAGTTGTCTGACATGTCATTGGTCTCTCGACGTTTTGTCTGATTCTTCGGCGCATCGTCCTCTCTTGCGGCCTATTGCCTAATCGGTCAGTTGACTCCGCAACTCCGATATCCTTAGCGCAATATCTGCTCTTCTTGGCCCGATGCCCGAATCCATGGCCCAATTCCTTCTGTCGATACGTCGACCGTTCCTCCGGCCCGACGTCCAATCTTCTGACATGTTTTCCCTCGGCACAACATGATATTTCCTGCTTTAATTGTCTCATCCTGATCAAAGCATCCTGCATCACTCAAAACGCAGATTAAAATATAAACACTTATCGATTGGTTTCATCATCAAAATCTGAGATTCAACAATTTTTCTCTTTTTGAAGATGACAACCAATCGACGACGGAGTTAACCTTAACTCCCGGAGTTTAAACAAACTCCCCCTGTCAATATGCCTTATTGATAGAAACTCTTGGATTCAAAAATCCAAGTAACATGTCATGATCAAATCATGCATGTCATCAACATACTTCTCTCCTTTTGTCATCAACAAAAAGGAGAAGTACAATTCTCATATGTTTAGAAGATATAAATTCAACCCATTGCATGAAAAACGTAATATCAAGTTTTATCATCATGCAATTTGGAGCTAGCAAAAATTAAAGATGTGAAAGTTTAGCATGTTTGCTTTTCTTGAGATAGGCAAGATAGCACTTTTGCAATTTTTGTTTCTTAAGATAAGCAAGCTAGTTATGTTCAAGATAGCAAGCTCTTTCTTCTCTTTTGAGAAGTGTCATTTTTGCTTCCTTTGCAAAGTGCAAGCTAGCAAAATTTTGCTTCATTCTTAAATTGTGCAAGCTAGCATCTTTTTCTTTGAGATGTGCTCATTAGCAACTCTTTCTCCCCCTTTGTCATTTGCAAAAAGAAGGGAAGACCCTTTACATCAATTTTTAAATTATAACGAGGGTAAGTATCAATTTTATTTGTGCATCATTATATTTTCAAATTAAAACATGCACATTTTCAAAACTATACATTTCATTTTTCATTCATGATACAAATAAATCAATCATCACTATGGGCATATCATACATGATATTCAAGTATTCACGAAACATCATTTTGGCAATATGATTATATCTATTCAAATGATGGTATCAAAATGTCAAAATTCACTACATCCTATCATGCATGATCATTAACTTCTCATTTGTATTTCATATATAATTTTATTTCATCACATTCAAAATATCAAGAGAATTTTGGTGATGAGATATGCATTTCATGAATGCAAGGAATTTTACATAATAAAATTCAAGTCATTTATCAAGATGTCGAGTAGCATATCATGGTTAATTTGAATATATCATTATTAGTGAATACCAAGAAGAATCATATCATGAAAGAATCTTGATTTATAGAAAAATTTCATGTATCGAATATCGAGAAATCAAGATGATGATTTATAAAAAATATTACAAGTTATATTTAAGAAAAAAATCATCATTCATTTTTAACTCATTCAATTTGTCAAATCAACATTTCTTAGATATGCATGATACCAAAACATGGTTTCAAATGTTTAACATATAACATGCATAAATTCAAAAATTGAAAGGAGAAGGGAATAATTCAAAGGTACAAAGATTTCAATCATCTCATAAACAAATGAAAGATCAAGTCATGAATCCAAAATTCCATGAATCAAAATAATCAAAATGATCATCAAAGGTAATCTCATGTTATTCCAAGAAATCAATATCATGATTTTGATAAAACTCATTTCAAATTCAAATCATCAAATCATCAAATCATCAAAATCTCAACCTTACTTTCAAGAGATTCAAAAAGACAAATAATTTGATTGGTCTCTTAGTGAAAAATCGATAAGATAGATAAAAAGAAAATTTTTTAAGAAAAATGCTTTCCTCATTTTGTTTCAACTCATTGATTGATTTCATACATGCTTGTTCTGTTCTTTTATGCTAAATCCATGCATCATTCATTAACACCAAAAAAGATCTTTCAAAAGATCGTAAAGTTCGATAATCACAAAAATTATCATGCATAATTTCAAAATATAAATTTATTAAGAATGATCATTATACATGACATCAAAACATGGTTTCAAAATATCATTATGCATCATTAAATCATTAAACATGATATAATATTTTCAATCAAAATCATTTTATTTGTTTATCATAAAATATGTATTTTTCATGATTATTTTTAAAATAATTGGAAAGGTAAGCATGATCCAATTTTATTTTTGTATTTTCATTATACATGCAATAAAAAATATTTAATTTTCTTAAACTAAATTAAAGCTAAATTAAAAATAAGTCATGAGAAGCATTATGTAATTTCAAAATAAACTAAAGGCTTTTTTATTACCTCAACATCGAAGGTTGTTAAGGCATAGTTTGCTACATCGCCTTTGTTAATTTTCTCCTCGTCTTCGTAGGAGCTCAATTCATCCCAATTTATGTTCTTCTTCTTGCGTTCAAAGCAAGTAGTTGTGTTCTTTTTGTTCTTTAATTTTTGTTTCATTAACTTTTTAAATTTCTTAGTGAGTTCAAGACATTCGAAAACCATTTTCAACAATGTTCCATAAATTTAAATATAAAGAAAGCAAGAAAACTCTCATTCGAGTTTTCCAATAAGTGTAGTCCGTCCCATTGAAGAAGGTAGAATGAATGAGAGAGCGACCCTCTTAAAAGCCGAAAAGAGCCATTTCTCTTGGGTGTGAAACCAATTGAGAAATAACGAGGCTCTGATACTAATTGTTAGGATTAGGGTCGGCACTAGAGGGGGGGGGGGGGGGGGGGTGAATTAGTGTAGTGGTAAACTTTCGTCGGTTTAAAAAGACTTCGTACGATAAAACCGTTTCCGATGTAAAACCATTTTTAGAAACTTAACTTAAATTGAAAGCATACGGAAGTGTAGTTGATGTAAAGCAATGTAGGCAGTTTGCAGTTAAGATAAATAGCAGAAAGTAAATGCAAATCGAGATTTAGAGTGGTTCGGTCAATCTTGACCTACATCCACTTTTAGCTTCCTCCTTTGATGATGTCACCGACATCCACTAGAGACCTTTCTTCAATAGGCGAAGGCCAATCACCTTTTACACCCCTCTTCGCCTTTTATCGGGTTTAGAAGATAACCCTTACAAGCACTTCTCCTCTCTAAATAGAAATCTAACACTTAGACTTAGAGGAGGGAATCCACTTATGATCACAACAGCGTTTCCTCTCTTTTAATCTCTTTGTGCTTGTGTGCTTTAACCAGGGATGAGAGGGGTATTTATAGGCTTCAAGTTGATTCAAACTTGGAGCCTAAAACTTTCCCATCCCGGGTTCCCTGGGCACAAGTAGTACCACCACCTAGTGTTAGTTTGACTAACACTACCCTGGTTAGTACCACTGCCTAGGTCTGGTGGTGCCACCACCTGGGGGTTAGTGCTGGGTGGTACCATCGCTTGGCACCCTGCTAGGGGTGGTACAACTACCCAGACTGGTAGTAACACCGCCTGACACAGTCTTGAAGACTGTGCCACGACGAGGAGACTCCTTGGAGCATTGTTTGGGCCTCTTATTGGGCCCAACACAATCCTTACATGGGCCTAGCTGACCCCTAATTGGGTTGGCCCAAATCCAAACCTAATTGCGTGCTAACTACGAAATCCTAAGATATTTGCTAAGCTAAACAAGTCCCTATATCATTCTTCCGGCGAGCTTCCAGCGATCTTCCGATGAACTTCCGATGATCTCTCGACAATATTCCGGCGGACTCCCGGTAAGCTCCTGGACTTCACAACGATCTTCTTGGCAAGTTCTGATGAGCTTCTCGGGCAAGCTCTGTGACTTCTCGGCTGGTTCGACCAGAACTTCCGATGAACGTTTGGACTTCCGACGAACTCTCGAACTCCCAATGTGATCGCGTCCTTGACTTTGATACTTCATTTTGCTTCATGTCTTGCTATCATAGTTAATCCTGCACATGAAAAAATATACTTAGATCTAGACAATTAATACTAAGCATTAATCAAGTTGTCCGACATGTCATTGGTCTCTCGACGCTTCGTCCGATTCTTCTACGCATCATCCTCTCTTGTGGCCTATTGCCCAATTGGCTAGTTGACTCCACAATTCTGATATCCTTGGCACAATATTTGCGCTTTTTGGCCCAATGCCCGAATCCACGGCCCGAAGCCTTCTGTCAATACGTCGACCATTCCTCCCGCCCGACGTCTAATCTTCTGACATGTTTTCTCTCGGCACAATATGATATTTCTTGCTTTAATTATCTCATCCTGATCGAAGCATCCTGCATCACTCAAAACACAGATTAAAATATAAGCACTTATCGATTGGTTTCATCATCAAAATCCACGATTCAATATTTTGCACTTAGAACAAAAGAAGACACTCGAGCGAAAGCTCAAGTGATGATTAACTTGATCTCCTAACAATAAAGTTTAAAAAGTTCATAAAACAAGAATTAAAAATAAAAATAAACTTAAAAAAATAGATTGCCAAAGAAGAAGAATGCACTCAAGATGACTTCGGATAAATCAAGTACCTCCGAAGATGAATAGCAAACCAAGAAAGACAAAGTAGTGAACTATGCCTTGGTGGCTCTCGATGATAAGGTAAATGACTAATCCGAAATCTCTTTAACTTACAATATAATTACTTGAGTTATTTGATGATTTTAAATTAGTTAGTAAGAAATAAAAATATGTAAAAAAAATCATGCTTCTCTTTCTAATAATTTAAAAAAAATTAAAAATTTAAGCATGACAATTGCATGTTAACTCCTAGCACTAATCATGAAGAGTTTGATTCACTTAAAAAGAAAAATACATTATTACAATAAAAAATTAATTTTGATTAAAAATGCTTTATGTTTAATAAAATCATACTTGATGATTTAATGATACATAATGATGTACTGATATAATGAAAATGTTAAAAGTTTTGATATCATGCTTGATGATTTTATACTATGCATGAGAATTTAAAGTAATGATGATTTAAAATCTTATGTTTTGGAATTATGCGTGACACTTTTGATCTTAATGATTTTTGTGATAAATCTTATTTTTTGGTTTTAAATGATAATGTATGGTTTTGACTTAGAAAACAATGACATGCTTGTATAAAATCAATCACATGAATTGAAACAACTAAAAAGGTAATACATTTTAAAATTTCGCTATCTCTATCTTATCAATTTTTCAATAAGAAATTGATAAATCTATTTATGTCATTTTGAATCTCCTAAGAGTGATTTTGATGATTTGACGATTTAAATTTGGATGAGTTTTATCTAATCATGAATTTTATCTTGATTTCTCGATATTTATAACTTGAGATTTATTCTATATGAATAGAGATTTTTTATCCTCTATGTTTCTTTTTGTTATCTATAATCCAAATAAATCATGATTGGTATCATTGCTATTTTATCTTTTATGTTTCTTTTTACCATTTACTAAAGTAGAGAATTATCCATATGAATTATGGTTTCTCTTGATTTCTCGGAATTATAACTTGAGAATTTTTTATAAATCAAGATTGTTTACTATGATATTTTTCTTTTCACTATTTGACTTATCCAAATATACCATGATATGTCACTTGACTTCTTGATGTTAATAATTTTTTATGTACAACTCCTTTGTATCTATGGTTGTATACTTTTTATCTTGATTTGAAAATTGATGTAAAGGGAAAAGAATTACAATATTACATTCTTCCCTTTTCTTTGACAATAACAAAGGGGGAGAAAGTTTTACTAGCTTACATAATTCAAGAAGAAGCAAAAACTTATAAACTTGTAAGAATTTCTAGCTTACAAAGAAAGACAAAACTTGCTAGCTTGCTCATCTCAAAAGAGAAGCAAGAAGTGCTATCTTGCACATCTTAAGAGAAGCAAAACTTACACATCTCAAGAGAGGCAATACTCATGATTCATGTTCTAAATTATTGCTAACTTGTACATTGTAAAACTTCCATATCTCAAAAACTTACTAGTTGCACTTCACCTTTTTGTTGATAATAAAGGGGGAGAAGTTATGATGATGATCATGCATGGAATGATATATTAAAATTTTGATTATGCATGATTTTATGATGACATGTTACTAGGATTCATAATTTATTTCTGAATTTACATTTCTACTAATATGGTATATTGATAGGGGGAGTTTGGTTTAAACTCTATCATCTATTGGTTATTATCATCAAAAAGGGGGAGATAGTTGAATCTTGAATTTTGATGATGAAACCAATTGATAGAGTTTATGATTTAATCTACGTTTTGAGTGACACAAGAATAGTTTCGATCATGAAGAGACAATTAAAGTAAGAAGAATCAATATTGGGCCGGAGTAGAACATGTTAGAAGATCGGATATGGAGCCAGAGGATCGGTCGATATGTCGGTAGAAGGCTTCGTGCCATAAGTTTGGGCATCAGGCCTATAAGAGTGGATATTGCACTAAGAATATAGTTGTGGAGGTCAACGTGCTGATCGGGCAAAAGGCCGTAAAAGAGGACGATGCGCCGAAGGATTGGACGAAGCGTCGATTAACCAATGACATACCATATAATATATGATTAATGCTTTGTAATAATTATCTAGATCGAAGTAATTTTAAGTTCTAATTGGGTTGGTTTAGTATATAATTAGGCCAATTCAATTAGGGGTCAATTGGGCCGAATTGGGGTTGTTTTGGGCCAAGAGAAAGGCCCATTCAGTGACCCAAAAGTTGGGTCAAGCGATGGCACCATCGATCTAGGTAGTGGCACTACTAAAGGCTCAATCTCTAAGATACAATCTCTGAGATTGTGTTAGGCGATAGTATCGTCAGATTAGGTAGTGGTACCACCCAATGTCAAGAGATGGTACTGCCAGTCTAGGTGGTGGTACCACTTGTTGAATCTCGGATTTTGATGATGAAGTCAATTGTAATTTGTTATCTAATCTATGTGTTGAGATAAGTGTGCAGGATTAACTACGATAAGAGTAAGACAAGCAGCAGGAGTTGCGCCGGAGTCAAGATCATGATCACGTTGGGAGTTCGAGAGTTCGACGGAAGTTCGGACGGTCGTCGGAGGTTCAGAGAGAACAGATCCGAGAAGTCCAGAAGCTTGCCAAGCGAAGCTCGTCGGAACTCGCCAAGTGGATCGTCGCAAAGTCCAGGAGTATGCCGGATGTCCGCAGAAGGATCACCGAGGGTTATCGGTTGATCGACGGAAGTTGGCCGGAAACTCGCCGGAAGAAGCGATTGACGCATCGGAGCAAAGCTGCAGAAGTTGTCTTAGAGATAATCGTAGTTAGCACGATGATTAAGCATGAAAATGGGAGGTGATCCCATTAGCTTAATCTTGGGGCAATTGGGCCCCTGAAAAGATTCAAAGTGGGTCGAATGGAGTGAACCATTCGGACCCTGATTGCACCAGGAGGTGCAACCGCCCCAGCCAGGAGGTGCAACCGCCTGGGCTGTGGGGTTGAGAGGTGCAACCGCCCCAGCCAGGAGGTGCAACCGCCTGGGCTGTGGGGCTGGGAGGTGCAACCGCCCCAGCCAGGAGGTGCAACCGCCAGGGCTGCACGGCTGGGAGGTGCAACCGCCCCAGCCAAGAGGTTGCACCGCCAGAGCTCAAGTTCCGAGCTCTGCCAGGCGATGCAACCACCAAGCTCAGTCTTCGAGCTTTGGCAGAGAAGTGCATCAGCCTGAGCTCAGTCTCGAGCTCTGCCAGGTGATGCATTCACCAAGCTCAGTCTTCGAGCTCTGGCAGAGAGGTGGATCAGCCTGAGCTCAGCTTGGAGCTCTGCCAGGTGATGCAACCACCGAGCTCTGTTTCGAGCTCTGCCAGGTGATGCAATCACCAAGCTCAGTCTTCGAGCTCTGCCAGGCGGTGCCACCTCTCCAGTCGAGAGGTGCAACCGCCTGATCCCAGAATTCTGGGATTTGATCGATTTGATCGTTTTGAGCTCGAATTTTGAATTGGGTTGGGGCCTATAAATACCCCACCCATTCAGCACTGAAAAGATACAGACCCATACCGAAATTGTGATCTTTTCTGTGATTCTAAAGAGCTCAAAAGTGTTGTAAAGCCTTTAAGTCTCCTCCTTCTGTTCTTCAAGTTTTCAATTGTAAAGTGAGGAGAGAAAGGTCTGTAAAGGTTGTCTCCTAAGCCTGTCAAAAGGAGAGAAACTGTAAGAGGGAAGTTTGGCCTTTGCCCATTGAAGGAAGGCACCTAGTTGACGTCGGCAACCTCATCGGTGGAGGAAGCCAAAAGTGGAGTAGGTCAAGGCTGACCGAACCACTCTAAATCTCTGGTTTGCGTTTATTTTCGAGCACTTTATCATTACTGCAAACCTCCCTCATCACTACTGCTCTCTGCGCTTTCACGAACAAGTTCTAAGTGCTGTTCTTCCAAATCTGCAGCCACACCAAAGCCAAAAGTGGAGTAGGTCAAGGCTGACCGAACCACTCTAAATCTCTGGTTTGCGTTTATTTTCGAGCACTTTATCATTACTGCAAACCTCCCTCATCACTACTGCTCTCTGCGCTTTCACGAACAAGTTCTAAGTGCTGTTCTTCCAAATCTGCATTCAGACGTAAACTCGTATTTTCATACATTACAGTTTACGTTTACGTTTGATTCTGCAGAACTGTTTTCCGTGCTTTTACGAACGAGCTTCCTTGCAGTTTACGCTTACATTTTAATCCTATTAATAACTGCAATCTGTCCTCTACGATTTTACGAACGAGTTTCAACATTTAGACGTAAAACTGCATTCAGACGTAAATCGGCTTTCTTCGCTCAATCATCAGATTTCAGTTCACGTTTACGTCTTGGTTTGAACTGCATACTGCCTTCTGCGAGTATACAAACGAGTTTCAAAGTTTAGACGTAAATCTGCGTCTAACTGCGTTTAGACGTAAATCTGCGTTTAGACGTAAAACTGCGTTTAGACGTAAAACTGCGTTTAGACGTAAAACTGCGTTTAGACGTAAAACTGCGTTTAGACGTAAAACTGCGTTTAGACGTAAATCTGCGTTTAGACGTAAAACTACGTTTAGACGAAAAACTGCGTTTAGACGTAAATCTGCGTTTAGACGTAAATCTGCATTTAGACGTAAATCTGAGTTTAGACGCAAAACTGCGCTTAGACGCAAAACTGCGCTTAGACGCAATCTGCGCTTAGACGCAAAACTGCGCTTAGACGCAATCTGCGCTTAGACGCAAACTGCACTTAGATACAAACTGAGAATTTGCTTTTGCATCATAATAGTTTTTGAACGAACGCAGCTTTTGGTTTTTAATTTATTATAAGATTTCCGCTGCACTAATTCACCCCCCCCCCTCTTAGTGCTCTTGATCCTAACAATTGGTATCAGAGCAAGGTTAACTCTCTAAAGGATTAAAACCCAAGAGAGATGGCATACGCCGGAAACCAAGAGGGGCATTCAATTACACGTCCACCCATGTTCAGTGGAACGGACTACACTTACTGGAAGACCCGAATGAGGATCTTTCTTATTTCTATGGATTTAGAACTGTGGAACCTTGTTGAAAATGGATTTTCAAAATCTTCTCTTCCAATGATCGATTGGAACGATTTGGAGAAGAAGGCTTTCGCTCTTAATGCAAAGGCTATGAATGCCTTATTTTGCGCTCTTGATAAAAACGAGTTTAATCGTGTTTCAACTTGCGAAACTGCTTTTGATATTTGGCACACACTTGAAGTGACCCACGAGGGCACAAGTAGAGTGAAAGAGTCAAAAATCAATCTGTTGCTGCATTCTTTTGAACTTTTCCGAATGAAACCGAGTGAAACCATTGGCGACATGTTTACCCGTTTCACGGATGTCGTCAACGGTCTAAAAGGACTCGGAAAGAGCTTTTCGGATTTTGAGCTTGTTAATAAGATACTAAGATCCCTTCCTAAGAGTTGGGATCCTAAAGTCACCGCCATTCAAGAGGCAAAAGATCTGTAAAATTTCCCTCTTGAAGAACTAATCGGGTCATTAATGACCTACGAAATGACCTGCAAAGCTCATGAAGAGCAAGAAGACATCCTTCCAAAGAACAGGAAGGATATGGCACTTAAAACTTCTGAATGCCACTTGAGAGAAAACTCAAGTGATGAGGATTGTGACGATGACTTGGCACTTTTGACAAGAAAGTTTAAAAAATTCTTCAAAAGAAACAAGTTTAAAAACAATGTGAAAAATAAACTTGAACCTAAGAAGGACCAAGTGATCTGCTATGAATGTAAAAAGCCGGGACATTACAAAAGTGATTGTCCCCAAGTCAAGAAAAGAACAACAAAGAAGAAGGCGCTCCAAGCAACATGGGATGATTCGAGCGCATCCGAGGAAGAAGATTCCAACACCGAGCAAGTTGCTCATTACGCCTTTATGGCCATCGAAGAGGAGGTAACGGATTTATTAGATGCTGATTTATCTTTCGATGAATTACTAAATGCCTTCCATGATTTATTTGATGAATGCAAAGTTATAAATAAGAAATACAAGTTGCTAAAAAAGCTACATGATAATCTTACTTGTGAGTTTGATAAGTTAAAAGTCGAACATCATGATAGTTTAAATTCATGTATCAAATGTCATGATGTAGAAACTATACAAAAAGAAAACTTGCTACTTAAGGACACCTTGAAGAAATTCGAGGTTGGTAGCAAGTCATTAAACATGATCCTTACAAACAAGGGTCATGCTCCCAAAAGAAGTGGGATTGGATTTGTGAGGAGTCCTCACCGAAATCCAACTACCTTTGTAAAAGGCCCCATCTTACATGTTCAAAACCAAACCAAGTGCAACTTTTGTTGCAAATCTGGACACAAGACACATTGTTGTCCATTCAAGAAAATAAGTCCAAACAAATTAATTTGGGTTCCTAAAGTAACCATGATAAACTCTATGCAACATGATAGAAAATGTAGATCTATTTATGAGGCACCCAAAAGCAAATGGATTCCTAAAGATCATCCGTTCCTATAAAATTATTGAAAGTCTAGGCCGGAGCAAGAAATAATGTTCTGCTCCTTGACTCTCAATGATCATAAAATCAAAAAGGAACTCGCAACGCTTAAGTAACAAGTGGAAGCTATGAAATCACAAATACGATACAATTAGAAACATATAATATCCAAATTCACATACCCCTGATCTTCAAAACCTGTTCATCTACGAATTAATTCTTGTAGAAACTAAACATGTCATAAAAGGGACACCAAACAAACATTCGTATGCACGTTAAAAGATCTATCTTACAAAGAGCTTCTTTCTTAAATAAAAACTCATACGAAATCATGTAACAAACATCAATTGCTCTGAAACTCTCCTCAAGGCAAAGGCTCCCTAAATCAAAACATCCTAAGTGCTCACCTGCTGCAGGCGGTGGCACCTCTCCAGCTGGCGGTTGCACCTCCAGCCATCACGGGTTGCCAGAGGTTGCACCGCTCCAGCCAGAGGTGCAACCGCCAGCAGCTCTGCCCTCTAAAATCACGCTAGGGCCGGCTAAGGAACCGACCCCAACTCACCCCCATTCCCTCCTCTACTCTTCCAAGACTCCTCCACTCCCACTTCACTCCTCTAAGCCTTCCAAATACCTCCCATTTCGGAGCAAAACATCAAGAATCCTTCCTTCTCTTGAAGATTTCACAAAGGTACTCTCTAAGAAGCTCTTAAAATTCTGTTTTGTTCTTCATTTACTTTAGCTCATCATCATCCCTCTAAAACAGCAGTAGTAATGGGATCTAGAAGATCCTCAAGGGACAAGGGAAAGAGGAGAGTAGTAGAAGAGTTTGATCTCACTCTTTTTGATTCCAAAAACCATGCTGAAAAATTTCTCTCCTTCGAACTAAGAAGCATCAATAAGGGAAAATATGTAGATCTGAATGAACTAAGAGATGTAGAGACTATCCATTGGTTTGCAAACCTAAATCTACTTCCCATTTTGCAGATCAACGAACCCATTTATCCTAGACTAGTTAGATTGTTTTATAACAACATGCAAAAAGATGATGAAGAAAGGATATCAACCTATCTCTTAGGACAACACATCTCAATCACTGATAGATTCATTTGTGATATGATAGGTATTCCCATGAAAAGCATAGGACTTTACTTCAGAGGATCATGGGATGAAAAAACTATTGAAACATCCTACGTTGAAGCCTTAGGAACAATCCTTGCCAATCCTAACGTAGAATCTATTCCTAAAAGTTGTGAACATCTAATGCCCTTTAACACTAAGATACTTCATCATATCATGACTAGTATAATTCTTCCTAAGCAATACCATCATGATGAAGTGAGTCAATTGGAATTAGGAATTATGTACCTAATTATGAAAGAACGTGACATTTGTCTTGGCTATCTGATCCAACAAAACATGTTGGAATTATCTACAAAAGATATGATGCTCCCATATGGTGGAATTATTACTAGAATAATGAAAGCTTACGACATTCAAATACCACTAGAAGAAGAAGTAATGAAATCAGATAGATACAGCATAATAAACAAAAATCTACTTCACCGACTAAGATGTCACTATAGAAATGGTAACTGGGTTAGAATGCCTAGAAGAACTAATCCCCCTGAACCTGAACCTGAACCAGAGCCGGAAACCCCAGTCTTTAGGAGTACCCACTCTCCTCCAATCTGTCCCTTTGAGGAAACACATCCGGTTGAGCAAACTCACACATCATCCATCGAAGATATCGGGATTCGGATGGACCGATTTGAGCAACGACAAGAACGGCTTGAACTTCGACAAGATCAAATCCTAACCGAGCTACAACAAATCCATCGACAATTTGACTCTTTATTTAGGCACTTTAATCTTCCACCTCATGAATAAGCTTGTATAAACATCTGATGTTTTTGATATGACATGTTGTAAACTCCTTATGTTATTCATGAAGGACTTTGTCTTTATGGTTATCTGATATGCTGTACATATGTTACCCTGATATGGTTATCTTTGTCTGTGTAAGTATATTTGCAAACATCTCTTGTTGTTTATCTCGGTTTTTGCACTGAAACTAAAAAGGTTTAAAAGCCTATGCCTTGAAAATATGAAGCAACATACCAATGTAAGTTGATAAGTCAGCAGTATGACGTTGATATGGTAGCTATTGCTAATATGATTGCTATCATGCCATGTATCAAACAAAAATTTGCATCATACGAGCTGATATCTTACCATGTGATGCAATGCTACACTTGCTGAAATAAAAATCCTACTATGCAATATGATATAATGCTGCACTTGAAATAATTGTGTTACTACATCAAAATTATTCGAATGCTATTACTATTACATGCCTTGACAACGCTTGATCAAATAACATGTTGCAAATTATGTGACAAATATTTTTAACCAAATGCATGTAAGAAGTTCATTTTTCGGGTTGTATGCTAAAAATGGGATGTTCCCGTACACTCTTATGAAAACTCCTTGGAAAATGACTTTCCTCCGTCAAGCAAAAACAATAAAGTGATATATGTGTCATGACTTCCTTTATATGCTTGATAATGCTATCATGCTTTTTGTTGATGACAAAGGGGGAGAAAAATATGAATTGATAAACACTATGTCATAGCTGAACTGCCATAATCATATCTATGTCATAATTGCAAATACTTGAGTGATGCTATAAACAAAGTTATGCCATAAACAATGTTATGCCATCCTTGCATCACCAAGAAATATGTGAACATGTACTATAGTTTGCATCATATCTTGATTTGATATTGTGAAGAAAATGCAAACTTACTAAAAAATCTCAAATGTGAGCATCATGTAAAAAGTCCTTCGTAGCTTTATATGATTACATGATGAATGGTTACAAACACTATCATACAAACTTGATGATGTATGTCATGCCTTGACATAATTCTTGAAGAGATACATCATGATAGGCATCATGATGGGAGCATTGATAAGTTTAACTGATCTAACTTATCAATACGTCACTTGAATTCTTAGGTCTTGAATTCAAGGTTGACTTATCTCAACTATGGCATATAGATAGGGGGAGTTAAGGATAACTCCTTTATCAATTGATTGTCATCATCAAAAAGGGGGAGATTGTTGAATCTCGGATTTTGATGATGAAGTCAATTGTAATTTGTTATCTAATCTATGTGTTGAGATAAGTGTGCAGGATTAACTACGATAAGAGTAAGACAAGCAGCAGAAGTTGCGCCGGAGTCAAGATCATGATCACGTTGGGAGTTCGAGAGTTCGACGGAAGTTCGGATGGTCGTTGGAGGTTCAGAGAGAACAGATCCGAGAAGTCCAGAAGCTTGCCAAGCGAAGCTCGTCGGAACTCGCCAAGTGGATCGTCGCAAAGTCCAGGAGTATGCCGGATGTCCGCAGAAGGATCACCGAGGGTTATCGGTTGATCGACGGAAGTTGGCCGGAAACTCGCCGGAAGAAGCGATTGACGCATCGGAGCAAAGCTGCAGAAGTTGTCTTAGAGATAATCGTAGTTAGCACGATGATTAAGCATGAAAATGGGAGGTGATCCCATTAGCTTAATCTTGGGGCAATTGGGCCCCTGAAAAGATTCAAAGTGGGTCGAATGGAGTGAACCATTCGGACCCTGATTGCACCAGGAGGTGCAACCGCCCCAGCCAGGAGGTGCAACCGCCTGGGCTGTGGGGTTGAGAGGTGCAACCGCCCCAGCCAGGAGGTGCAACCGCCTGGGCTGTGGGGCTGGGAGGTGCAACCGCCCCAGCCAGGAGGTGCAACCGCCAGGGCTGCACGGCTGGGAGGTGCAACCGCCCCAGCCAAGAGGTTGCACCGCCAGAGCTCAAGTTCCGAGCTCTGCCAGGCGATGCAACCACCAAGCTCAGTCTTCGAGCTTTGGCAGAGAAGTGCATCAGCCTGAGCTCAGTCTCGAGCTCTGCCAGGTGATGCATTCACCAAGCTCAGTCTTCGAGCTCTGGCAGAGAGGTGGATCAGCCTGAGCTCAGCTTGGAGCTCTGCCAGGTGATGCAACCACCGAGCTCTGTTTCGAGCTCTGCCAGGTGATGCAATCACCAAGCTCAGTCTTCGAGCTCTGCCAGGTGATGCAACCATCGAGCTCAGTCTTCGAGCTCTGGCAGAGAGAAGCAATCGGCAGAGCTCAGTCTTCGAGCTCTGCCAGGCGGTGCCACCTCTCCAGTCGAGAGGTGCAACCGCCTGATCCCAGAATTCTGGGATTTGATCGATTTGATCGTTTTGAGCTCGAATTTTGAATTGGGTTGGGGCCTATAAATACCCCACCCATTCAGCACTGAAAAGATACAGACCCATACCGAAATTGTGATCTTTTCTGTGATTCTAAAGAGCTCAAAAGTGTTGTAAAGCCTTTAAGTCTCCTCCTTCTGTTCTTCAAGTTTTCAATTGTAAAGTGAGGAGAGAAAGGTCTGTAAAGGTTGTCTCCTAAGCCTGTCAAAAGGAGAGAAACTGTAAGAGGGAAGTTTGGCCTTCGCCCATTGAAGGAAGGCACCTAGTTGACGTCGGCAACCTCATCGGTGGAGGAAGCCAAAAGTGGAGTAGGTCAAGGCTGACCGAACCACTCTAAATCTCTGGTTTGCGTTTATTTTCGAGCACTTTATCATTACTGCAAACCTCCCTCATCACTACTGCTCTCTGCGCTTTCACGAACAAGTTCTAAGTGCTGTTCTTCCAAATCTGCAGCCACACCAAAGCCAAAAGTGGAGTAGGTCAAGGCTGACCGAACCACTCTAAATCTCTGGTTTGCGTTTATTTTCGAGCACTTTATCATTACTGCAAACCTCCCTCATCACTACTGCTCTCTGCGCTTTCACGAACAAGTTCTAAGTGCTGTTCTTCCAAATCTGCATTCAGACGTAAACTCGTATTTTCATACATTACAGTTTACGTTTACGTTTGATTCTGCAGAACTGTTTTCCGTGCTTTTACGAACGAGCTTCCTTGCAGTTTACGCTTACATTTTAATCCTATTAATAACTGCAATCTGTCCTCTACGATTTTACGAACGAGTTTCAACATTTAGACGTAAAACTGCATTCAGACGTAAATCGGCTTTCTTCGCTCAATCATCAGATTTCAGTTCACGTTTACGTCTTGGTTTGAACTGCATACTGCCTTCTGCGAGTATACAAACGAGTTTCAAAGTTTAGACGTAAATCTGCGTCTAACTGCGTTTAGACGTAAAACTGCGTTTAGACGTAAAACTGCGTTTAGACGTAAAACTGCGTTTAGACGTAAAACTGCGTTTAGACGTAAATCTGCGTTTAGACGTAAAACTACGTTTAGACGAAAAACTGCGTTTAGACGTAAATCTGCGTTTAGACGTAAATCTGCATTTAGACGTAAATCTGAGTTTAGACGCAAAACTGCGCTTAGACGCAAAACTGCGCTTAGACGCAATCTGCGCTTAGACGCAATCTGCGCTTAGACGCAAAACTGCGCTTAGACGCAATCTGCGCTTAGACGCAAACTGCACTTAGATACAAACTGAGAATTTGCTTTTGCATCATAATAGTTTTTGAACGAACGCAGCTTTTGGTTTTTAATTTATTATAAGATTTCCGCTGCACTAATTCACCCCCCCCCCTCTTAGTGCTCTTGATCCTAACACCACTTAGACACAATCTCCCAAACCGTGTCTACTGGTGGTACCGCCCAGTGTTAGTACTATAGGTGATAGTACCACCCAACACAGGCGGTGGTACTACCAGGACTTGGGAAACCCTTGATGAGACTTTTTTTTACTCCATTTTTGAAGTCATTTGTGTCTATAAATACCTCAACTATTCCTACATAGAGTAGCTAGAAATTGAGTTGAAAGGGGAAGTATACTTAAGCAAAATTATGTAATCTCTCTTAGGATTTAGAGTCCCTTCTTCCTAGTATTTAGAAAGTTTTTCTAAAGGGAGAAGTGAGGTCTATGTATAAAAGAGAGAGGTATAAAGATTATCTCCTGAACCTATGAAAAGAAGAAAGAGTGTAAAAGGGTAGTTGATCTTCACCCATTAAAAGAAGATTGGTAATAGAAGCTGGTGGCCTCGAGTGAAGAGGAATCGGGAGTGGATGTAGGTTACGACGACCGAACTACTATAAATCTGGTTTATATTTACTTTATGCTTTTCATTTATGTTGTAAACTAATTTATTTATTCACTATGCTTACGAATGCTTTCAAGTTAAACTCACATTTCCGATATGAGCTTTTATTGAACGAGATTTTTGAATCGATGCGTTTTTATCATTAGGACTAATTCACCCCCCCCCCAGTGCCGACTCGATCCTAACAATCCACATAATACACGTTGTGATAATGCTCCTCAGATAGTTATAGGATCTCCCTCTCCACGCGCACTATAAGGCTACCAAAGCCAAGGAGGAGGAGAGGAGGCTAAGAAGAATAGGATGGGTGACCACTAGAAGTTCTAGCCTATGAAAGGTGAGGTTTTTTATATTTATAGAGGTGTAAGCAGCTTACCTCTTAATCGATCCTATCCTTATTAGATATCTTTCCAGTTATCCAATTGGATCTCTATTCAATTATCGAATTAGATCTTATCCACAGGATCTAAACTAAAGGCTCTGTGGATTTCTCATATCCATACCCCTACTCATCGTAATATCCACAATATGTGTGTAACCCTCAAGGCTCGATACTGAGTTGGCTGTGAGTCGATCTTGTCAGAACTCCTCCTAATATAGTGAATAATTATCTCCATAATAATTCACTTGACTCATCGATTATGGACGTATTTGATGAGCGGATTAAAACATGTAAGTTTGAAACCGAATTCGTAAATGCGAGGAGATTTCGATTCAACAATAACTTGAGTAAAGTGAGAAGATGAAAACGAAAGCTTGCTGCAGTGTAAATAACAATTTCAGAAAGGTAAGTACTCACACATTCAAGGAACATACCAATTTAAAGTGGTTCAGTCAAATGACCTACATCCACTTGCGAAGCCTTCTTCGATGAGGCTCCCAACTTCCACTAGCAAATCATTTTGAAGGGGAAGGACAAATACCCCTCTTACAACTTTTACAAGTGATTCACACTCTTACAATTTTTTAACGAAAAGGAAGGAGGTGAATACTCAAGCAATT
Source organism: Musa acuminata AAA Group (assembly GCF_036884655.1). Classification (NCBI taxonomy): domain Eukaryota; kingdom Viridiplantae; phylum Streptophyta; class Magnoliopsida; order Zingiberales; family Musaceae; genus Musa; species Musa acuminata. Next base: position 18,089,986 of record NC_088346.1, on the reverse strand, counting down.
GAAAATAAGGCTTGCTAAAAACTTTATAAAGGCTTTTGTCTTAATCTATTGCTTCTCAAAAAGTTATATTCTCTACTGAGAATTGAGGGGTATTATAGACCCCAAGAAGATTCAAATTTGAGCTCCAAATTTGAATTCTCTTAGATTCCCGAAGCTGGCGGTGCCACCGCCTGTCAATATCACATTGATCGTTTACTGGCGGTGCTATCGCTTGTCGATGGCGGTGTCACCGCCCGACCATTCGGGTGCTGGGCGGTGCTACCGCCTAGTTCAACGGTACCACCGCCCGATCCTCGGGTTCTGGGTGGTTCCACCACCTAGTTCGACGGTTCCACCGCCCAACCTTTCGGGTTCTGGGTGGTGCCACGCCCGGTCCGGTGGTTCCACCGCTCGACCCTACGGGTCACTAGATGGGCTTCAAATCTGGCCCAAACCAAGTAATATCAGGCCCAATTGGCCCCTAACTAGGATATAGGATTATCCCTTAATCCTAACCCTAACTACATGTAAACTAGCAACTGAAAACATAGTCCTAAGCAAGTTTTTAACTGGCAAACGTTGAGTCTCCTTCCGACGAGCTTTCCGGTGATCTTTCGGTGGACTTCCGATACACCCTTAGATTTCTTTCGGCGGACTCCTAGCAGGCTCCCGATCATGTGGTGAGTTCAGCAAGTAGCCGAGCCTTCTTGGTGATCTCCGTGAACCTCTGACGATCTCTTTGGCGGACTTCCGAAAACTTTGACAAGTCCCCGATTTCTTCTCGGTTGATTCAGACAACATCTCCGACGAATTTTCGGACTCTCGAACACCTATCAAACTTGACTCCAGTAGACTTGCTTTATGTTTTCAGGCTTTCATAGTTAATCCTGCATACTTAACTCAATAATATGGATTAGATCAATTAACCCATCAATTGATTTCATCATCAATTACCATGTATCTAATCCATTGAACTTTTCTATCCACAATTACCATGTATATATAGTCTCTCATCTATCTAATATCCTAGAGACTATATATTGGGTATAGTAATGTCAAGCCCATATGGAATCCTATCAGAGTCTCGCTCTAATTGGATTCTCCCGGAGAACTCCTCTCTCAATTTAAAAACAACCTTGGCCAGAGATTTTGTTTAAGTGAGCATATATGAGATATTCCTCTCGTGATACTGAGTGTGGATGATCCTTTGTTAACACTAAATTACCTTCGTAAGGTTATTTATCATTTCTGAGAACCAATTGTACTAGATCTAGAACTTCTAAACCTGTAAGTCTGATGTCAAAGAATGGAGTACTCATATGAGATATCTTTAGTATCTCAAGTCTAAGGACTATATACATAATTGGGACTACGGAATCGCTATCTAATGTTAGTTATTATTAACCATCCAACATTCCGTAAGTGAATCAATCAGTGAACTCATTCTCTAATGAGCACTTGCACTATACCTCTAGTATCCCCACATGAGCGACTATAAGACCAACCGCCTCTATCATATGCATGAGTATATAGCACATCGGTCTATCCAGTTATCTCGATGTCTTTCTTGAGTAACATATTATCGGGATGATTTAGGGTCTATGTTTAAAGGCAAATTGGTCTCATTATCATGATCTCATCACGATTTGATTCCCATTACACAGGTCTAAGGACATTATAATATACATGCAAATAATATATGATAAAATACTAGTTAAAGAGATCATCACAGCATGTCATAAGTTCCATCACTCATATGATTGGCTTGTAGGGCACATATAACTATCAATCTCTCACTTGACCTAAAGCCAATCACCTATATGTCTGATCTTCATCAGACCTTTGTGATACTTAAATACAATTTGAGTCAATGGCTTCATTAGTGGATTTGTAATGTTATTTTGGATGGAACTCTTTCCACTACTATATCTCCATGTTAGGACCCTTTTTCTAAGCATTTGAATAATGTTTATTGAGTCTGTTTAGTCCAGTTGTTTATTGAGTCGGTTTGGTTCAATTAGAGTCAAGTAGAGGTTTATTTAATATTTATTTATTATTATAGTTCAAGTCCTGATTGACTCTGGGCAGAACTCTATAAATAGGGATGTAACTGATTCTTTTCGGTAATCAATGAAAAATACTATTATGTCTTTGGACAAACCCTAGGAGGCCGATCCCCTCGAAGTGATCAAGGAGGGCCGATCCCCTCGAAGCGATCAAGGAGGCCGATCCCCTCGAAGAGATCATTATCATCCACATTTCTCCTCTTTATTCCACGATAAAGCTTTAGGGTCTTATCATTTGGTATCAGAGCCTATGATAAGACTTTAGGGTCTTATCATTTTGTATCAGAGCTTACGATAAGCTTTAGGGTCTTATCATTTGGTATCAGAGCCTATGATAAGACTTTAGGGTCTTATCATTTTGTATCAGAGCTTACGATAAGACCTTTTAAGGTCTTATCATTTGGTATCAAAGCCTACGATAAGACTTAGGGTCTTATCATTTGGTATCAGAGCAGCGATCCTCGGCGTTCTCACTGTAGTTCGTCATCTCGTTAAAAAAAAAAAAAAAAAAAAAGGAAAATGAAGAAACACGAGAGGAAGAAGAAGCCGCAGCCACCCTTGCGACCCCTGCTTCCGGCCAGCCCACCCGCCGCTGCTTCTCTCCGGCCAGCGCCCACCATCGCCCGCTTTCCGGCCGGCGGCCACCGCCGCCGCTGTTCCCCAGCCAGGAGACGACGCTGCCAACGTCCATCCCAGCCCTACTACCGCCGCCCGCCTCCCCTTGCGTCGCAGCGCAGCCGCTCGACCTCTCCTCCTCGGCGATCGTTGGTGACGCTGCTCCCAGCCGCGCCACCACCGCCGCCCGCCTTCCCTTGGGTCGCAGCCGCAGCGGCCGATTGTCGCCCTCCTCGCGGCGACCGAAACAGGGCAACTCACGGATTGCCCTTGTTCCCAGCCGCATCGCCTCCGCTCGATCACCTGGCCAGCGACCTCTTCTCCTCGCGTTCCCATCTCGCTCGAGCGAGAAGGACCGCCGGCACCGCAGCCGCAACCGCCGGTTGCCGCAGCCCCTCCTTGCAGCGGTTGCAGAAACAGAGCTTCCTCTGTTGCCGCAGCCCCTCGTCGATCGCAGCCACGCCTCGAGCGCCGTCGCCTTCCAGCCGACCCACCACCACTGCCAGCCACCGTGCGCCGACCGCTGCTCGCCTCCCAGCTGCCGCTCCCCTTGGCTCGGGCGAGAACGACCGCCGCCACTCCCCCTTGCTCTGCCCCCTTGGTGACCGAAACAGGGCAATCCTCTTGCTGCTGCGAACGGTTTCCACCACCGTCGCCGCTGCTGCCGCCAGCGACGACGCCGCTCGCTGCCCAGGCTGCCACCGTCGATTCCTATTTTCCCCTGCAGCCTCAACCTCGGCAACACCACCGCAGCCTCCCTCCAACAGCACACGCAGCAAGCTCTGTTTCGATCGCTTCAACGACACCGTTGTGTCCTCAACCGCACGCGATCCATCGACGTCACCAACGCCTTCGTAGTGCGGTAGAGACATAGCAACGCTGCCTTCCATCCGCACCGTCGCAACCACCGCAGTGACAGGCCCTTGACGACGCTGCTCCCTGCTGCAGCCACATCAACGCAGTCGCCTTCCAATCTCGGCGCTCTCACCCCACGCCTCGATTGAAACAGGGCAGCTACTCTTCCTCCAACGCAGCGACCGCAGTACTGCCCTTGGCGTCCACCTCCTCGGTAACTTCGCATCTACAGTGTTGATGCCCTTGTCCGACACCAAAAACAGGAGTTGAGATTACAGATTTGCAGTCTTACGCAATGGCCACCGATAACTCAGTGAAAGCACAAATGGAAGCATTGGAAATTAGAATTGAGAACCGGTTACAAGAAGTACTTAATGATTTCAAAAAGGACTTACTGGGGAGCCTTAGTAAATTTCAACAAGGTGAGAGATCAAGTTCTACGTTGCACAGATCTGAAGATACAGGAAAAGAGCCCCAAGATTATGACACAAATTACTCACACATGAAGATGGAATTTTCGAGATGGAAAGATGGAGATCCGACCAATTGGATCTCTAAGGCAGAAAATGTTTTTCGTTTTCACAGAACCCCAGAAGAATCCAAGGTAGAAGTGGCCTCAATCCAACTCGAGGGAGATGCACTCCAGTGGTACGATTGGTATGAAACTTTTCACGGAGTTCCTTCGTGGGAGCAGTTCAAAAGAGGGCTTCTTGTTCGCTTTGGCCCATCCGAATATGAGAATGTTGATTGCCAGCTCGCCAAAATTCATCAAACTTCTACAGTGTTAGAATATCAGAGTAAGTTTGAAAGATTATCAAATCAAGCTAGAGATTGGTCGAACCGACAACTTCTGGATACATTTATTGAAGGGCTTATTCCAGAGATCCGATGTGAAGTTAAGGCTCGTCAACCCCGTACTATGATAGCTGCAATCTCATTTGCAAATCTACATGAGAAAAAAATTAGCAAGGAAAGATCAGCAAGGGGTTTGTATTATGATGAAAAATGGAGTTTGGAGTACCGATGTAAACAAGGGCAACTTCTGATGATTGAACCAATTAGAGAGGAATCGAAAGCTAAGAATGTGGACTCCGATCATGAAGGTATAAATTCTAATGAAGATGTTGGACCTACCATATATACAATGCATGCATTAGCCGACTACTCTAACCCGCAAACTATGAAAGTTGGCGAAACACTGGAACATCAGCTTTTTATAGTTTTGATTGATACTGGTAGCACTAACAATTTTATGGATAGTGAGACTATTGACCGATTGGCCCACCACATTGAAGACTATGATAGATTCGAAGTAGAGATAGTTGATGGACGGATTTTCACTTATGATAGCAAAGGTTCGAAGATAAAATTGATTATACAGGGCCAGAAGTTTCATGCAACGATTGCTACATTGAAAGACCGACTTGTTGCTTACACTATTAAAAAGTGGAGATCATACTTACTTGATCAACGGGTTATGATGCGTTACAAACAGTCTATGGCTAAAGTGCTGAAAGAGAAGCTCCTAGAGATTGATGCTGCTCAGCCTTGAGGACAAGGCTGATTTGAAGAGGGAGGAACTGTTAGGACCCTTTTTCTAAGCATTTGAATAATGTTTCTTGAGTCTGTTTAGTCCAATTGTTTATTGAGTCGGTTTGGTTCAGTTAGAGTCAAGTAGAGGTTTATTTAATATTTATTTATTGTTATAGTTCAAGTCCTGATGGACTCTGGGCAGAACTCTATAAATAGGGATGTAATTGCTTCTTTTCGGTAATAAATGAAAAATACTATTCTGTCTTTGGACAAACCCTAGGAGGCCGATCCCCTCGAAGTGATCAAGGAGGGCCGATCCCCTCGAAGCGATCAAGGAGGCCGATCCCCTCGAAGAGATCATTATCATCCCCATTTCTCCTCTTTCTTCCACGATAAGGCTTTAGGGTCTTATCATTGTTAGGATCGAGAGCACTAAGAGGGGGGGGGGGGGTGAATTAGTGCAGCGGAAATCTTACAGCAATTTAAAAGCTAAAGCTGCGTTCGTCCGATAAAAAATGATTTCGATATAAAAGCAGAATCACAGTGCAGTTTGCGTCTAAGCGCAGTTTTGCGTCTAAGCGCAGTTTGCGTCTAAACACAGTTTGCGTCTAAGCGCAGTTTGCGTCTAAGCACAGTTTGCGTCTAAGCGCAGTTTGCGTCTAAGCGCAGTTTGCGTCTAAACTCAGTTTTACGTCCAAACGCAGTTTTACGTCAAAACGCAATTTTACGTCTAAACGCAGTTTTACGTCTAAACGCAGTTTTGCGTCTAAACACAGTTTTACGTCTAAACGCAGTTTTACGTCTAAACGCAGTTTTACGTCTAAACGCAGTTTTGCGTCTAAACGTAGTTTTACGTCTAAACGTAATTTTACGTCTAAATGTAGTTTTGCGTCTAAAAGCAGTTTTGAACCTTAAAAAGCGTTTTACGTAGAAAGCAATTTGCAGTTATAAATGGAATCCGAATGTAAGCGTAAACTGCAGTGTGAAGATTGTACGAAAACACGATTTACGTTTGAATGCAGATTCTGAAAGATCAGAGCTTAGAAACTCGTTCGTAAAGGCGCAGAGGGCAGTAGCAATGTAGGAGGTTTGCAGTAATGATAAAGTGCTCAAGGTAAAAGCAAACCAGAGATTTAGAGTGGTTCGGTCAGTCTTGACCTACTCCACTTTTGGCTTCCTCCTCCGATGAGGTCACCGACATCAACTAGCTGCCTTCCTTCAATGGGCGAAGGCTAACTGCCCTTTTACAGTTTCTCTCCTTTTGACAGGCTTAGGAGACAACCTTTACAGATCCTTTCTCTCCTCTCTTTACAACTCAATACTTAAAGAACAGAAGGAGGAGAACTTTAGGACTTTACACAAATTTGAGCTCTTAGAATCACTGAAAAGATCAAGAATTCGGTGTGGATCTGTATCCTTTCAGTGTTGAATGGGTGGGGTATTTATAGGCCCCAATCCAATTCAAATTTCGAGCTCAAAACGATCAAATCCCGGAATTCCGGGATCAGGCGGTTGCACCTCCTGACTGGAGAGGTGGCACCGCCTGGTAGAGCTCGAAGACTGAGCTCAGGCGATTGCTCCTCTCTGCCAGAGCTCGAAGACTGAGCTCAGTGGTTGCATCGCCTGGCAGAGCTCGAAGTCTGAGCTCGGTGGTTGCATCACCTGGCAGAGCTCGAAGTCTGAGCTCGGTGGTTGCATCACCTGGCAGAGCTCGAAACTGAGCTCAGGCTGATGCACCTCTCTGCCAGAGCTCGAAGACCGAGCTCAGGCGATGCATCACCTGTCCAAAGAGGTTGCACCTCTCTGCCAGAGCTTGAAGACCGAGCTCGGTGGTTGCACCTCTTGGCAGAGCTCGAAACTTGAGCTCTGGCAGTTCTACCTCTTGACAGAGGAGGTTGCACCGCCCAGTCTCGCTTGGAGACTGAGCCCTGGGCGGTTGCACCTCTTGGCTGGGGCGGTTGCACCGCCCAGCCCCGCTGGAAGACATGGCCTGGGCGGTTGCACCGCCTGGCTGGGGCGGTTGCACCGCCCAGTCCCGCAGCCCAGGCGGTTGCACCTCCTGTCCTAGGCGGTTGCACCGCCTGGTGCAATCAGGGTCCGAATGGTTCGCTCCATTCGGCCCAATTTGAATCTTTTCAGGGGCCCAATTGCCCCAAGATTAAGCTAATGGGATCACCTCCCATTTTCAAGCTTAATCATCGTGCTAACTACGATTAACTCTTAGACAACTTCTGCAGCTTTGCTCCGATGCGTCAATCGCTTCTTCCGGCGAGTTTCCGGCGAACTTCCGTCGATCATCCGATAAACCCTCGGTGATCCTTCTGCGGACATCCGGCATACTCCTGGACTTTGCGACGATCCACTTGGCGAGTTCCGACGAGCTTCGCTTGGCAAGCTTCTGGACTTCTCGGATCTGTTCTCGCTGAACCTCCGACGACCGTCCGAACTTCCGTCGAACTCTCGAACTCCCAACGTGATCATAATCTTGACTCCGGCGCAACACCTGCTGCTTGTCTTACTCTCATCGTAGTTAATCCTGCACAACAAAACAAAACTTCAATCGAGACAATTAATCCTAAGCAATTAACCAAGTTGTCCGACATGTCATTGGTCCCTCGACGCTTCGTCCGATTCTTCGGCGCATCGTCCTCTCGTGCAGCCTATTGCCCAATCGGCCAGTTGACTCCGCAACTCCGATATCCTTGGCACAATACCCTCTCTTCTTGGCCCGATGCCCGAGTCCACGGCCCGAAGCCTTCTGTCGATACGCCGACCGATCCACCGGCCCGACGTCCAATCTTCTGACATGTTCCTTCGGCATAACATGATTTTCCTGCTTTAATTGTCTCATCCTGATCGAAGCATCCTACGTCACTCAAAACGCAGATTAAATCATAAACATATATCAAGTAGTTTCATCATCAAAATACGAGATTCAACAATCTCCCCCTTTTTGATGATGACAACCACTTGATAACGGAGTTAAACTTAACTCCCGGAGTTTAAACAAACTCCCCCTATCAATATGCCATATTGATAGAACCTTGAATTCAAACTGAATTCAAGTCATTGCAATATTCATCATGAATACTTGCAATACGTCAACATGAACATATGCATAAACTTATGCATCACATGTCATGTCATCAGCATACTTTCATCAACATACTTCTCCCCCTTTGTCATCAACAAAAAGGAGAAGTATCACAATCAAGTGTTTGTGTGTGATATTGGTTCAACTCTTTGCATGAAAATCATAATATCAAGTTTTATCATCATGCAATCTTGGAGCTAGAAGATTTAGCAAGTGTTACATCATGCTTAGAACATTCATGCTATCAAGTTTTAGATATTCAAGTTTTATAACATATAAGATAGCACTTTTGGTAATGTTCAAGATAGCAAGTTCTATATCATGCAAGCTAGCAAATTAGAGATGTTCAAGAAGACAACTCTTGCTTCTTGAAAATTTTGCTCACTTTGCTAGATGCGTAAGTTAGCATTTTTGCCTCTTGAGATAGGCAAGATAGCACATTTGTTTCTTTTGAGATAGCAACTTTTTGCTTCTCTTTAGACCAACAAGCTAGCAATTTTTATGATATACAAGTTTCACAATATATAAGCTAGCAAAGATTTCGAAAGCAAATGCAAGATAAATTTCTTGTGTAAGCTCATGATTCTTGCTTCCTATTGCAATGTGCAAATTGCAAGTTTTGCTTCTTGAGATATTCAAGATAGTGATGTTCAAGAAGACAATTTTTCTTCTTGAAATAAGCAAGTTAGCAATCTTTGCTTCTTAAAATAGGTAAGCTAGCAATCAAGTTTTTGCATCTTCTTGACTTGTACAAGCTAGCTATCTCCCCCTTTGTCATTGTAAAAATGAAAGAGAGAATACAGTTTTGTAGTTCTCTTTTCCTTTTAGAACGATTTCAAAATCATGACAAATGATGGATAATCAAGTTATGAATGTCAAGACAATTTTTCATCATGAATATTTTATCATTGCATGCATCATTATCATAACTTGAAGTATTACATGCATGATATCATATCACCATTCATAATTACATTAATATTTCAATATAACAATTTCTTCTCAAAATGTGTAACTTGGCACTCATAGCATTTTAAATCATGATTTACATCATATGCAATACATTACATCATAATTAGAAAGCACAAGTATTGCATGCATAATTGTACATCATAAATGTTTCATATCATGATGGTATCAATTTTGTCAAATTATATCCTACCATGCATGATCAAAACTTCTCCCCATTTTATCATTGAAAACAAGAACAAAGTAGGGGGTAGAGCATAAAAGTGTTAAATATTTCAATCATTTCAAGGCATTTATATCATAGATCAAGTCATGATTCATAATTCATCATAAAGCAGATTAGTTTTCAATCATCACATAAGGCATTTAAGGAATTTTTGAAACATAGGAGAATGATTAAATTAAGCATACAATGTTTCAATCCAATTCAAGTCATGAATATCAATGCTTTCATATTGTGAGTATCAATTCATGAATACCACAAGATATTATTTGTGACTTCAATTTTGCAAGATCAAGATTATGATTTAGATAAAACTTATTCAAATCAAATTATTAATTTGAAATTCATAATCTAGTCATTAAAATTAATTTCGAGATTCACAAAATATCATGAAATCATTAATCTCGATCAGATGGGAAAAGCATTTTTTAAGAGATTCTTTTTCACCTAAGCATGCCTTAGTCTTTATATGCCAAATTAAGATAAGCATTAAATTTCAAGACATAAGGCAAAGAAATCTTGTATTATGAAATATATGATATCAAGGCTCATGATTCATTCGAAAAGATATAGTACAAAGAGCAACTTGAAACATTCTTATCAAGATCACATTTTAAAATATTCCAAGTTTCAAGATATCAATATGACACTTCATTGAATTCCATTTCATTTGAAGAACTCCTTTTTGATAAATGTAGGGAGCATAATGAACGATCTTGATTCATAAAGAGCTTCATGTTATCAAGATCATGATTTTAATAATTATTCTCTTTAGCAAAGAATCACAAAAGCACTTTATTTTTGCATAAGAAATCACATTGTGTTATGATTTATAAATTCTTTTTCTGCACACGAATCATAGGAGATATGAATGTGAAACAAATCTTTGCAAGCAAAAACACTATCATTCATATTTCAAGATGGAGTTTATAAGCATGAATCATTTCATCAAATCCATTTTAGAAAAATATTTTTCATAAGTGTATGAGAAAATCCGATTGTTAGGATACCAATTGTTAACTGAATCCGAAAATGAAATTAACACTTTCATATATTCAAACATGATTTTTGCTATAGATCTTGAAATTAAGTCAAGAAGATCAAACAAGCTCATGATCATGGATAACTTAAAATCACATGCATAAAATTGTTAATAACCATTTCATATTACATCTTTATGCATTACTTTAAATCAAACGTGATTTCATTCAACAATGTTAATCAAACATGATACACATTATTACTTCTTAACCATGATCAAAATCATTTTGTTTGTTTATCATAAAATATGCAATATTATTTTCGAAATTATCAGCATGATCATAATTTTTGTATTTTTATTTTTAAACATGTAATTTTCAAGAAAATTAGTTCTAAACTAAAAAAGAAAATATATCATAAAAGCATCAAGTAATTTCAAAATAAACCAAAGGCATTTTAATTACCTCAATGTCGTAAGCTAGTAAGGCGTAGTTTGCCGCCTCGCTTTTGTTGACTTTCTCGTCTTCAGATGAGCTCGATTCATCCCAATTTTTGTTCTTCTTCTTGCGTTTAAAGCAAGTAGTTCCATTCTTTTTGCTTTTTAATTTTCGTTTCATTTGTAGTTTAAGTTCACCATCACTTGAGCTTATGCTCGAGTGGTCTTCAAATGTTCTATGTCCCAAATCCTTCCTGTTCTTTGGAAGGTGGTTCTCAAGTTCTTCACGTGCATTGCACGTCATTTCATATGTGATCAATGAACCAATTAGTTCTTCAAGTGGAAAATGGTTCAAGTTTTTCGATTCTTGAATAGCAGTTACTTTTGAATCCCAAGTTTTAGAAAGTGAGCGCAAAACTTTGTTAACGAGTTCAAAATCCGAAAAGCATTTACCAAGTGATTTTAAACCATTGACGACATCCGTAAAACTTGTGTACATGTCAACAACGGTTTCGCTTGGTTTCGTATGAAAAAGCTCGAAATCAAGTAGTAAAATATTAACTTTCGAGTCTTTGACTCTACTAGTTCCCTCGTGCGTGATTTCAAGAGTGCGCCAAATATCGAAAGCCGTTTCACACGTAGAAATCCGATTGAACTCATTTTTGTCCAATGCGCAAAATAAGGCATTCATAGCTTTTGCGTTTAAAGAAAAATTCTTCTTCTCCAAAACCGACCATTCGTTCATCGGTTTGGAGGGAAGTTGAAAACCGTTTTCAATGATATTCCATAAATCCAGATTTAGAGAAATTAAGAAAACTCTCATTCGAGTTTTCCAATAAGTGTAGTCCAATCCGTTAAAGAACGATGGACGAAAGACCGAACAGCCCTCTTGAAAAGTCATTTCTCTCGGGTGTAAATCCGAAATGAGAAATACCCCGCTCTGATACCAATTGTTAGGATCGAGAGCACTAAGAGGGGGGGGGGGTGAATTAGTGCAGCGGAAATCTTACAGCAATTTAAAAGCTAAAGCTGCGTTCGTCCGATAAAAAATGATTTCGATATAAAAGCAGAATCACAGTGCAGTTTGCGTCTAAGCGCAGTTTTGCGTCTAAGCGCAGTTTGCGTCTAAACACAGTTTGCGTCTAAGCGCAGTTTGCGTCTAAGCACAGTTTGCGTCTAAGCGCAGTTTGCGTCTAAGCGCAGTTTGCGTCTAAACGCAGTTTTACGTCCAAACGCAGTTTTACGTCAAAACGCAGTTTTACGTCTAAACGCAGTTTTACGTCTAAACGCAGTTTTACGTCTAAACGCAGTTTTACGTCTAAACACAGTTTTACGTCTAAACGCAGTTTTACGTCTAAACGCAGTTTTGCGTCTAAACGCAGTTTTACGTCTAAACGTAATTTTACGTCTAAATGTAGTTTTGCGTCTAAAAGCAGTTTTGAACCTTGAAAAGCGTTTTACGTAGAAAGCAATTTGCAGTTATAAATGGAATCCGAATGTAAGCGTAAACTGTAGTGTGAAGATCGTACGAAAACACGATTTACGTTTGAATGCAGATTCTGAAAGATCAGAGCTTAGAAACTCGTTCGTAAAGGCGCAGAGGGCAGTAGCAATGTAGGAGGTTTGCAGTAATGATAAAGTGCTCAAGGTAAAAGCAAACCAGAGATTTAGAGTGGTTCGGTCAGTCTTGACCTACTCCACTTTTGGCTTCCTCCTCCGACGAGGTCACCGACATCAACTAGCTGCCTTCCTTCAAAGGGCGAAGGCTAACTGCCCTTTTACAGTTTCTCTCCTTTTGACAGGCTTAGGAGACAACCTTTACAGATCCTTTCTCTCCTCTCTTTACAACTCAATACTTAAAGAACAGAAGGAGGAGAACTTTAGGACTTTACACAAATTTGAGCTCTTAGAATCACTGAAAAGATCAAGAATTCGGTGTGGATCTGTATCCTTTCAGTGTTGAATGGGTGGGGTATTTATAGGCCCCAATCCAATTCAAATTTCGAGCTCAAAATGATCAAATCCCGGAATTCCGGGATCAGGCGGTTGCACCTCCTGACTGGAGAGGTGGCACCGCCTGGCAGAGCTCGAAGACTGAGCTCAGGCGATTGCTCCTCTCTGCCAGAGCTCGAAGACTGAGCTCAGTGGTTGCATCGCCTGGCAGAGCTCGAAGTCTGAGCTCAGTGGTTGCATCACCTGGCAGAGCTCGAAGTCTGAGCTCGGTGGTTGCATCACCTGGCAGAGCTCGAAACTGAGCTCAGGCTGATGCACCTCTCTGCCAGAGCTCGAAGACCGAGCTCAGGCGATGCATCACCTGTCCAAAGAGGTTGCACCTCTCTGCCAGAGCTTGAAGACCGAGCTTGGTGGTTGCACCTCTTGGCAGAGCTCGAAACTTGAGCTCTGGCGGTGCTACCTCTTGACAGAGGAGGTTGCACCGCCCAGTCTCGCTTGGAGACTGAGCCCTGGGCGGTTGCACCTCTTGGCTGGGGCGGTTGCATCGCCCAGCCCCGCTGGAAGACATGGCCTGGGCGGTTGCACCGCCTGGCTGGGGCGGTTGCACCGCCCAGTCCCGCAGCCCAGGCGGTTGCACCTCCTGTCCTAGGCGGTTGCACCGCCTGGTGCAATCAGGGTCCGAATGGTTCGCTCCATTCGGCCCAATTTGAATCTTTTCAGGGGCCCAATTGCCCCAAGATTAAGCTAATGGGATCACCTCCCATTTTCAAGCTTAATCATCGTGCTAACTACGATTAACTCTTAGACAACTTCTGCAGCTTTGCTCCGATGCGTTAATCGCTTCTTCCGGCGAGTTTCCGGCGAACTTCCGTCGATCATCTGATAAACCCTCGGTGATCCTTCTGCGGACATCCGGCATACTCCTGGACTTTGCGACGATCCACTTGGCGAGTTCCGACGAGCTTCGCTTGGCAAGCTTCTGGACTTCTCGGATCTGTTCTCGCTGAACCTCCGACGACCGTCCGAACTTCCGTCGAACTCTCGAACTCCCAACGTGATCATGATCTTGACTCCGGCGCAACACCTGCTGCTTGTCTTACTCTCATCGTAGTTAATCCTGCACAACAAAACAAAACTTCAATCGAGACAATTAATCCTAAGCAATTAACCAAGTTGTCCGACATGTCATTGGTCCCTCGACGCTTCGTCCGATTCTTCGGCGCATCGTCCTCTCGTGCAGCCTATTGCCCAATCGGCCAGTTGACTCCGCAACTCCGATATCCTTGGCACAATACCCGCTCTTCTTGGCCCGATGCCCGAGTCCACGGCCTGAAGCCTTCTGTCGATACGCCGACCGATCCACCGGCCCGACGTCCAATCTTCTGACATGTTCCTTCGGCACAACATGATTTTCCTGCTTTAATTGTCTCATCCTGATCGAAGCATCCTGCGTCACTCAAAACGCAGATTAAATCATAAACATATATCAAGTAGTTTCATCATCAAAATACGAGATTCAACAATCATTTGGTATCAGAGCCTACGATAAGACTTTAGGGTCTTATCATTTGGTATCAGAGCCTACGATAAGACCTTTAAGGTCTTATCATTTGGTATCAGAGCCTACGATAAGACTTTAGGGTCTTATCATTTGGTATCAGAGCCTACGATAAGACTTAGGGTCTTATCACTCCATGGGCCATGATCTCTCTAATCAGCTAGAACCTCGTTAGAACACTTCTGATAAGGCCTGGGTTCCTTTGCTTGAGCGATTGCCCTGTTGTTGTCGTAATATATAGGAATTGGTTCCGCACTACTTGATATGATTTCCAAATCTGTGATGAACTTCTTCATCTAGATTCCCTCTTTTGCTGCTTTTATCACAGTAATGTATTCCGCCTCTATGGTCGAGTCAATAGTAGTATATTGCTTAGAACTCTTCCAGCTCGCTATTGCCTTATTCTGGGTGAACACATATCCTGATTTTGAGTTACAATCATTGACATCAGATTGAAAACTCAAGTCCATATAGCCCTCAACATGGAGGCTACCTCATTCGTATACTAGTAAAAGATCCTTAGTCCTTCTCAAGTACTTAAGTATATACTTTATTGCTTTCTAGTGCTCCAAGCATGGATATGCTTGATACCTACTCGTGACACTCAGAGCATACGCTATATTAGGCTTGGTACATAGCATAGTATATATAATAGACCATATCGTAGAGGCATAGGGTATCATATTCATGTTTGCCCTTTCTTTAGGAGTTTTTGGGGACATACTCCGAAAAAGTAAAATTTTATGTCTCATTAGTATGAGACATCTCTTAGAATTTTTCATGTCAAACCTTTTGATAATGATGTCTATATACCTGGACTAGGACAAAACAAGCATCATCTTGAATTTATCTCTATATAAAGAAATCCTCAAAATATAAGATGTTTCCCCTAAGTCATTTATGGAGAAGTGTCTAGATAGCCAAGCCTTTACTGTGGAGAGGATTACTACATCATTCCCAATGATTAGGATGTTATCCACATATAATATTAAGAAGGTGATAGCGCTCCCACTACCTTCTGTATACACAAGACTTATCTTCATTCTTAATGAAGTCATAAGATCTAATTATCTCAAAAAATCTTATGTTCCAACTTCGGAAAGATTACTTTAGTCCATAAATGAAATTAAGCAACCTGCATACTTTATCTAGACTCTACTTGGAATGAATCCCTTAGGCTATATCATATACACCACCTCTTCGAGGTTACCATTGAGGAATATAGTTTTCACGTCCATCTATCATATCTCATAGTTATAATGTGCTGCAATAGTCAATAGAATTTGGATGTATTTTAACATAACTACGGGTGCAAAGGTTTCATCATAGTCAACACCTTGCCTTTGATAATACCCTTTAGCCACTAGCCTTACCTTATAGGTCTTCATCTTTTCATCTACTCCGATCTTTTTGAAGATCCATTTGCAGCCGATGGCTATGATACCCTTAGGTGCATCAACAAGGTTCCAAACCTTATTAAAGTATATGAATTCCATCTTTGAATTTATAGCTTCTTACCACTTCCCAAAGTCAATACTCATAATATCCTCGTTGTATGTCTGAGGATTAAAATCTTGAGTGTCCTCTCTACTAGTATATTCTACATATCTCTTAGGAGACTATGACACTCTACCAGACGTACGCAAAGTTGGAACTTGTGTGTTAGATACCTAAATAGACTTAGTCTCCGGAATGGTGCTTGAGCTAGGTTCTTTAACCTTGCTCAACTCTATCATGCTCTCACTGTCTTCATCACGAATGTGTTCCTTTTGAAGGAATACTACTCTCTTGGCAACAAAGACCTTTTAGTCCTCGGGATGATAGAAATTATACCTACAAGTTTTCTTGGGGTATCCCATGAACTTGCACCATTCTGTCCTGGATTTTAATTTATTAGGATCATGTCTTTTAATGTGGGTAAGGCAGCCCCAAATCTTAATAACATTAAGATCGAGCTTCTTCTCTTTTTATATATCATATGGTGTAGATACTATCAATTTAGATGGAACTCTGTTCAGAAGATAAGCTGTGGTCTCTAGGGCATATCCCCAAAATGAGATAGGTAGGTCGACGAAACTCATTATGGACCAAACCATATCGAATAGGATATGATTCCTCTTTTCTGATACACCATTGAGCTTGATGTATAAGGAGGTATCTAATGGGATAGAATCCCTATAGTCCTTTAGGAACTAAGTGAACTAAGTGTTGAATCTCGGATTTTGATAATAAAATCAATTGTTGTGTTTGTGATCTAATCTATGTTTTGAGTGAAGCAGTACTAGCTTTGATCATGGAAAGGCAAATTGATTAAACCAGGAGGAATCAAACATTGGTCCGGAGTGAATATGTTAGAAGATTGGACGTCGAGTCAAAGGATCGATCAACGTGTCAGCAGAAGGCTTCATGCCATAAGTTCAGGCATTGGGCCAAGAAGATTGGACATTACGCTAAGGAGATCATATGTTATGGGAAGACAATATACCGATTGGGCAATATGCCAAAAGAGAGGACGATACGCCGTGTTGAATCTCGGATTTTGATGATGAAATCAATTGGTAAATTATTTGATCTAGTCTATATGTTAAGAAAAGTGTGCAGGATTAAATACAATAGTGGTAAGACATAAAGCAAATGTTATGCCAGAGTCAAGATCAAGATTTTGTTGGGAGTTCGAGAGTTCATCGAAAGTTCAGATGTTCATCGGAAGTTCTGCCAGAATTAGCTAAGAAGTCTAGGAGCTTGCCAAAGAAGCTCATCAGAACTTGCCAAGAAGATCGTCATGAAGTCCAAGAGCTTTCCGGAAGTCCACTAGAACATTGCCAAGAGATCATCAGAAGTTCGTCGGATGATCATCGGAAGCTCATCGGAAAAACAATTGACATACTGGAACAATAATGACTTGCTAAATGTCTTAATTATTGTAGTTAGACCTTAAGTTGTGTTAGGATTGGGAGGTGATCCTACTAACTCAGTTAGGGGCCAATTGGGCCCTTAATAGGGTTAAATTGGACCGATTAAATAGCCCATTCAGCACCTAAAGTCATGGTCGGCGGTGGCACCGCTTGGGACTCAGTCTCCCAAGTGCTCTGGGCGATGGTACCACCTAGACTGGGTGGTGGTACCACTTGTAGTTATTACCTACCAGTTGTGGTATCGCTTGTTAGGCGGTGGTACCACCAGAGCTCAGTCTTTGAGAGCTCTGTTAGGCGGTGGTACTACCAAGTGTCAAAGAGTCAGGCCGGTGGTACCACTCAATAATGATGGTGGTACCACCCAATAATGGTGGTGGTACAACCAATACCCTGAAATCCAGGGATGTGACACTTTTTGGCTTTAATTCTGAAGCTATTAGAGCTTATAAATATCCCACCCTTTTTTGTATGAAAGGGCACGAAAGTGTAAACATAATCTTGAATTCTTGGGGTGTTAAAAGTATTATAAAAGTACAATGAGTCCTCCATTTCTAAGTATTGAGATCATTCAAAAGAGGTGTGAGGCTTGTAAGGGTTATCTCCTAAACCTGTGAAAAGAAAAAAGTGCTTTAAAGAGGTAGTTGGTCTTGGCCCATTGAAGGAAGACCATTAGTGGACGCCGATGACCTCGACGGAGGAGGAATTGGAAGTAGATATAGGTCACAATAACCAAACCACTATAAATTATAGTGTGCTCATTTCCATTCTACTTTTCATTACTATCAATTCTTTCTTAGATAATTGCTAGTTCTTTCATTCTAAAGTCTAGCACTTTCCGAAATCAGTTTTCGACGAACGAAATATTTTACAAACCGATGATTTTCTCCGTTACACTAATTCACTCTCCGCCCTCTTAGTGCTGCTCTTGATCCTAACAATTGGTATCAGAGCAAGGTTACTCTCATTTGGTTTAAAACAAAGAGAGATGGCATTTGTCAGCAATCAAGAGGGTCATTCAATTACATGTCCACCCATGTTCAATGGGATGGATTACACATATTGGAAGACTAGAATGAAGATTTTTCTAATTTTAATAGATTTGGAGTTATGGAACATTATGGAAAATGGCTTTCAAAAGTCTTCTCTTCCGATAAACGATTGGAATGAGTTAGAGAAGAAGACTTTCGCTTTAAATGTCAAGGCTATGAATGTCTTGTTTTGTGCTTTAGATAAAAACGAGTTCAATCAAGTGTTTATTTGTGAAACAACTTTTGATATTTAGTACACACTCAAAATCACTCATGAAGGCACTAGTAGAGTAAAGGAGTCAAAGATAAATATTTTAGTTCATACTTATGAATTGCTTCAGATGAAGCCAAGTGAAACTATTGTCGCAATGTACACCCATTTTGCGTATACCATCAATAGTTTAAAAGCTCTTGGTAAATGTTTTTTGAACTTTGAACTTGTTAATAAAATCTTGAGATCCCTTCCAAAGAGTTGGGACCCTAAAGTAACGACCATTCAAGAGGCCAAGAATTTAAATAACTTTCCTCTCGAAGAACTTATTGGGTTACTAATGACCTATGAGATGACTTACAATGCTCAAGAAGAGCTTGAGAACAACCTTCTAAAGAACAAGAAGGATATTACACTAAGAACTCAAGAAGACCACTTGAAAGAAAATTCAAGTGATAAGGACTATGATGATGACTTGGCACTCTTGACAAGAAAGTTTAAAAAATTCATAAAAAGGAATAAATTTAAAAATGATACTAAAAGTAAAATTGAACCCAAGAAAGAACAAGTTATATACTACGAATGCAAGAAGCCAAGATATTTCAAAAGTGAATGTCCCTAAGAAAAGAAGAAGCAACCAAAGAAGAAAAAGGCTCTTAAAGTAACTTGGGACGATTCAAGTACATCCGAAGAATAGGAGCTAACCAACACAGAGCAAGTTGCTCACTACACACTAATGGCTATCGGAGATGAGGTAAGCAATTCATTAGATGCAAATTTATCTTTTGATAAACTACTAAGTGCTTTTCATAATTTATTTGATGAATGTAAATTAGTTAGTAAAAAATATAAATTGTTAAAAAAGGAGCATGCTTCTCTTGTTAGTGATTTTGATAGACTAAAAATTGAGCATGATGATAGTTTAGCTCCTTGCACAAAATGTGATGAATTAGAAACGCTTAAAAAGAAAAATTTACAACTACATGAAATCTTAGAAAAATTTGAAATAGGTAGCAAATCCTTAAACATGATTCTTGCAAGTAAGAATCATGTTTATAGAAGAGATAGAATCAGCTTTGTGAGTAACACTCATAAAAATCCAACCATCTTCGTTAAAGGCCCAACTTTGCATGTTTCACCTTAAAACAAATGCAACTTCTGTTGTAAATTTAGACATGTTGCTTATCAATATCCGTTTAAGAGATGTAATCCACACAAATTGATTTGAGTTCCTAATGGAACCATAAAGAACTCCATGCAACATGATAAGTTGTGTAGATCGATTTTTGAGGCACCCAATGTCAAATAGGTACATAAAAATCATCATTTTTCATAGAATTGTCTATCATAACAAGCTAGGAGCAAGAATGATAGTTTGATAGTGGATGCTTAATGCTTATGACTAGAGATCCAAAATATCTCAAAAAGCTCTCTAGCCAAAATAACAAAGAAAAGATCATCAGAATTAAAACTATCAGTTACAAAATGATACTTTATATTCCATAAGATCATGTTTAATGACTTATTGATGCAATGATTATTTGAAATCTTATGTGATAAACATTTGATCTTGATCTCTCAATATTTGAAACTTGAGAATTCTTATGCATGAGTTCCTTTCTCACATTTTTCAGATTTTCAGATTTCTCGACATTTGAAAATTGAGTCTTCTTTTTTCGAAATCATTTCTTCTCATTGCAAAAAAAGGGAAATCTGATTCATGGAACATTGGTATGATTGGTCTTTAACGAATTGACAATTTCAATAAAAGTTCTTCCTCCCATTTACAAAAATTGAGCTTCATTTTGACTAGATATGATATTTACACGAATAAGTGTTCACACCAAAAAAAAGACTATCATCTTACTTAAAAGAGGAGGCAAGAATGATTGCCTATAGTATCTCAAAAGAGAAGTAATAATGCTAGATAAAGAAAAACAATAAATTGAGGAAAACAGTGCACCGGTGGTGGCACCGCTAGTAGGCACTAGTTGTAGGCGGTGGCACTGCCCAATTGGCGGTGGCACTACCCATAACTCTGCCTTATAAAAAGGCTTTTAGGGCTGACAATAGAATCGACCCCAAGCCCTCCTACATCTCTTCCCCACACCTCTAAAACCTTCTTCAACCCTCATTCTCCTTGCACCTCCTCTAGAAACTCAAGAAAACTCTTCTCTTCTTCAAATCTAAGGATCAATCTCAACTTTTCAAGTGATCACTACAAGGGTAATTCTCAAACCTTTTCTCTTTATTCATTGATAGATCTTGCCTCTTATATATAGCTCTCTTATTAATTATGTGTGTAGTCTCATGACATCTAGAAGATCCTCAAGGGACAAATGAAAGAGGAGAGTAGATGAAACCTATTACTCCCTACTCTTTGATTCTCCTTAACATACCCTTAAATTTTTAACCATAGAGTATAGAGGTAACAACCTTGATTAGTCCCACATCGGAAGTGGGCAAGATTAAGATTAGCTTATTAGGGTCTAATAAGTATATTATTATAAATTTCAGCTTAAGCATTTTGGTTAGTGGTTTAGATCAAATAAATTTAATAGGCCAATTAGCTCATTAGGATCGGGTTATGACATTTAGTATTAAAGCCGACCTAGTATTTGGGTATAGTGAGGGGGTGTTAGGACCTTTTTATTTTATGAGTTTTAAAAAAATATTTATTGAGTCTATTTAGTTCAGTTAGAGTTAGGCAGAGGTTTATTTAATATTTAATTATTATTAAGAGTCCAAATCCTGGTGGATTCTCGGTGGAACTCTATAAATAGTGATATAATCCTTTTCTAATCAATTAATTAATAAAATATTATTCAATATTATGACAAAACCCTAGGAGGTCGATCCCCTCGAAGTGTTCAAGGAGGCTGATCCCCCCCTTTCTCCCATTTCTTTCACGATAACACCTTAAGGTCTTATCAGAGTAGCGATCCTTAGCATGTTGCCATAGCTATAAAAAAAGAAAGAAAGAAATTTGTGTGAGGAAGGGTGAAGCCGGCAGCCACGAACGCCGATCCTTCTCAACCGAGAAGGAACCTCCACGTCTTGGTCAACCATCAGTAGTCGCCACTACTGCTGCTGCCCCCTTGCTACAGTTATCTTTATCTTAAAAAAAAAAAAGAAGAGAGAGAAGAAGCCGCAGCCACCCCTGCTTCCCACCAACCCACCGTTGCCCCTGCTCTCGATCACTACCGTTGTTGCTTCCCGACCAAGGGACCACCACTATTGCCCAGCAAGCCGCCACCACCACCGCCGCTTCCCCCACCCGGCCAACGACCTCTCCTTCTCGTGCTTCCCCATCTCGCTCGAGCAAGAAGGACCGCCAGCGTTGTTTCCCAACCAGCGGACCACCCTATCGCCGCTTCTACCATTGGTGATGCTGCCCTAGTCTGTAATCATGCCCCCTACACCCTGCAGCCCCTTCTTGCAGCGGTTGTAGAAACAGAGCTTTCTCTGTTGCCGCAACCCCTCGTCGATCATAGCCGCGACCCTCGCTGCCTCCTTCTCCACCGCCACCACTACTTTTTGGCCACTCGACCACCACCGCTGCTGCTCCCTAGCTAGTAACCTCCCCTCCTCACAGTGACCAAAATAGGGCAACCGAGAAAGGGCTATCGCCACCATTCCCGGCCAGCGGACCACTCCTTGGCAGCGCCCAACCTCGGTGATCCTTTGCTGCTCCTCACCCTCGACGACCTTGCTCTCAACCGCACTGCCACTGCTGCCTCTCAACCTCGGTAGCAACCTTCCCTTCTAGCAGTGACAGAAACATAGCATTGTTTCCTGTTTCTTGTTTCCAACCACGCTACAACCGCTTCCTCTACTTCCGGTTAGTGACCACCGTTGCCGTTGCACTTCGGTCAGTGACCACCACTGCTGCCGTAGCTGCCCTCCAGTAGCACACACAGCAACCATAGCAAGTTCTTATGTGGCCCTGCCTCAAACCTGACAACACATACACCGACTCCACTTTTCAACCTCGGCCGCTTCAATGCCGCCCTTCCTCGTCGCTGTTTCCCGACCAGCGGACCAAACCCCTCATCGTTTCTACCATCGGTGACGCTGCCCCCAACCACGACACCATCGCTGCCTCCCCTTGGGTCATAGCTATAGTCGCTCGACCATCCGTCCCCATGGCGATCAAAACAAGGCAACCACGACCACCGCAGCCACCATCATTTCCTCAACTGCACACGATCCCTCGATGTCACTAGTGCCTCTTTCTGCAGTGCGATAGAGACAAAGCAATGCTGCCTTCCATCCACACCATCGCAGCCACCAGCGCTCTCACCCCATGCAGCTACAACCACACCGACGTAGTCGCCTTCCAGCCCCCGGCTTTCTCACCCTACGTAGTGATGGAAACAGGGCAGCAACTCTTCCTCTAATGCCGCGACCACAGCACTGCCCTCGATGTCCGCTTCCTAGCAACTTTGCATCGCTAGTGTTGATGCCCTTGACTAGACATCATAAACAAGAACTGGGGATTACAGATTTGCAGTCTTACGTAATGGCCATCGATAACTCAATGTAAGCACAAATGGAAGCATTGGAAATCAGAATTGAGAACCGGCTGCAAGAAACACTTAATGATTTAAAAAAGAGCCTACTGGAGAGCCTCAGAAAATTTTAACAAGATGAGGGCTCAAGTTCTACATTGCACAGATCTGAAAATATAGGAAAAGGACCCCAAGATTGTAATATAAACTACTCACACATGAAGGTGGAATTTTTGAGATGGGAAGATGGAGATCCGACCAGTTAGATCTCTAGGGCAGAAATTTTTTTCCATTTTCACAGAACCCTAGAAGAATCTAAGGTAGAAGTGGCCTCAATCTAGCTCAATGGAGATGCAATCCAATAGTACGATTAGTATAAAACTTACCACGGAGTTCCTTCATGGGAGCAGTTCAAAAGAGGGCTTCTTGTTCGCTTTGGCCTATCCGAATATGAGAATGTTGATGGCCAGCTTGCCAAAATTCGTTAGACTTCTACAGTATTAGAATAACATAGTAGGTTTGAAAGATTATCAAATCAAGCTAGAGATTGGTCGGAACAATAACTTTTGGCTCCATTTATTGAAGGGCTTATTCTAGAGATCCGGTGTGAAATTAAGGCTCATTAGCCCCGCACTATGATAGCTGTGATCTCATTTGCACATCTACATGAGAAAAAAATTGGCAAGGAAAGATCAGCAAGGGGTTTGTACTATGATGAAAAGTGGAGTATGGAGCACCAATGTAAATAAGGGCAACTTTTGATGATTGAATCAATTAGAGAGGAACCGAAAGCTAAGAATGTGGATTCCGATCATGAAGGTATAAATTCTAATGAAGATGTTGGACCTATCATATATATAATGCATGCATTAGTTGACTACTCTAACTCGCAAACTATGGAAGTTGGCAGAACTCTAGAACATCAACCTATTATAGTTTTGATTGATACTGGGAGCACTAACAATTTTATGGATAGTGAAACTGTTGACCGAATGACCCACCACATTAAAGGCTATGACAGATTGGAAGTAAAGATTGTTGATGGATGGATTTTAACTTATGATAGCAAATGTTCAAAGATAAAATTGATTATACAGGGCCAGGAGTTTCTTGTAATGCTTACTACACTGAAAGATAGATATATTGCTTACACTATCAAAAAGTGGAGACCATACTTGATCAACGGGTTGTGATGCGTTGCAAATAACCTATGACTGAAGTGCTGAAAGAGAAGCTCCCATGTTTGATGTTGCTCAGCCTTGAGGACAAGGCTGATTTGAAGAGGGAGAAATTGTTAGGAGTCTTTTATTTTATGAGCTTTTGAATAATGTTTATTGAGTTTATTTGGTTCAATTAGAGTTGGGTAGAGGTTTATTTAATATTTAATTATTATTAAGAGTCAAAGTCCTATTGGACTTTAGGTGGAACTCTATAAATAGTGATGTAACCCTTTCTAATCAATCAATTAGTAAAATATTATTCAGTGTTATGACAAAACCCTATGAGACTGATCCCCTCGAAGCAATCAAGGAGGTTGATCCCCTTGAAGCGATAATTCCCTTTTCTCCCCTTTCTCTCACGATAAGACCTTATGGTCTTAATAGGAGGCTCGAGTAGGAAAGGACTATGCTTTCACTCTGATAAGTGTACTACTATAAACTTTAGCTTAAGCATTTTGGTCAGTGCCATCAAGCCTGAGTTATCAAACTTGTCTATCCTCACGAACACTTACTACCTTTCAACACCAAATTGCTTCTAACAGAGCAAGCACCCTCCTCATCTATCGATCCAATAGTGACTACTAGATCGATTTGAACTACGTTAAGAGCAAATTGAACTATGTCAAGATCAAATCTTAATCGAGACATAGCAAATTCATCAGCAACTGAATACTTTGTTTAGGCATTTTGATTTACCACCACCTGAATAGAATTTGTATTACTGATAAAAGGGAGTAGAGAACTAAAAAGTACCATGATGAGTTATACTTCTTGATATACTATACTTTTACATTCTATGATGTAACCTTTGATGTCATGTGCTTCTTAATATTATGATGCACTTCTTAATGATGGTTTAATGCTTTCATTACTCTAAGAATTAGACTTGATAAATCTTTTGAATGCATAAATTCCTTAATATATTATTTGAATTTCTCAGTTTTCTTTTTAAAATCAAGAAAGATTTTTTCTTTAAAAGAAAAGATTCGACTTTTGGTATTTACAACTTGATATATTACTTCTCATATGATGATCATTTGCGGAGTTAGGGATGTTAAATTGTCCGAATGTATGAGTTTGTTGTATTTCTTTTTCGGACTATCTTTCTCTTAATGTATTTCATGAATGGAGCTTTCATGAATTTATTTTATTTTTATCTTCCTTGGTATCAAGTTTACTTTATACCCTTGCTCCATCACTTAATGATTTTTGATACACATAGTCCCTTCACTCATGGAATTTCATTGACAAATACATCTCTCACGGATTTCATGTTGAATCTCGTATTTTGATGATGAAACCAACTGATAATTGTGTTTATATTTTAATCTGTGTTTTGAGTGACGTAGGATGCTTCGATTAGGATGAGACAATTAAAGCAAGAAAAATCATGTTGGGCCGGAGGAACATGTCAGAAGATTGGACGTCAGGCCGGTGGATCAGTCGACGTATCGATAGAAGGCTTCGAGTCATGGATTCGGGCATCGGCCCAAGAAGAGTGGGTATTGCATTATGGATATCGGAGTTGCGGAGTCAATTGGCCGATTGGACAATAGGCCGCAAGAGAGGACGATGCGTCGATGAATCGGACGAAGCATCAAGGGACCAATGACATACCAGACAACTTGATTAATGCTTAGTATTAATTGTCTAGATCGAAGTTTGTTTTGCATGTTCAGGATTAACTACGATGGCAGTAAGATATGCAGCAGGTGTTGAGCCGGAGTCAAGACAAAGATCACGTTGGGGGTTCGAGAGTTCATTGGAAGTCCGGACGGTCGTCGGATGTTCTGCGGGAACAATCCGAGAAGTCCAGGAACTTGCCAAAGAAGCTCGTCAGAACTTGCCAAGAGGATCATCGCAAGTCCAGGAGTTTGCCGAGAGTTCGTCGGAGCATCGTGGAGGGTTTGTCGGATGTTCATCGGAAGTTCGCTGGAAGCTCGCAGGAAGAGTTGATTGATGCACCAGAACACGATCTGCAGTATTGATGTCTTAATTATCGTAGTTACCATATAGATTAAGTTAGGATTAGGAGGTGATCCCATTAACTTAATCTGGGGCCAACTGGGCCTTTGGCAGACCCAAATTGGGCCGAATGGATCAGTCCATTCGTACCCAGAATTCTTGCCAGGTGGTGGCACCGCTAGGGCCGGTAGTGGCACCGCCCAGGAGACTTCGTCTCCCAGGAATTCTGGGTGGTAGTACCACCCCTGTTAGGTGTTGGTACATCCTGCAATTACTACTGCCAACGGTGTCCCACCCCTGTTAGGTGGTGGTACCACTTGAGCTCGGTCTCCGAGTGACATCAGGCGGTAGTACAACCTAGACTGAGTGGTAGTACCACTTAGTGTTAGATGCTAGGTGGTAGTACCACCCAGCTCTGGCGGTGGTACTGCCAGGACCCTAGAAATATAGGAGATGATACTTTTGAGCTCCAAATTCAAACTAATTGAGGCCTATATAAACTCCACCCTTTCTGCATGAAAGGATAACCGAAAGCTTGCTTTTATTCTGAGTATTTGAGAGCTTAAAAGTGTTGTAAAAGCTAGAGTTATTCTCCCTCTTTCTTTCTAAGTGTTGATCATTCAAGAGAGGAGTGAAAACTTGTAAGAGTTGTCTCCTAAGCCCGTCAAAAGGAGAAAAGCTATAAAAGGGTAGTTGGTCTTTGCCTATTAAAGGAAGGCCTCTAGTGGACGTTGGGGACCTCGTTAGAGGAGGAAGCCAAAAGTGGATGTAGGTCAAGATTGACCGAACCACTCTATGTCTCGGTTTGTATTTACATTCTGCTCTTTATCTTAACTACAAACTACCTTCATTGCTTTACATCAATTGTACTTTCTTTTGCTCTCAATTTAAAGATCTTTCTGAAACGATTTTCATACGAAGTAATTTTAAACCGATGAAAGTTTTTCGCTGCACTAATTCACCCCCCATCTTAGTGCTCTTGATCCTAATAATTGGTATTGAAGCCATAGTTTTCTAATTTGGTTTAACACCCAAATAAAAATGGCTCATTTCGGCTTTCAAGAGGGTCAATCTCTCATTCGTCCTCCCTTCTTCAATAGGACGGACTACACTTATTGGAAAACTCTAATGAGAGTTTCTTTGCTTTCATTGAATCTTGATTTTGGCACATAGTGGAAAATGGATTTGAAATGTCTTCTCTTCCAATAAACTATTGGAATGATTTGGAGAAGAAGACGTTTTCTCTAAATGCAAAGGCTATGAATGCCTTGTTTTGCACCTTAGATAAAAATGAATTCAATCAGGTTTCTTTGTGTGAAATGACTTTTGACATATGGCACACTCTTGAAATCATACACGAAGGCACTTCTAGAGTTAAAGATTCGAAAATCAACTTTTTAATGCATGATTTCGAGCTTTTTTGAATGAAGCCAAGTGAAACCACTATTGACATGTACACCTGTTTTACAGATATCGTCAATAGTTTAAGAGCTCTTGACAAATATTTTTCGGATTTTGAACTCGTAAATAAGATTTTGTATTCTCTTAATAAAACTTGGGACTCTAAAGTAACGGCCATATAAGAGGCCAATGATTCGAAACATTTTTCACTCGAATAACTAATAGGGTCCTTGATGACCTATGAAATGACGTGCAAAGCACGTAAAGAACTTGAGAACCACCTTCCAAAGAACAAAAAGGATTATGAACTTAGAACATTTGAAGACTACTCGAGCATAAGCTAAGTGATGGTGAACATGAACTTCTCACTAAGAAATTTAAAAAATCAATGAAATAAAAACTTAAGAACAAAAAGAACGGAACTACTTGCCTTGAATGCAAGAAGAAGAACAAAAATTGGGATGAATCGAGTTCCTTTGAAGACGAGGAGAAAATCAAGAAAGGCGAGGTAGCAAACTACGCTTAACGGCATTCAACGATGAGGTAATCGAAACCCCCTTAATTTATTTTGAAATTACTTGATATTTTCTATGATGCATTTTCTTTTTTTTAGAATAATTATTCTTAAAAATTACATGTTAAAAAAAAAATAAAGATGCAAGAATATGATCATGCTCATAATTTTCAAAATAATAATGAAAATTACATGTTTTATGTTCATGGAATAAAATGTTAGATTTAAATCTAATGATCATATGTATGTTTCTCTTAAGAAAAAAAAAAGTGTATCATAATGATTTTCGATTTTGATTGAAACCATGCTTATGTCTTAATGCAAATATTAAGAAGTTTAATATCATGCTTAATGATGATGCATGGCTTTTGTATGGAAAACTAAGCATGGAAAGATAGATTCACCTAAAAAGAAAAATGCATGACTACAACAAATAACAAAATGATTTTGGTTGAAAATACCTTATGCTCAATGAAACCATGATTGATGAATATGCTTTATGTTTAATGATTTCTTTACCTTGTATATCCTATCATGATGAATATTTTAAAAATAAATGAAATCATGTTTGATTTAAAGTAATGCATAATGATCATCCTTAATGAGTTTTCTTTTGAAATGATGCATAATGATTTTTGTGATTTATGGATTATCAATTTTCATGATAATAAAAGTGGCTTTTTTGGTTTAAAAAATGATACATGTTTTGATTTGACAAAAATGAAATAGTGTAAGTGTCATGCTTGACGATTGTATACTTAATGATGTATAAAGTTGAATGAAAATATTAAAATTTTGATACCATGATTTGATGATTTTATGCACGAGATTTTAAAGTTATACATGATGATTTTTGTGGTTTATTAATCTTGATGATTTTTATGATGAAATTTATTTTTCGATCCTAAACGATTGATGATATATATTTTTTTGGCACAAAAAGGACAAAGGCATGCTTGTATGAAACAACTAAATAGAGAAAATCATTTTTTTTTAAATTTGTTTTCTCTATCTTATTGACTTTGATGAAGCTATTTTATCATCTTTTTATGAATCTCTTGAAAATGATTTTGATTTGATGATTTGAATTTAAATGAGCATTATCTTGATTTTTTGAGATTTATAACTTTAGATTTACTCTATAAAAATCGAGATCTTTTATCCTCAATGTTTCTTTTTGCCATCTACCATCCAAATGAATCATGATTGGTATCATTGCTATATTTCTTCTTATCGTGTACTAAAGAGAAAATTTTCCTAAATGAATCATGATTTTTTGGAACCATATTTTTTTATGTTTTATAATGAATTGAGAAATTTTATATGCTTGAATTAATATCTTGTTCTCCTACAAGATTGAATGAATTTTATCTATATCATGATCTCCTAAAAATTCCTTTCATTTTTTAAAAAGGGGATGTGTCAAAATGAATCATGTCTTTTGGTATTCATATGAATTTATCTTTTCATGATATGATTTTTAAGCAATTACTTGTGTTCATGAAATATTTATCTCATCACCCAATAATTCTTCTTGATATTCCTTATGTGATGATACGAATACATGAAATATTCATTAATTTATTTTGATGTATACAAATAAGAAGTTTCGATCATGCATGGTAGGATGTAATTTGATAAAATTAGTACCATCATGATGTGAAATAAATGATGATTTAGAATTATATATGTAATGATGATTTTATATACATGATGATTTGGAATTATGCAAGCAATACTTTAACTTATGATAATGGTGCATGGAATGATGAAGTATTCATGATAAAATAATTGTTTTGACATTTATGACTTGAATTTTCATCTATGTTATTTACCTTTATCATAATTTAGAAATTAACGTAAAGGGTCTTCCTTTCTTTTTGATAATGACAAAGGGGGAGCAAAACATGCTAGAAAGCTAATTTACTAGCTCGCACAATTCAAGAAGAAAGCAAAAAATTGTACTTCTCAAAAGAGAAGAAAGAAATTGCTATCTTGAACATCACTAAGAATTGCTAGCTTGAAATTTCAAGAAGAGGCGAAAATAGCTATCTTGAACATCACAAAAAATTTGCTACCTTGCATGATGTAAAATTTGCTAGAATTGCTAACTTGTGATCTAAAGAGAAGCAAAGAATTGCTATCTCAAAAGAAGCAAAAGTGCTATCTTGCCTATCTCAAGAAGCAAAACATGTTAAATTTGCACATCTCTAATTTGCTAGTTTGTATGAAGTAGAACATGCTATCTTACTACCTTACATGTCTATGATGATAGCAAAATTATATGATGATAAAAATGGAGATTATGTTTATCATACAAATGATTAGAACTTATATTACAAACATTTGATTATGGTACTTCTCCTTTTTGTTGATGACAAAGGGGGAGAAGTATGTTGATGACATGCATGATATGATCATGACATGTTGCTTAGATTTTTGAATCCAAGAGTTTCTATCAATAAGCATATTGATAGGGAGAGTTTGTTTAAACTCCAGGAGTTAAGTTTAACTCCATCATCAATTGGTTGTCATCATCAAAAAGGGGGAGATTGTTGAATCTCATATTTTGATGATGAAATCAATTGATAATTGTGTTTATATTTTAATCTATATTTTGAGTGACGCGGAATGCTTCGATCAGGATAAGACAATTAAAGCAAGAAAAATCATGTTGGGACGAAGGAACGTGTCAAAAGATTGGACGTCGGGCCGGTGGATCGGTCGACGTATCGACAGAAGGCTTTGGTAGATTCGGGCATCGAGCCAAGAAGAGTGGGTATTGCGCCAAGGATATTGGAGTCGTAGAGTCAACTGGTCGATTGGGTAATAAGCTACAAGAGAGGACGATGCGCCGAAGAATCGGACGAAGCGTCGAGGGACCAATGATAGGCCGGATAACTTGATTAATGCTTAGTTTAATTGTCTAGATCAAAGTTTGTTTTATATGTGCAGGATTAACTATAATGGCAGTAAGACATGCTACAAGTGTTGAGCCGGAGTCAAGACAAATATCATGTTGGGGGTTCGAGAGTTCGTCGGAAGTCTGGACCGTTGTCGGAGGTTCTGCGGGAACAATCCAAGAAGTCCAGGAGCTTACCAAAGAAGCTCGTCGGAACTCACTAAGAGGATCGTCGCAACTCTAGGATTTTACAGGGAGTCCGTCGGAGCATCGCCGAGGGTTCGTTAAATGTTCGTTGGAAGTTCACTGGAAGCTTGGTGAATCTCGTATTTTGATGATGAAACCACTTGATATATAGTTATGACTTAATCTGTGTTTTGAGTTATGCAGGATGCTTCGATCAGGATGAGACAATTAAAGCAGAAAAATCATGTTATGCCGGAGGAACATGTCAAAAGATTGGACGTCGGGTCGGTGGATTGGTCGACGTATCGACAGAAGGCTTCGGGCCATGGACTCAAGCATCGGGCCAAGAAGAGCAGGTATTGTGCCAAGGATATCGGAGTTGCGGAGTCAACTAGCCGATTGGACAATAGGCTGCAAGAGAGGACGATGCGCCGAAGAATCAAACAAAGCGTCGAGGGACCAATGACATTCCGGACAACTTGGTTAATTGCTTAGGATTAATTATCTCGATCGAAGTTTTGTTTTAAGTGTGCAGGATTAACTATGATGGAAGAAAGACGTGCAGCAGGAGTTGCACCAGATTCAAGACTATGATCACGTTGGGAGGTCGAGAGTTCAACGGAAGTCCGGACGGTCGTCGGAGGTTTTGCGGGAACAAATCCGAGAAGTCCAGGAGCTTGCCAAAGAAGCTCGTCGGAACTCGCCAAGTGGATCATCACAAGTCTAGGAGTTTGCCGAAAGTCCGCCGGAGCATCGCTAAGGTTCGTCGGATGTTCGCCGGAAGCTCGTTGGAAGAAGCGATTGACGCACCGGAGCAAGTTGCAGTAAATGTCTTAAGAAATTCGTAGTTAGCACGATGATTAAGTTAGAAATGGGAGGTGATACCATTAACTTAATCTTGGGGCAATCAGGCCCTTGACAAACCCAAATTGGGCCAAATGGATCAGCCCATTTGGACCCAGATTTCTTGGCCAGAGGTGGCACCACCTGGGTCGGCGGTTGCACCGCCTAGGGCTCAGTCTCCGAGCTCTGGCTGCCACCGCCTCTGATAGAGATGCAACCGCCCTAGTCTGGCGGTGGCACCGCCTGAGCTCGGTATCCGAGCTCTGGCAGGAGGTGCACTCGTCCCTGATAGGAGGTGGCACTGCCTAGAGGCTCAGTCTTTGAGCTCTGCTAGGCGGTGTAACCGCCAGACCCCGAAATTCCGAGAATTAACAATTTTGAGCTCGGAATTCAAACTAGGTTGGGGCCTATAAATACCCCACCCTTTCAGCAATGAAAGGGTAACCGAAAGGCACCAAAAGCTTGATCTTACTCTATGATTTTAGAGCTCAAAAGTGTTGTAAAGTCTAGAAGTTCTTCTCCCTCTTTTCTTCCAAGTTTTGATCTTTCAAGAGAGGAGAGAAAAATTTGTAAGGGTTGTCTCCTAAGCCCGTCAAAAGGAGTGAAACTGTAAAAGGGTGGTTGGCCTTCGCCTATTGAAGGAAGGCCTCTAGTGGACGTCGATGACCTCGTCGGTGGAGGAAGCCAGAAGTGGATGTAGGTCAAGATTGACCGAACCACTCTAAAATTACGGTTCTCTCTGGTTTGCATTTACTTTGAGCATATTATCTTTACTGCAAACCTCCTCAATAGCTTACTGCCTTCTGCGCATTTACGATAGTGTTTCAAAGTTCAGTATTTTCCGAATCGGTGTTTAGACGTAAATCAGTTTTATCGTATGAACATCATATTTCAGTTTGCGCTTACATTCTGATTTCCATCATAACTGCAAACTACCTTTAGATATTCGCTTTAACTGCATCTCGCTTGATCACAAGTTAAAGTGATTTACGAATTGGGTTTTTTATCGAAATCACTTTTATCGTACGAACGCAGTTTTAATCGTCGAAAGTTTTCCGCTGCACTAATTCACCCCCCCCCCCCCCCTCTTAGTGCTCTTGATCCTAATAATTGGTATCAGAGCCCGATATTTCTCATTTCGGATTTACACCCGAGAGAAATGGCTCTTCATGGCTTTCAAGAGGGCTTATCGGTTGTTCGTCCACCGTTATTTAACGGATTGGACTACACTTATTGGAAAACTCGAATGAGAGTTTTCTTGATTTCTATTAATTTGGATTTATAGAATATTATTGAAAACGGTTTTCAACTTCCCTCTAAACCGATGAACGAATGGTCGGATTTGGAGAAGAAGTATTTTTCTTTAAACGCAAAGGCTATAAATGCCTTATTTTACGCTTTGGACAAAAATGAGTTTAATTGGATTTCTATGTGCGAAACGACTTTTGATATTTGGCACACTCTTGAAATCACACACGAAGGCACAAGTAGTGTAAAAGATTCTAAAGTAAATTTTTTGATGCATGATTTCGAACTTTTTCGAAAGAAGCCGAGCGAAACCAATGTTAACATGTACACCCGTTTCGCGGATGTCGTCAATGGTTTAAAAGCTCTTGGCAAATGTTTCTCGAATTTTGAACTTGCTAGTAAAGTTTTACGATCACTTTCTAAAGCTTGGGAATCAAAAGTAACGGCAATATAAGAAACAAAAGATTTAAATAATTTTCCACTTGAAGAACTTATCGGTTCATTGGTGACATATGAAATGGTGCACAATGCACATGATGAACATGATGAACAAAACCACCTTCCAAAGAACAAGAAGGATTTGGGACATTGAACATTTGAAGACCACTCGTGCATAAGCTCAAGTGATGGTGAACAAGAACTACTCACTAAGAAATTTAAAAAATTAAAGAAACAAAAATTTAAGAACAAAAAGAACAGAACTACTTGCTTTGAACACAAGAAGAAGAACACAAAGTGGGATGAATCGAGCTCCTCCGAAGATGAGGAAAAAATCAAGAAAGGCGAGGTGGCAAACTACGCCTTAACCGCTTTCAATGATGAGGTAATCGAAATCCCCCTAATTTACTTTGAAATTACTTGATGCTTTCATGATGTTTTTTATTTTTTAGTTTAGAATTAATTTTCTTGAAAATTACATGTTTAAAAATAAAAATACAAAAATTATGATCATGCTAGTAATTTCTAAAATAATAATATTACATGTTTTATGATAAACAAACAAAATGATTTTGATTGAAAATATGAAATCATGCTATATATGGTTAAGAAGTAATAATGTGTATCATGTTGATTTCCTTTGTTATTTCTCGATTTTGATTAAATAAAATCATGCTTGAAGAAATGCATAATGATATAATATTAAATATTTTGATACCATGATTGACAATTTTATGCATGAGATTTTAAGTTATACATGATAATAAGCATGTGTTATTTTCATGAGTGTATTTGAAAAACATATGGCAAAACCATGTCCGAATGCATGAAAGTGTTAAATTTCATTTTCAGATTTTCTTGATCCTAACAATTTATTTTTGAGAATCTATTGATCTTGATGGTTTTATGATGAAATTTATTTTTCGATCCTAAACGTTGATGCATGTTTTTATTTGGCATAAAAGAAAAGAACATGCATGTATGAAATAAATTACTTGAATTAAAACAACAAAAAGGTGGAAAGGTTTCTTCTTGAAAAATTTATTTTTAGACTTTATTGATTTTTCAAAAAGGAAAATTAATTAATCTATTTGTATTACTTTTGTGAGTCTCTTAAAAATGATCTTGATTTGATGATTTAAATTAGCTTTATCTTGATTTTTTAAAATTTATAAATTGAGATTTCTTATGCTTAAATCAAGATTTTATATGCATGAATTAATATCTTGTTCTCTTACATGATTGAATGGATTCTATCTTTTTCATGATCTCCTAAGAATTCTTTATGTTATTTATTTAAGAGGAGATTTGTTAAAATGAATCACGATTTCTCTTGATTTTTCAAAATTATAACTTGAGTATTCATTTTATAAATCAAGATTGTTTATATGTCCTTTCATGACATATTTTAAGGCTTGTGACTTGAATTTTGTTATGTGAAATTCTTTGATTGTATGAAATACATCTCATCACCTAATAATTCTTCTTGATATTCCTTATGGGATGATATGAATGCATGAAATATTCATTAATTTGTTTTGATGCATACAAATAAGAAGTTTTGATCATGCATGGTAGGATGTAATTTGACAAATTTGGTACCATCATGATGTAAAATAAATGATGATTAGGAAACATGCATTAATGATGATTGTATATTTTATGATTTGGTATGATGAATGCAATGATGAAATATTCATGAATTTGAAATGATGTATGCAATACTTATGACAATGATGTACATGATGTACATGATGTATTGCATATGATATGTATCATGAATGCTTTATATGATGAATGTTTGGTATCATGATCAACATGTTGATAAATGCTTAAAAATTTTAATGTTTGAGTATCATGTATGATATGCCCATTAATGATGATTGATTTATTTTTCAGTATCGTGCATAAAAAATAAGGTTTTTGAAATTGTGTATGTTTTAATTTAAATATATAATGATGCACAAATAAGATTGATACTTACCTTTGTCATAATCTGAAAATTGATAAAAGGGTCTTCCATTCTTTTTGACAATGACAAAGGGGGAGCAAGAATTTCTAGCCTGGACATCATGAAAAGAGGCAAACTAGCTAGCTTACACAATTCAAGATAAAAGCAAAACTTACACTTCTCAAAAGAGAAGATGCAAATGTAACACTTGCCTAATTGTTTGCTTGCCTCATGTAAAACATTATCTCTTGCTAGTTTGGCATTTTGCTAGCTTGCACTTTGCAAAGAAAGCAAAAATGACACTTCTCAAAAGAGAAGAAAGAGCTTGTTATCTTGAACATCACAAGCTTGCCAAACAAAAATTGCAAAAGTGCTATCTTGCCTATCTCAAGAAGCAAAACTTGCAACTTGTACATTGCAATAGGAAGCAAGAATCATAAGCTTACACAAGAAAGCTATCTTACATTTGCTTTCAAAATTTTTGCTAGCTTGTATGTAGTAAAACTTATATATTATAAAAATTGCTAGCTTGTAATCTAAAGAGAAGCAAATAGTTGCTATCTCAAGAAAAGTAAACATGCTAAACTTACACTTTGCAAAGGAAGCAAAAATTTGCTAGCTTGAAACTTGCATATTTTAAGAAGCAAGAGTTGCCTTCTTGAACATCTCTAAATTGCTAGCTTGCAACTTCTAAAATGTTGTAACATTGCTAGCTTGCATGATGTAGAACTTACTATCTTGAACATTACCAAAAGTGCTATCTTGTATGTTGTAAAACTTACATATCTAAAACTTGATAGCTTGGATGTTCTAAGCATGATGTAACACTTGCTAAATTTTCTAGCTTCAAAACTGCATGATGATAAAACTTGATATTATGTTTTTCATGCAATGATTCAAACTTATATTCCAAACACAAGAATAGTTGGACTTCTCTTTTTTGTTGATGACAAAGGGGGAGAAGTATGATGTTATGCATAAGTTCATGATGACATGTTGCACGTATTCATGATGAATATTGCAATGACTTGAATTCAGTTTGAACTCAAAGTTCTATCAATATGACATATTGATAGGGGGAGTTTGTTTAAACTCCGGGAGTTAAGGATAACTCCGTCATCAAGTTGTTGTCATCATCAAAAAGGGGGAGATTGTTGAATCTCGTATTTTGATGATGAAACCACTTGATATATATTTATGACTTAATCTGCGTTTTGAATGACGCAGGATGCTTTGATCAGGATGAGATAATTAAAGCAGGAAAATATGGTGTGCCGGAGGAACATGTCAGAAGATTGGACGTCGGGCCGGTGGATCGGTCGACGTATCGACAGAAGACTTCGGGCCATGGACTCAAGCATCGGGCCAAGAAGAGCGAGTATTGTGCCAAGGATATCGGAGTTACGAAGTCAACTGGCCAATTGGGCAATAGGCTGCAAGAGAGGACGATGCGCCAAAGAATCAAACAAAGCGTCGAGGGACCAATGACATACCGGACAACTTGGTTAATTGCTTAGGATTAATTGTCTCGATCAAAGTTTTGTTTTAAGTGTGCAGGATTAACTACGATGGAAGAAAGATATATAGTAGGAGTTGCGCCGGAGTCAAGACTATGATCACGTTGGGAGTTCGAGAGTTCAACGGAAGTCCGGACGGTTGTTGGAGGTTCTGCGGGAACAAATCCGAGAAGTCCAGGAGCTTGCCAAAGAAGCTCGTCGGAACTCGCCAAGTGGATCATCGTAAGTCCAGGAGTTTGCTGGAAGTCCGTCGGAGCATCGTCGAAGGTTCGTTGGATGTTCGCCGGAAGCTCGCTGGAAGAAGCGATTGACGCACCGGAGCAAGTTGCAGAAAATGTCTTAAGAAATTCGTAGTTAGCATGATGATTAAGTTCGAAATGGGAGGTGATCCAATTAACTTAATCTTGGGGCAATTGGCCCCTTGACAGATCCAAATTGGGCCGAATGGATCAGACCATTCGGACCCAGATTTCTTGGCCAGAGGTGGCACCGCCTGGTTCGGCGGTGGCACTGCCCAGGGCTTAGTCTCCGAGCTCTGGCTGGGCGGTGCAACCGCCCTAGTCAGGCGGTGGAACAACCTGAGCTCGGTCTCCGTGCTCTAGCAGGAGGTGCAACTGCCCCTGATAGGAGGTGGCACCGCTTAGAGGCTTAGTCTTCGAGCTCTGCCAGGCGATGCAACCACCCCAGTCAGGCGGTGCAACCGCCATACCCCGGAATTCTGGGAATTGATAGTTTTGAGCTCGGAATTCAAACTGGGTTGGGACCTATAAATACCCCACCCTTTCAGCAATGAAAGGGTAACCCAAAGGCACTGAAAGCCAACGGTGGTACCGCCCCTGTTAAGCGGTGGTACCGCATGAGCTCGGTCTCCTAGCGACGTCAGGCGGTAGTATCGCCCAAACTGAGCGGTAATACCACTCAGTGTTAGATGCAAGGTGGTAGTACTACCCAGCTCTGGCGATGGTACCGCTAGGACCTCGAAAATCCGGGAGATGATACTTTTGAGCTCCAAATTCAAACTGATTGGGGCCTATATAATCCCCACCCTTTCTGCATAAAAGGGCAACCGAAAGCTTGCTTTTATTCTAAGTATTTGAGAGCTTAAAAGTGCTGTAAAAGCTAGAGTTCTTCTCCCTCTTTCTTTCTAAGTGTTGATCATTCAAGAGAGGAGTGAAAACTTATAAGGGTTGTCTCCTAAGCCCGTCAAAAGGAGAAAAGCTATAAAAGAGTAGTTGGCCTTCGCCTATTGATGGAAGGCCTCTAGTGGACGTTGGTGACCTCGTCGGAGGACGAAGCCAAAAGTGGATATAGGTCAAGATTGACCGAACCACTCTAGATCTCGGTTTGCATTTACATTCTGCTCTTTATTTTAATTGCAAACTGCCTCCATTGCTTTACATTAACTATACTTCTGTTTGCTCTCATGTTAAAGATCTTTCCGAAATGGTTTTCGTGTGAAGTCTTTTTGAACCGACGAAAGTTTTTCGCTGCACTAATTCACCCCCCCCCCCCCTCTTAGTGCTCCTGATCCTAACATTTCACTCTTGTAAATTTTTAATAAGAAATGGATTTGATTTATGAAGTTTTATTCAAGGATTTTTAATCCTTTATTTGATGCTTCTTCCTTATTCTTCTCATAAAACAAAAAAATTTATGAATTTTTAGTGTGTGATAATCACTAGCAAGAATGGGGATTTGATTTCGTATGGATATTTTGATCCTTTTCATTTGGTTCTTGATGGATTCTTTCCTTAGTCTTCTTCATTTTCTTATTTTTCTATTACAAAGGAAGAAAGAAACTTGCACAACTAACAAAGAACCAAAATGCTGTTGAGTAAAAATATTAGCTTTTCAAAAAGTTATCATGCAAAGTTTTTGCCTATCTTCCTTTATGGCTTGGAAAAATAGGTGTGGAACTTGCTTGAATTTTTACTACACTTGCATTGTTGAATTATTCTCTTCTTTGTTGATAACAAAGGGGGAGAAACATGATAAATTGATGATAAATTAGCATGACGAATGCTTGAGACAAATGTATAAAATATATCTTGTCATAAATGCTTGAATGTTTTACGAATGCTTCAAATATAATTAGAATCATCAAATACATTACAAATACTTGAAACATATCAAAATGTATTGCATATGCATCATATGTATCGTAGATATTTGAAATGTTTCATAAATGCTTGATAAATGTCTTTTATTATGATAAGATATCAAGAGCTTAACTTGCTATTTACAATTGATATCTTGCCACGGAATGATGAATTTTTATCTTTTATCAAGAATTGTCATCTTGATAAATTTTACATTCGAAACTCATATCATATTTGAAAATGATGATTGATTATCATCTTTCAATATTGGACATGCCTTGTGTAACATCCCTCATTTTTGAAAATTTAGTAAAAAGTTTGTTTGTAAAAATAAGGATTGTTTAATAATTATTTTATATTAAATGATATTATATTAAAAGTTTATGACTAGGGACCTAAGAGTAAATATTAGAAGTTTGATATAATTTATGAAATATTCAGATTTAAGTTAAAAATATATATATATATATATATATATATATATATATATATATATATATATATATATATAAATAGTGGACATGTGTCACTAGCTAACTTAAGAGTGCCACTTATCTTTGCTCTAAAGATGACACCTAGCCCCTTTCAAGCATGCATGACACCTTGCGACTTTTGCATTAGCCAAAACCCAAATAATTAGATGAAAGGTTAAAGAAAACAAACCTAAAGAGTTGCAGCCAACGTGAGTTTGAGAAGAAGAAGAAGAAGAAGAAGAAGAAGAAGAAGAAGAAGAAGAGCTTGAGGTTTTTCACCAATTTTCTCACCTTTGGGATTCAAATAATTTTAAGGCAAGTGTTCTAACCCCATCCCATAGTAACCTTAATCTCTGTTTCCATTTTTATTCTACAAAATTTGAAAGATTTCAACTGAGAACCAGACCTCCTTTCGTTTTGATATAAAGCTATGAATCTGTAATTTTTCGCTAATCTGACCTCTATGCAATGTTTCGGTCATAACATTTTGTAATAAACTCTAATTTAGACAAAACCTATTCCATTTGAAAGTAGACAAAAAAACCTTTATTTTGATACTAAGATCGAACGATTTGGAGTTTAAATGCCTACTAAGACTTCTATTTAAATTAACCCTACAGATTCTGTAAAACAGGGACCGAAATTTCTGACCTCTTGTTGCTTAACTACTTATAACTTTCTGCTGTGAACTCAGATTCAAACAAAGTATGATTTATTCGAAGCTAGACTCAAAATAATTTCTGTATATACCTGGTTTGAAATTTTTGGAGTACAATTGCTAACTGAAACATCTTCTTTCATCGACCCTAGGGATTCAGTAAAATAGAGCTAATATTTTTAGACCTTACGCTACAAAGTTTTCTAATGACACCTATTTTGTATAAATTGGAGCATAATTGGTTATCCAAATAGTTCATACAATGTTCCTATCAAATTCCGCCAGAATCAAGCTTTGGTCGATTTCCGCTTTCCTTGTTTCTTCTCTTTGGAAATCGATTTTGGAAAAAAAAACTCTTACTTCATTTAAGCTTTACATTATTACCTTAAATTCCTATATACTTTTGTCCTTTATTTATTTGTACATCTGCAGCTATCATCTAAAGATCATGTTTGCATCGTAATGATTCGACACATGCATCCCATTGTTCCGCATTTGCTTTCGATATGTGCCTCTTCCAGTTTCATTTCTTTAGACATTGAACTTATCTAACTTTCTTATTTCAATTGAGCTATATATGGTTTCTTGGAATCCTTGTATGCTCTTGCTTTTGTTTCCTTTCAAATCTGAATACATTGTGAAAGATTATGTTTGTATCGTATTGACTCGAAAGGCATATGTACAGTTCATTATTCCGCATGTGCTTCCAAAATATGCTAATTTCAGTATTCATACTGTCCCTTTGTACTCCGGTGTTTGTGGGATAAATGTGAACCTTTGCCAGAAATGGTAAAGAGAGTTATGCTTAGAGCCCGCGATGCTCTGCCGGCCCCCTATGACTTCACTCAGACGTGGTTGGATGGAGCTCCCAGACGTGGGATACTTATGTTTGTTGGTCATTCAGAAATGGATGGACCATATTATGTTATGATCCTACTTCACCTTCTATGTGTTTGATATGATATCCAAAGCTTTGGCTATGTTTCTATGCATGCTTTGGATAAGAATGAAATTAATGCATCGTTATGTGACATTTGAGCTTCTATTCATGTTTTGTTTGATATATTTCCGAAATGTTATAAGACTTTGTTATACCTTGAAAGCTACCATATGTCATCGTATGCTCCTTATGCCAATGATATGCTCCAGTTATCTTTCCTCGATTGTATAAACAAAACGTGCTTCGAACGATATGATATTGTAATTCTGCATTCAAACAAAACATGCTACTATTTCATCTTGTATCTCTGCTTTGTATTTTGATACCTCATTTGTTTGAAAACTGTCCTCTTTGCTATGGATATGTTAGTCATTTGCTGAGCTTTATATGCTCACCCCGTTGCTATATAAATTTTTTAGGATAGCTTATCGCTCACTAAAATGTGTAAATTGGGTTGAGGCAGTGGAAGACTAGAAGATTTTCGGGCAAATATTTTGTACTTGATAGGTTGATGTTGTATAAGTTCTTTTTGGGTGTAATGAAATATCAATGACAAATCTAGATTGATATATCTTGTAAATATTTGAAAAGTACCTCTTACGTCAGGATTTTGGAAATGTTAAGTCTAAACTGTGTACTGATATAAACATGTAGTACATGTTGGTTTTGTGATTACGTTAATTGTCGCGCTTATGGATTTATGATATAGTTATGGTTTAGTTAAGTTGCTTTTGGATTTTAAGAATCATCTAGTGACATGATATATGATTATAAACTGCACAGGTTTTCTGAATTATGGATTGTAGAGGTGAATGACTTGAATGTTTTTCTTAGTGACCTCAAATGTGTGATTGGATCCTGGATTGTTTGTTGAATTAAATATTATCAATCTTGAATTAGCTTCACACCTCCTAAACGAGAATTAAATTCGGGGGGGCATGACAG
Organism: Musa acuminata AAA Group; assembly: GCF_036884655.1. NCBI lineage: Eukaryota > Viridiplantae > Streptophyta > Magnoliopsida > Zingiberales > Musaceae > Musa > Musa acuminata. The sequence continues at coordinate 18,047,759 of NC_088346.1, read as the reverse complement.
AGTGGTATCAGAGCATGGTTTGAGGATCACTGAAATATTTGATATGTTGACGTGCAAAATATATTGAGGTCTAGTGAACTATAGTGATTGGTGGAAATTTTCTTTGATGCATTTTAGGAATCTAGGATGACGAGGACATTTAGTCCTCCTACTTTATCTATTTTGATTAATTAAGTGCGATAAAAAGGGTTGATCGGGGATATTAAATCAGAGTGGCGCAATAAAAGCGTGGTGAACCTAATACATTTGTAGCAGAAAAAAAAAATAGATGATACGATTGGAGAAGATATTTGAGGTACGAAATTGTTCTGATGATCAAAAGAATTTCTAGAGATCAAGAACAGGAATAGCAAGAACAAGTTTACTAAAAAAAAAAAAAAAAAAGATTAGTAATGAATTAGATTGTGATAACAAGAGGGTCAAGACATCATCGATTTAACAAGGGAAGTCACCACAAAAGATTCAATCCTGTGTACGATGTGAGATAAATTATGAAATAAGTTTGTATTGGTAGGTGAATGGAGCCTATTTTGCTTGTGAAAATTTGGATCATAAAATAAAAGACTGCCCTTTGGATAAGAAGAAAGAATCACTACCTCATAAATCATTAGCCCATGCCAGAGTGTATGTTATCACGGAATATGATTCTAAAACTTCTGAATTAGTGGTCGAAGGTACTATTCATGTTTATGAAAGAATGCAAATATTTGTTTGACCATGTGTCTCATTTATGATTTGATTCGCAATATTTTGCTTATCACATGGGTATTCAACCTAAACCACTGGATTATATGCTATACGTAAATACTGCTATTGGGGATTGTTTGATAACAAACTCGATCTGGTCATCTTGTTTGATTTCTATCGGAGAACACGAACTTCTTGCTGATTTGGTTCTCCTAGATATTTAGAGTTTTGATATTATACTAAGTATGGATTGACTATCTTCCAATCATACCAGTATAGATTGTTATACAAAATGATCACTTTTTGTATACTAGATCATCTCATCTTTTATTTTGAGAGTACTGGGCATGATTTACCTCCTTGCCTGATGTATTTCCAAATGACTTGCTTGGTTTATCTCCAGATAGAGAGGGTGAATTTACTATTGATCTGGTCCCCGGGACAACCCAAATATCTAAGCCTCCTTACGAAATGGCACCACTTGAGCTAGAGGAATTGAAAAAGCAACTATAAGAACTATTAGATAAGGGTTTCATTCGACCCGGTGCTTCACCATGGGGTGATGATTGTGAGCAAAGTTTTCAAGAGTTAAAAAGGAGATTGACTAGTGCCTCTATTCTCACTATTCCAAGTGGTGATGAGGGATTTATGGTTTACACTGATGCTTCAAGAAAGGGCCTTGGATGTTTTTTGATGTAAGAAGGGAAAGTGATTGCTTATGCTTCTAGACAACTAAAGAGTTATGAACTGAATTATCCAACTCATGATTTAGAATTGGCAGCAATTATTTTTTTTTTCTAAAGATTTGGAGGCATTACTTGTATGGGCAAACATTTAAAATCTTTACTGATCACAAGAGTTTAAAGTATATTTTTACTAAAAAAAAAAAAAAGAGTTAAACATGAGGCAGCGGAGATGGATAGAACTTCGAAAGGATTATGATTGTACCATTCATTATCACCCGGGTAAAACTAATGTTGTAGCAGATGCCCTTAGTAAAAAAAAAAAAAAAAACAATCTATAAGTTTTTGATGACTTTGGTTTTGAAGTAATAGAAGTTATTAGAAGAGAATTATAATTTGAATGTTATGAGAGAAGGGCAAGACTCAATGATATTAATAGCCTCCATCCAAGTGCAATATGATCTCATTCAACAAATTAAAGAATGACAACTATGAGATCGACGCTTGATCTGCTTAAGGAATAAAGTGGAAAAGGGATTGAAACTGAATTTTTGAGTTTCAAATGATGGCCTATTAAGATTTGGGGATAGAATATGTGTTCCAAATGACTCAGATATAAAAAAAAATCAAATCCTAAGGGAAGGTCATAATTCAAAGTACACCATGCAACCTGGTTGCACTAAGATGTATAGAGATATCCAAAGTCATTATTGGTGGGAAGGCATGAAGAAGGAGATTGCAATATATGTTTCAAAGTGTTTGACTTGTCAGCAAATCAAAGCAGAACACCAAAGACCTGGAGGTTTGTTGCAACCTTTAGATATTCCTGAATGAAAATTAAATTCGAGGAAACGTGACAGAGTGGGAATGTATTACCATGGACTTTATTTCAGGACTACCCCGAACTTCTAGAAAGCATGATGCTATTTGGGTTATCATTGGTAGGTTAACGAAATCTGCATATTTTCTACCGATCAATATGACTTATTCTCTTGATAGGCTTGCAGATTTATATATCAATAAAATAGTAAGACTTCATGGTGTTCCAATGGAGATCATCTTTGATAGAGACTCCAGATTTCTATTTAGATTTTTGGAGAAGGTTATAGGAATCTATGGGCGCTAAAGTCAAGTTTAGCACTGATTATCACTCTCAAACTAATGGTCAATCAGAAAGAACCATTCAAACACTTGAGGATTTGCTTCAAGCCTATGTTATGGATTGGAAAGGTAAATGGGATAAAGATATTTCTCTTATTGAGTTCACTTACAATAATAGTTATCATTCAAGTATTCAGATGGCTCCTTATGAAGCTATATATGGGCGAAAGTGCAGGACACCTATATGTTGGGAAGAAATTGATGATAGAAAGTTATTAGCACCAGAAAAAGTACAAGAGACTACTGAGAAAATTCAACTTATAAGAAAAATGTTAAAGACTACTCATAGTCGTCAAAGGAGTTATGCTGATAACAGAAGATGAAATATTGAGTTTCAAATCGGGGATTTTGTATTCCTAAAGGTCTCTCCTTCTAAAGGCATTGTAAGATTTGGGAAGAAAGGAAAGTTAAGCCCAAGATTTATTGGACCTTTAGAGATTCTTGAGAGGGTTGGTTCTGCCGCTTACAGGATTGCCTTGCCACCATCATTATGCCATATCCATGATATATTTTATGTTTCAATGATCAGAAAGTATATACCTGATCCCTCTCATATCATTAAGTATGAGCCGAGGGTGATTGATAAAGACTTGTCTTATGTGGAAGAGACCACTCAGATTATTGATAAAAAAAAAAAAAAAAGATCTTGAGGAATCGGGTCATCCCTCTAGTTAAAGTGATCTGGAAATATCATTCTGAAGAGGAAACAACTTGGGAGCTTAGGAAGAAATGATGAAAGCTTATCCTCATCTTTTCGTTGAATGAGGTATGATAAATTTAGAGGACTAATTTTTTCTTTAAGGAGGGGAGAGTGTAACATCCCCCATTTTTGAAAATTTAGTAAAAATTTTGTTTGTAAAAATAAGGATTGTTTAATAATTATTTTATATTAAATGATATTATATTAAAAGTTTATGACTAGGGACCTAAGAGTAAATATTAGAAGTTTGATATAATTTATGAAAGATTCAGATTTAAGTTAATATATATATATATATATATATATAAATAGTGGACATGTGTCACTAGCTAACTTAAGAGTGCCACTTATCTTTGCTCTAAAGATGACACCTAGCCCCTTTCATGCATGCATGACACCTTGCAACTTTTGCATTAGCCAAAACCCAAATAATTAGATAAAATGTTAAAGAAACTAAACCTAAAGAGTTGTAGCCAACGTGAGTTTGAGAAGAGAAGGGAAGAAGAAGAAGAAGAAGAAGAAGAAGAAGAAGAAGAAGAAGAAGAAGAGCTTGAGGTTTTTCACCAATTTTCTCACCTTTTGGATTCACATAATTTTAAGGCAAGTGTTCTAACCCCATCCCACAGTAACCTTAATCTCTATTTCTATTTTTATTCTGCAAAATTTGAAAGATTTCAACTGAGAACCAGACCTCCTTTCGTTTTGATATAAAGCTATGAATCTGTAATTTTTTGGTAATCTGACCTCTATTCAATGTTTCGGTCATAACATTTTGTAATAAACTCTGATTTAGACAAAACCTATTCAATTTGAAAGTAGACAAAAAAACCTTTATTTTGATACTAAGATCGGATGATTTGGAGTTTAAATGCCTACTAAGACTTCTGTTTAAATTAACCCTACAGATTCTGTAAAACAGGGACCGAAATTTCTGACCTCTTATTGCTTAACTACTTATAACTTTTGCTGTGAACTCAGATTCATACAAAGAATGATTTATTCGAAGCTAGACTCAAAATTCTTTTTGTATATACCTGATTTGAAATTTTTGGAGTACAATTGCTAACTAAAACATCTGCTTTCATCGACCCTATGGATTCAGTAAAACAGAGCTAATATTTTCAAACCTTACGCTACAAAATTATCTGTAACTCCCTGTCGTAAATTCCAATTCTTGTTAAACTTGATTTTCCTAAAACTAGATTGACAAAGCTTTCTAATGACACCATTTTGTATAAATTGGAGCATAATTGGTTATCCAAATAGTTCATACAATGTTCCTATCAAATTCCGCCAGAATCGAGCTTTGGTCGATTTCGGCTTTCCTTGTTTCCTCTCTTTGGAAATCGATTTTGGAAAAAAAAACTCTTACTTCATTTAAGCTTTACATTATTACCTTAAATTCCTGTATACTTTTGTTCTTTATTTATTTGTACATCTGCAGCTATCATCTAAAGATCATGTTTGCATCGAAATGATTCGGCACATGCATCCCATTGTTCCGCATTTGCTTTCGATATGTGCCTCTTCCAGTTTCATTTCTTTAGACATTGAACTTATCTAACTTTCTTATTTCAATTCAGCTATATATGGTTTCTTGGAATCCTTGTATACTCTTGCTTTTGTTTCCTTTCAAATCTGAATACATTGTGAAAGATTATGTTTGTATCATATTGACTCGAAAGGCATATGCACAGTTCATTGTTCCGCATGTGCTTCCAATATTTGCTAATTTCAGTACTCATACTATCCCTTTGTACTTCGGTGTTTGTGGGATAAATGTGAACCTTTGCCAGAAATGGTAAAGGGAGTTATGCTTAGAGCCCGCGATGCTCTGCCGGCCCCCTATGACTTCACTCAGACGTGGGTGGATGGAGCTCCCAAACGTGGGAGACTTATGTTTGCTAGTCATTCAGAAATGGATGGACCATATTATGTTATGATCCCTCTTCACCTTCTATGTGTTTGATATGATATCCAAAGCTTTGGCTATGTTTCTATGCATGCTTTGGATAAGAATGAAATTAATGCATCGTTATGTGACATTTGAGCTTCTATTCATGTTTTGTTCTTTGATATATTTCAGAAATGTTATAAGACTTTGTTATACCTTGAAAGCTACCATATGTCATCGTATGCTCCTTAGGCCAATGATATGCTCCAGTTATCTTTCCTCGATTGTAGAAACAAAACGTGCTTCGAACGATATGATATTGTAATTCTGCATTCAAACAAAACATGCTACTATTTCATCTTGTATCTCTGCTTTGTATTTTGATACCTCATTTGTTTGAAAACTGTCCTCTTTGTTATGGATATGTTAGTCATTTGCTGAGCTTTATATGCTCACCCCGTTGCTATATAAATTTTTCAGAATAGCTTATCGCTCACTAAAATGTGTAAATTGGGTTGAGGTAGTAGAAGACTAGAAGATTTTGGGGCAAATATTTTGTACTTGATAGGTTGATGTTGTATAAGTTCTTTTTGGGTGTAATGAAATATCAATGACAAATCTAGATTGATGTATCTTGTAAATATTTGAAAAGTACCTCTTACGTCAAGATTTTGGAAATGTTAAGTCTAAACTGTGTACTGATATAAACATGTAGTACATGTTGGTTTTGTGATTGCGTTAATTGCCGTGCTTATGGATTTATGATATAGTTATGGTTTAGTTAAGTTGCTTTTGGATTTTAAGAATCATCTAGTGACATGATGTATGATTATAAACTGCACAGGTTTTGTGAATTATGGATTGTAGAGGTGAATGACTTGAATATTTTTCTTAGTGACCTCAAATGTGTGATTGGATCCTGGATTGTTTGTTGAATTAAATATTATCAATCTTGAATTAGGTTCACCCCTCCTAAATGAGAATTAAATTTGGGGGGGCGTGACACCTTGACATCATTTTTATTGATAAATACGTAGTATCGTATTTTGAATTAGTAAATCATGATAAGTATCATGATGTACATGTTGATAAGTTTAAATAAAAATAACTTATCGATTTGATGCTTGAATTCAAAGGCCTTAAATTCAAGAATGTCTTTTCTCAAGCATGGCATATAGATAGGGGGAGTTAAGGTTAACTCCGTCATCAATTGATTGTCATCATAAAAAAAAGGGAAGATTATTGAATCTCGGATTTTGATGATGAAGTCAATTGGTAAATTGTTTGATCTAATCTATATGTTAAGAAAAGTATGCAGGATTAACTATGATAGTAGTAAGACATAAAGCAAATGTTATGCAAGAGTCAAGATCGAGATTTCGTTGGGAGTTCGAGAGTTCATCGGAAGTCTGGACGTTCGTCGGACGTTCTACCAAAATTAATCGAGAAGTCCAGGAACTTGCCAAAGAAGCTCATCGGAACTTGCCAAAAAGATCATCGTGAAGTCCAACAGCTTGCTAGAAGTCCACCGCAACATTACCTAGAGATCGTCGGAAGTTCATCAGAAGATCGCTAGAAGAATAATTGACATACCAGAACAATAATGCCTTATTAAATGTTTTAATTATTATAGTTAGACCTTAAATTGAGTTAGGATTAGGAGGTAATCCCACTAGCTCAGTTGGGGACCAATTGGGCCATTAATAGGGCTAAACTGGGCTAGTTGAATAGGCAATTCAGCACCTGAAGTCATGGCCGGCGGTGGCACCGCTTGGGACTCAATCTCGCAGGTGCTCTGGGAGGTGGTAACATCGACAATTATTACCTACCAATTGTGGTACCATCTATCAGGCGGTGGTACCGCCAGAGCAGTCCTTGAGAGCTTTATTAGGTAGTGGTACCGCTACACTAGGCGATGGTACTACCTAGTGTCAGAGAGTCAAGCGATGATACCGTCCAATAATGATGGTGGTACCGCTAATACCCCGAAATCCGGGGATGTGACATATTTTAGCTTCAATTGTAAATCCATTGGGGCCTATAAATACCCCACTCTTTTCTATATAAAAGGGCATGAAAGTGTGAACATATTCTTGAATTCTTAGGGTATTAAAAGTGTTGTAAAAGTGCAAAGAGTCCCCCTCCTCCCTTTCTAAGTGTTGAGATCATTCAAGAGACGTGTGAGACTTGTAAGGGTTATCTCCTAAACGCATAAAAAGGAGAAAGTGCTATAAAAAGGTGGTTGGTCTTTGCCTATTGAAGGAAGACCATTAGTGGACGTCAGTGATCTCGATAGAGGAGGAATCAGAAGTGGATGTAGGTCACAACGATCGAACCACTATAAATTCCAATGTGCTCATTTTCCTTCTACTTTTCATTACTGTAATTACTTTCTTATATAATTGCTAGTTCTTTTTTTATAAAGTCAAACACTTTTCGAAATTGGTTTTCAACGAATGAAATATTTTACGAACTGACAATTTTCTCCGCTGCACTAATTCACCCCCCCTCTTAAGCTCTTGATCCTAACATGCTGAAGGATCGGACAAAGCACCGAATGAACCAATGATATATTGGACAACATAGAATTCATGCTTGTAATAATTTGTCTAGATCGAGTCAGTTTAGGTCTAATTGAGTCGGTATTGGAGTGAAACAATACTAACTCAATTAGGGGACAATTGGGCCTAAATTAGGGTTGAATTAGGCCTATTGTTTAGCTTATTTAGTGTCCAATAATAAGGTCTGGCGGTGGTACCACCCAGACTTGGCGGTGGTACCGCCCAGACAAAATCTTCAAGATTGTGTCAAGTAGTGGTACCGCCAGACTAGGCAGTGGTACCACCCAAACATAGTCTTCAAGATTGTGTCAGGTGGTGGTACTGCCTAGTGTCAGTGCTACAAGTAGCGATACTGTCCAACAAGGCGATGGTACCACTAGTACTCGGAAAACCTAGGATGAGACCTCTTTTGGCTCCAATTTTGAAGCCATTTTGGGTCTATAAATATCCCAGCTATTCCTGCATAAAGTAGTAAGAATTGAGCATGGTTGGTATCAGAGCTATTCCTGAAGACCTCTTTTATTGCTGCACTAATTCTCCCCCCCCCCCTCTTAGTGCTGACTCGATCCTAATAGTTGGTATCAGAGCCACATTTCCCTCATTTGGTTTAACACTTAAGAAAAATGACTCTTTTCAACTTTCAAGATGGCCACTCTATCATTCGTCCTCCTTTGTTCAATGGAACATACTACACAATATTGGAAAACTCGAATAAGAGTTTTCTTACTTTCTTTGGATTTAAATTTATAGAGTATTATTGAAAATGGCTTTCAAAAATCCTCTAGACCATTGAATGATTAGATTGATCTAGAGAAAAAAATGTTTTCTTTAAACTCTAGATATATGAACGCTCTATTTTATGCTTTGGATAAAAATGAATTGAATCAAGTTTCTATTTACGAAACGACTTATGAGATTTGGCACACACTTGAAATCACATATGAAGGCACTAGTAGAGTTAAAGATTAAGAAAATTAATCTTTTGATGTATGATTTTGAATTATTTCGAATGAAACTGAGCGAAATTATTATTGAGATGTACACCCATTTTATGGATGTTGTCAATAGTTTAAAAGCACTTGGTAAAAGTTTTTCTAACCTTGAACTTATTAACAAAATACTAAGATCCCTTCCTAAAAATTAGGATCCTGAAGTAACGACTATTCAAGAATCAAAGAACTTGAACCACTTTCCGATTGAAGAACTTATTGGGTCTTTGATGACCTATGAAATAATGTGTAAGATACTTGATGAACTTGATGAACATGAGAATAACCATCCAAAGAACATGAAGGATTTGACACTTCGAATAATAGAATATCACTTGAGTGAAAACTCAAGAAAGCTTAAAAAGTTCTTAAAATAAGAATCAAAGAATAAAAATAAACTTAAAAAGAAGAAGCTGCCAAAAAAGAAAAAAGTATTCAAGGTCACTTAGGACGAATCAAGCTCATCCAAAGATGAGAAGCAAACCAACAAAGACAAGGTGGCGAACTACGCCTTAATGACTTTCAATGACGAGGTAACCAAAACCCCCTTAGTTTACTATGAAATTACTTGATGCATTTTAACGCCTTAATAATTTTTTCTTAGTGTTTTTGAAGAAAATTAAAAAAATTATTCATGACAATTGTATTTCTTTATGATAAAGGAACAAAATATTAGATTTAAATCTAATGTTTGTACACCTAATGAGATTAATCCTATGTATGTTTTTAAGAAGCAATAATGTGTATATTAATGATTTTCATATTGCTTTTCAATTTTGATTGAAGATGCTTTATGTTTAATAAAATCATCCTTGATGATTTAATGATGCATAATGATGTAATGATATAATGAAAATGTCAAAAGGTTTGGTATCATGCATGAGGATTTGAAGTAATAATGATTTGAAATCTTATGTTTTGGAATTATGGGTTACACTTTTGATCTTGATGATTTTTATGAAAAATCTTGTTTTTCGAGTTTAAACGACAATGCATGGTTTTGACTTAGAAAACAATGGCATACTTGTATGAAATCAATCACATAGAGGAATGCATTATTTATTTTTTAAATGTCTATATCCCATAAAACTTATTAAATTTTTCAACAAGAGATCCTAAGTGATTAATAAATCTATTTATGTCATTTTAAATATCTTGAAAATGATTTTGATGATGTTGATTATTTGAATTTGAATGAGTTTCTACATATATTTGTTGAATCTTGGATTTTGATGATTAAACCAATCAATATGTGTTTATATTTTAATCTGCATTTTGAGTGATGCAAGATGCTTCGATTAGGGTGAGACAATTAAAATAGGAAAATCATGTTAGGCCGGAGGAACATGTAAGAAGATTGCATGTCGGGCTGGTGGACCGATCGACGTATCGATAGAAGGCTTCGAGCCATGGATTCGGACATCGGGCCAAGAAGAGCGGACATTATGCCAAGGATATCGGAGTTGCGGAGTCAACTGGCCAATTGGGCAATAGGCCACAAGAGAGGACGATGCGCCGAAGAATTGAACGAAGCGCTGAGGGACCAATGACATGCCGGACAACTTGATTAGATGCTTAGGATTAATTGTCTAGATTGAAGTGTGTTTTACATATGCAGGATTAACTATGATAGCATTAAGACATAAAGCAAGTTTACCGGAGTCAAGTTCGATGGGTGTTCGAGAGTCCGCCGAATGTCCGAAGAATCGTCGGAAGTGCTGCCGGAACCAACTGAGGAAGAATCAGGGACTTGCCGAAGTTTTTGAAAGTTCATCGGAGGTTCATAGAGATCATCGAGAAGGTTCGGATACTTGACAAAGACTCGTTGAACTCACCACAAGACCGGGAGCCTACTGGGAGTCCATTGGAAGAAATCCGAGGGTGTATCGGAAGTCCGCCGAAAGTTCGCCGGAAAGCTCGCTAGAAGGAAACTCGTAGTTGCCGATTAAAAAATTACTTAGGGCTATGTCTTAATTTCATAGTTTACATATAATATGGGTTAGGATTAAGGGTTAATCCTATAACCTAGTTAGGGGCCAATTGGGCCCGAGTTTGGACTGGTTTGGGCCAAGTTTGGAGCCCAACTAGTAAGTTAGAACAGTCCAAGCGGTGGCACCGTCGGACTGGGTGGTGGCACTGCTAAGAACCCAAGAGATCCGATGGTGGCACCGCTAGTATACTACTAGATTAGGCGGTGGCACCGCCCAGAACCCGAGAGGACCGGCGGTGGCACCGCCAGTACACTGCTAGTGTCAGCCCTGATAGGCTGTCATGGACTTAGCTAGTTTTGCCTAAGTCGTGCGGCACCCTTGCGTGTCCGTCCGTAAAGGTCAGCCTCCCCGAAGCCTCCCATGTCCTTTAGGACCCACAAAAGAGAGAACGGGTTAGAGAAAATGCCTCATTCGGGATCCACAAGCAAATATCTCTGAAAACACTTCATAGACAATGCAAATTACAAACAGACTTTACAAGTTATGAATAGTTGCACAACAAATGGCAAAATGGTCCATTATAGACCAAGAATCTCTCATACGTGTCCACATGACATAATCTTTATTTACAAGCCTAAAGCGGCCACCAACCTAACTAAAATGGGACTATTAAGCCTTCAGTCGTCCCTCTACATGCTGTACAAAGCATGAACATACCAAAAGACACGGACATATATAAGCATTACAACAAACATCCTATTTAGAAGTTTGTCTGTGACATTCTGCCCCACTTATTCCTTTGACGTCCTTGTCGACTCCTTTGTCGAGACTGCAACTCCTTGCCTTTGTTGAGTCTTTAATCTTCTGCTCTAGCTGCAATGCACCTCTTGGCTCCCAACTGCTCTCCATTGTTGTTTCTGAGTAGTCGAACCTTTGATCCGCCATGCTGCTTTGACTCGCCAATGACTCTAACTCTAGTGTGGGGTTGGCTGAGTTGTGTTGATCCATGTTGGTTCTTGTGGATCCTCTAGATGAAGGAAAAGACCATCCTTACTATGCGTTAGTCTCTCAAATGCTCATGCTGCTTGAACTGGGTGGATGCTTGTTGGAGCTTTTAACGAGCATCGTCTCGTAAACTTTTGAAGTTTTGGGTCCTTCCTCCACAAAATTTGCCCATTGACTCTTCTTTCACTTAGTTGTCACTTCCAAGTAGGTTCGCATCACTTCCTCTTTCAATTGGCATTTCGTTGGGAAATGAAGCGAACAATCTACTCTTAGTAGCACTAATCACCGTTGGTGAGGATTTGACAACTATTATCTTCCATTATCTTCGAAGGGTCCTTGAAAATGTGCAGAGCTCCTCTACTAGATAGATAAGAGAATTGGGGTACTCGGTTTCGTCTATTCTTTTAAGGGTTGAGAAGGCAATGTTTACTTGACTTCGCCCGCCTCCTCGAGGTTGTACTCCATGCATCGAGCTGGTTACTGGCCTTCACCTGCTCTTTGCTCACACTTCTGAAGCACTTGAAGTGTTTGCACTCCTTGCATTGAGTTAGTTACTATGATTCACCTTCTCAATGCCATCGAACTTCTGGAATGCAGAAAGTTTTCACTCCAACTTGGAGTGATTCTCTCATAGGTTTAGTCGCCTCTGGGATTGAACCATCTTCTCCATCAACCCTACCGCCTACTCCACTGAGTAGCAAAGGTATAGCACCATGTACTGTCTACTTTGTTCCTTAGTCATGCACTATTCCTTGACTCGAAGTCCTTCACTTTCGGCTATCTTGATGAGAAGTTCATTGACACCGATCTTAAGAAGTTCCTTGGCCTCTGCCCTTCAACCTTGTCTCAGTACTTGGAGTTTACCTCTACATGCTCCACCTCTTCGGCCCCTTTCATGACTAAGCACTCTCCCTCCATGAGAGCAAGGGATCAATGACTTTCACGGAAGTCCCGCCTCTGCGGTACCATGGTGCTGCCATCCCCATGGCCCTACTATCCGTCGCTTCACATCTACATCCCTTTTCTTCATGATCAGTAGATATGTCTCTATGGCACTCCTTTGAGTCCACCTCCATTTTAACTAATACTTGATTTTGTGTAGCTAAGTCCCTCTAGACTCGTCATCGCTTCCTCGCCCCTTTCGACCCCCTGCTTCAACACCTCTGTGTTCTCTAAGCAGCTCCCTTTGGTCGATGAAAAGACAGACTATAACTCTCATGTATGGCCTCTGCCATCGTATTATAGGATTTGCACCGATTCTATTCTTCTTAGCTTCCTTGGTAGCAACGTTCTCTTACTTGACCTTGTCCTCTGACTTGTCGGGCTCCCTTAAGCGAATATGGGCTTTGGAGCAGTCCAACTCTCCAGCTGTTTCGATCATACCTCTGTATAATCAAGTCCCTCCCATGGGACTCACTAGTACTTGCATTCAAACTTTTCCCTTGGTGGAACACAACCCCCCATATGCTGATGACTAAGGCTTTCATCCGATGCAAAATTTGATGCACGCACAGAAGACCCGCCTCTGCGGTACCATGGCCTTCACTCCTTGAATCCATAGCCCTTCTTACCATCGTGTTGTTCACCGAAGTGGAGCTTCCAGTAGCTCTCAATCATACCTCCGTATGATCTAGTCCCTCACGGGACTATGTCATATGTATCGCATATGCCACGAACTGTTCCACCACGATCCACTACACCATGTTGCCTCCTAGTGACATCTCCATTGCATTCGTGGGATGAACTCGAATTATGATCCCTCCATGTGTGGCCTCTACCAATACATCGCAGGGTCTCTTCCACCTTCGATTTTGTTCGCTCCTTTGGCAATCGACCTTCATCCACCCACTCTTGTGTCACACCTAGATGAAGCACCGCTCTAGGACAGTCCATCGCCTAATAGCTCCTGAAGTCCATTGACTTCGCTGTAATTAGTGCACCATTTTCTGGATCCTGGGCCTCTACCCCTACCAGCACAATCTCCGCTGCGCACCGCTTCCTTCATGGAAACTTGAATGACAACACTGGCATATTCTTCAAGAGTACCCACCTCTACGTCCTCTTGCCTCATGCTAAGGCCTTCTGAACCCAACTTCGCCTCCGCAAATTGAGTCGCCTTAGTTCCTCTATCAAATGCTCCTCCGAGATAAGGTGCATGTGCCCAGAAGCTCCCTTCGTCTTTAGTACCATGCAAGATGAGTCCGCTCCATCAGAATGAATGACCCATGGAACAACATGATCCTGCTCTTGCCTCTGTAAGAGTTCATGCCCTTAACTTTTGTCCAAGGAAAGCACTATGCCTACTCTCCATGTTCCATCTTCTATGCTGGCTCCCTTCATACAGCTTGGGTACTTCGTCAAGTTACACCCAAGTTGCTCTGTTCCTCGTTTTTGCATTGAGTTGATGGTGGCCCTCGCTCCCACCATTCCACGAGTCAGCCCTCCTTTGAGTCTGATCTCCATATCGACTCCAAGTGTGCCTTCATTTGTGTTGCTTTGGGTCGCTCCCCCACTTGATCTCGCAATGCATTCTCTCGAGCGAGATCATGCGACGACTCCTTGCCACTTGCTCAGTCCATTGAGCTTTATGGAGTTGTTGTTTATTGAGGTACTCCTCGTCAACATGTGAGGTCCATCCCACATGATTCTCCCTCTTGAGAGCCAGGACTTATCCCTCCTGGATAACTGTCACGTTGGAGCAACATCTCTATTCGTTTCGAAGACCACCATCCCCTTGGACTACTCCGATCTGCTGAACAAACTGTGTATTGTTCTGCCTCCTACAAACGCACTTGCTAGATTGCGACTCCACGTCAATACAGCCCCCGCTGCACCACTCAAGGCCTAGCAACATGCTGAACTCGTTGCACCCTTTAGCCTCCTACAAACGTATCCTTCATATGCCGAAGAGAAAGTTTCAATGCTTCATGGCACTAAGTTTCGATCGCCTTGGGATGGCCACGAACATTCCATCGTCCGCATACAAGCCCATGCATGAGTACCAAATTCTTTGAGTTAGTAATTCCCCTCACCTCTGTGAGCTTTGCATAACTCTTTCGGTCGCTAAACAACTCATTCCACCTTGCATGGTCTCATCCTTTACTAAACGCCTCGCTTGTCTTGAGCACCATCAAGTATAGTTGTCAACGTTGAGCCGTAGCTCAAACTCAGCCATCACAACCTTTGTGTGCTCTGCATTCTTCCAAGCTTGCCTGTTCTCGTGGTACCTCTTGCGCGAAGGGTTGGCCATTCCTATGAATGCCAATGTCAGATGCCTACTCCTCCGAGCGACTCCTTTTCCCTACATCTCCATGCCTGTTTTCCCCCAAACAGTCACGCGTGTGCTGACTGCCCTCAACGCAGCCCTGCTAGGTCCCCCACGTTTGCATACTAAGTGTTTTTATAAGTGCTTGTCCCGCTCTGATACCATCTGTCACGGACTTAGCTGGTTTTGCCTAGGTCGTGCGACACCCTTGCGTGTCCGTCCACAAAGGTCAACATCCCCGAAGGCTCCCATGTTCCTTAGGACCCACAAAAGAGAGAACGGGTTAGAGAAAACGCTACATTCGGGATCCAAAAGCAAACATCTCCAAAAACACTTCATAGACAATGTAAATTACAATGACTTTACAAGCTCTGAATAGTTGCATAACAAAGGGTAAAATGGTCCATTATAGACCAAAAATCTCTCGCACGTGTCCACACGACACAACCTTTATTTACAAGCCTAAAGCGGCCACCAACCTAACTAAAATGAGACTATTAAGCCTTCGGTCGTCCCTCTACATGTTGTACAAAGCATGAATATACCAAAAGATACAAACATACATAAGCATTATATCAAACATCCTGTTTAGAAGTTTGTCCGTGACAAAGCGGTGGCACTGCCATTGACAGATGGTGGCACCGCCAGGACCAAGAAACCCAAAAGTAATTCAAATTTGGAGCCCAAATTTGAATCCTCTTAGGGCCTATAAATACCCTTCAATTCTCAATAGAGAAAACATCTTTTTAAGAAGTTAGAAATTGAGAAAAAGCTTTATCAAAGTCTTATTTTCAATAGCTTAAGTGTTCACCTCCCTTTCTCTCTTTGAAAAATCTGCTAGTCATAGGTGCCCAACAAGCCAATCACGTGAGTGATGGCACGTGGTACTTGACATGAAATTTATTTGCTTATTTTATTTTAAACTTTATCATTTTATATTCATTTTTACATATATGTATGTATATATTGTGATGTCCTTGGATTTGTGCAATGGGAATCGGATCATGATGAGATCACAATAATGAAACCGATTAACCTTTAAACACATATCCTAAATAATCCCAATCATAGGTTACTCAAGAGGGACATCATGATAACCAGACAGACCGGTGTGCTGTATACCAGTCCATATGATGGATGTAACTAGTCTCATAGCTGCTCATGTGGGGACACTAGGGATACAATACAGGTGCTCATTGGAGAATGAGTACACTAATTGATCCGCTTTTGAAATGCTGGATGGTTGATGATGCCTTTTTGTCAAACAACGATTCCATAGTCCTAGTGGTGTATTTGGTCCTTAGACTTGAGACACCAAGGATGTCCTGTATTACTACTCCACTCTTTGATACCAAACTTATAGGTTTGAATGTCCCAGATCTAGTATAGCTGGTCATTGGGAGTGATAGTCGACCTTACAAGGGCTATTGAGTGTCAATAGAGGATCATCCACTCTTGGCGTCATAAGAGGAATATCCTATGTGTTCTTGCTCAGACAAATCCCTAGCCAGGTTCATTTGGGTTGAGAGAGAAAGAGTTCTCCGGGAGAATCCGATTAGAGCGAGACTCGAGTAGAAACCGTATGGGTCTAACAGCACCATGCTCGATATACGGCCTCTAGGATATTAGATTGATGAGGGACTATAGGTACACGGTAATGGAGGACAGACAGGTCCAATGGATTGGTTTCCCCTATATCGTCTGGGGACTACGGCGTAGTGGTCTAGTACGTCCGTAGTCGATGAGTCGAGTGAATTATTATAGAGATAATAATTCATTAAGTTAGAAGGAGTTCTGACAAGTATGACTCACGGCCAGCTCGATATTGGGTCTAGAGGGTCACACACATATGGTAGGCATTATGATGAGTAGAGGTTCGGATATGAGATATCCGCCAGAGCCATTGTCTTATTGGATATCCAATAAGCCTCTGAATTATTGGATCTTATGGACGAGAGTCAATAAGAGCCCATGAGAGATTACTGGATAGAGATCCACTAATCTAAAAGGCTTGGGTAATTGGATGCATATCCAATGCCCATTAGGGGAGGATCCATTAGGTTTTGACAGGGGACCTCTATAAATAGAAGGGATTCAGAGCCTCTTAGGCTAGAGCTTTTGCTTGCCTCTCCAATTCTCCTCCCCCTCTCCACCTTAGAGCAGGTCTGGAGTTTTGAGGAGAGTCATCGCAGTCCTGCTGTGTGGATCATAGCTAAAGAGGAGGATGCTTGACCTCCTTCCCCCTCTCCTAAAGATTTACAAGGAAATAGGGATATACGATCTCCCTAGGTAACACAATCTACACTATATGCAGTTTTAAGTTTCGCAGATTTTACGCACCAATCTTTGCACGACGACAAACATCTATTTGGGAATAGGGGATTTTGCTTTCTTATTCTTTCTCTACGCATGTGATGTCGCCCCCAAGATTTCCCAATAGTGGTATCAGAGCCAGGTTGTTCATACGAATGATTGGTTTTGAACTGTATGTTGTGTTTAGGAAGAATTTTGACGTTCAAATCGTTGACACAAAAACAAGGAAAGGCAGCAATAGTTGCTGCCCTCGATCTGTGTGCCTACAGCCACCTACAACGGCAACCGTAGCCAGGCAGCACAGTGCCGGCGCATGCGTAAGCGCTGTGCCTGTAGTAGTTGGCCGACGGCCTGCTTACAGTAGGCTTACAAATGGCGGGGCTGGCAGCCAATGGGCAGAGGCGCATGCGGCAGCTTCTCCCGCGGGGTGAGGCGCTGCTGGACAACGGTGCCTACCGCTGCTGCTCCCGCGAGCGAAACCCCCCCGCAGGGGCGACCGCCCGGCAAGGCAGCACCGCCTGTAGGCACTGCCCCACGGGTAGAACCGCCCGCGGAGGCGGCGGCGCCCACCTGTAGGGGCAGCGCCGCTAGTGGGTGTGCCGCTTGTAGGCGAGGGCAGCAACCCCGCCCTTCGCTGCACAACCGACAGTCGAAATGGTGGCGGCGACGGCGGCAGCAACAGCAAGGGAAAAGGAGAAAGGGGCTTAGGATTTTTTGGATAAAAGATAGTTGTGCCCTTGGGAATCTAAGGAATTCCAGTTTATGTCCTTTTCTAAATTATGAAAATACCCCTAAGATTCTAAAATTCCCTACATGTCCCTAATTTCAAAAAATATTAATTAATTAAAAGGTTTAATTAATTTTATTTTTATTATTATCTAGTAGTCCTACATGATGATGATTTATACATGTGATGTATGATGTGTGGACGGATGATCATGACCGTGTGATGTGTGTACTTGTGATTATTATTATTGGAGCCTGCGAGCCTCCATTATATTTCTTGTTTATTGTCGGGCTTGCGTGCTTATGATTAAGTTGTAATCGTATGAGAAGACGCTAGCAGGAGTGTGGATGCGATAGCAGGACCCATGAAATGAACGATTGCGATGCATGGAGATGCATCGAGATGTCGACGGAACCGACGAGGATGAGATGGACAATCATAGGGCATGAAGATGCATCGTTGCGCATATAAATCTTGATGTGAGTGATCAGGCCTACTGGCTCAGGTCTGATCACATTAGGTTATGGCCCATGATCATCTGGTGTGATTGCTTATACACATATTAGATATGTATATATATTTGCATGCGATATAGATATATATTAAATATGTATATGTGTGACATATCATATTAGGAGACCAAATCATACAAACCTCTCTCATTTTAATATTAAGTCGATAAACGCGAGGCAATTAGATTGATCCACGTGGCCTTCCATCATTATAGGTAGGAACCGATTCCCGGTGTAAGTTGAGTTGGTCGTGTCCCTCGAGGCCCACCTATATCATGATTTGCTATCTTGCTTACGATATAGAGATGTCACCGGTGACTTGAGGACATGATATGCTTGGTCGAGTCCCTCGAGGGTATATCATCAAATCAGACTCATCTTGTAACGAAGGTGTTGACTTAACCGAACATCATGGTTGGTTGAGTCCCTCGAGACCATGGTGATTTAAAGGCCAAACAAGTCGGGAATCACAAAGTGTTGTGATCGGCAAGAGTTGCCTACCTTTTGGGCTTAGTGTGACTAGTCGAGTCCCTCGAGGTTACACTAAGACGCAGATTGGATCATGATCCCCACTAAAAGTCTGCCAGAGACTTTCGTTTCACGGGCTGAGGGTGTCGCATGACTCGCTAGCAAAATAGTGGGAGCATATTAAGATAGAAGTCCATATCTTGATAGTTTATTTCTTGTAAAATCTGTATGTTATTCATTTATGTTGCATCTTTATTTTCAGAAAATATCGCTTTTAAATCCCTTATGTGGCATACTTGATATCAACCACCTCACTAGTCCAAATTATCGGATTGGCTCTGTAACTTGAGAATTATTCTTACGACGGAGAAAATCACGTATGTCCTTAATATAGTGATGCCAACGCCCGAGGAAGGGGCAAGCGAGGATGAGATCGCTCGCTACGTGAAGTACATTGATGACTCCACTCTTGCTTAATGCTATATGTTGGGCTCTATGACTCCTGAGTTACAGGGACAATATAAAAAGATGAATGCCAGATCCATTCTCCTACATGTCCGCAAATTGTGTGAGGAACAAGGAAGGACTCAACGATATGAGATATCCAAGAGCCTCTTCTACGCTAGAATGACTGAGGGGACATTGGTTCAAAACCATGCCCTAAAGATGATTGAGTGGATGGAGAAACTCATAGGTCTAGGAATGGTCTTAGTGGATAACTTATGTGTGGACATTGTGCTTCAGTCCCTACCAGATTCCTTTTCACAGTTCATAATGAATTTTAATATGAACAAGCTTGAGGTAACTCTCCTAGAGCTCCTCAATATGTTGAGGGAGACAGAGAGTACTATCAAGAAAGAGAAGCCAGTTCTCTACACTAGTGAAACCAGAAAGAAAAAGAAAGCCGAAAAGTCCCTTAAGAAGGGCAAGGGCAAGGGCAGACTAGGTAATGCAAAGGTTGCTAAGAAAGACCCAACAAAGGACAAAGGCCAATGCTTCCACTATGGCAAAAATGGGCACTAAAAGAGGAACTGCAAAGAGTATCTTACAGAGAGGGCGAAACGGAAGCTTGGAGAAGCTTCAGGTACATTCATGATCAATCTCCAGTTGTTAGATTTTTGTGATAGTGCATTGGTATTGGATACTAGTATTGCTTATCACATCTGCAATTTGTTATATATTCTGGCAAAGCCGAGGGGAAATAAGTATTGCATAAAGGTTTCTTTATGCTAGACACTACTCCATATATCATGAATGTAAGTGTGTCTAAGAGGAAACGAGATGAGGTGAACAGTGCATACCTGTGGCATTATAGGCTAGGTCACATCCATGAAGGAAGGATTCAAAAGTTGCTAAAGGATGGATATCTAGATCCATTCGACTATGAGTCATATGCAACTTACGAGCCTTGCCTTTGTGGAAAACTAACCAACTCTCTATTTAGTGAAACTAGAGAGAGAGAGCCACTAAGCTGTTAGAACTCATACATAGTGATGTATGTGGACCCATGTCAACTCATGCCATTGGTGGTTACTCCTACTTCATTACCTTTACTGATGATTTCTCAAGGTATGGATATGTGTACTTAATGAAGTACAAGTCCGAGGCCTTTGAGAAATTTAGATAGTATAAGAATGAAGTGGAGAATTATATTGGAAAGAGTATCAAGACTCTTCAATGATTACTTAGTTCCTCAAGGACCGTGGGATATTATCCCAATGGATACTTCCTTATACACCTCAGCTCAATGGTGTCTCTAAAAGAAGAAATCGTACGCTATTAGATATGGTATGATCCATGATGAGTTTCGCTGACTTACCTATCTCGTTCTAGGGATATGCCCTAGAGACCGTAGCTTACCTTCTGAATATAGTTCCAACTAAGTCGGTAGTGTCTACACCATATGAGATATGGAAAGGGAAGAAGCCCGATCTTAAGATTGTTAAGATTTGGGGCTGCTCTGCCCACGTTAAAAGACACAACCCCGATAAGTTGGAATCGAGGACAGAGTGGTGCAAGTTTATGGGATACCCCAAGGAAACTTGTGAGTATTATTTATATCATCTTGAGGACCAAAAGGTCTTTGTAACTAAGAGAGCAGTGTTCCTTGAGAAGGAACACATTCTTGGCGGAGATAGTGGGAGAATGATAGAGTTAAGCGAGGTTGGAGAACCTAGCTCAAGCACCACTCTAAGCCCGAGTCTGTTCAGGTACCTAACACACAAGTTCCAACTTTACTTAGGTCCGGCAGAATATCCTATCCTCCTGAGAGATATGTGGGATATATTGGAGGAGAAGATGTTGAGGATATTGATCCTCAAACCTACGAGGAGGCTATTATGAGTAGAGACTCCGGGAAGTGACAAGAAGCCATGAATTTTGAGATGGATTCTATGTACTCCAACAAGGTTTGGAACTTAGTTGATGCGCTCGAAGGTATTGTACCCATCGGTTGCAAGTGGATCTTTAAGAAAAAGATCGGAGTAGATGGAAAGGTAAAGACCTATAAAACAAGGCTAGTGGCTAAGGGGTATTGTCAAAGGCAAGGTGTTGACTATGACGAAACCTTCTCACCCATAGCAATGCTAAAATCCATCCGAATTCTATTGACTATTGCAGCACACTATGATTATGAGATCTTACAAATGGATGTGAAAACTACATTCCTCAATGGGAACCTCGAGAAGGAGGTGTATATGACACAACCTAAGAGATTCGTGTCCAAGAACTTCCCAAATAAGGTGTGCAGGTTGCTTAGATCCATTTATAGACTAAAGCAAGCTTCCCGAAGTTGGAACATAAGATTTGATGAGGTAATAATATCTTATGACTTAGTTAAGAACGAAGATGAGCCTTGTGTGTACAGGAAGGTAAGTGGGAGCACTATCACCTTTGTGGTGTTATATATGGATGACATCCTGATCATTGGGAATGACGTAGGAATGCTATCCACAGTAAAGGTTTGGTTATCTAGACATTTCTCTATGAAGGACTTAGGGAAGCATCTTATATCTTGGGGATTCGAATCTATAGAGAAAAATCTAAGAGGATGCTTGACTTATCCCAGTCTAGGTACATAGAAACCATTATCAAAAGGTTTGGCATAGAAAATTCTAAGAGAGGTCTCATACCGATGAGACATGGGATATCACTTTCTAGGAGTATGTCCCCAAAGACTCCAAAAGAAAGGGCGAACATGGATATGATACCTTATGCCTCAGCGATAGGGTTTATCATATATGCCATGCTATGTACTAGGCCTAATATAGCAAATGCTCTAAGTGTCACGAGCAAGTATTAGGCGGATCCAAGCTTGGAACACTAGAAATCAGTAAAGTGTATCCTTAAGTACTTGAGACGGACTAAGGATCTTTTACTAGTATATGGAGGTAGTACCCTCAAGGTTGAAGGCTACATAGACTCGAGTTTTTAGTCTGATCTCAATGATAGTAAGTCGAATTCGGGGTATGTGTACACCTTGAATGGAGGAGTAGTGTGCTGGAAGAGTTCCAAGCAAGATACTTCTGCTGGCTCGATCACAGACGCGGAGTACATTGCTGCAGCAGATGCAACAAAGGAGGAAGTCTGGGTGAAGAAGTTCATCATAGATTTGGAAGTCGTGCCATATAGCGAGGAGCTAATTTCCTTATATTGCAACAACAATGGGGTGATTGCTCAAGCGAAGGAACCCAAGTCTTATCAGAAATCTAAGCATGTTTTGAGGAGGTTCTACTTGATCAAAGAGATCGTAACCCAAGGAGATGTAGCAGTGGAAAGAGTTTCATCCGAAGATAACATTGCAGATCCACTGACAAAGTTGTTGTCTTAGATTTTCTTTGAACATCATAGGGGTCTGATGGGGATCAGACATATAGGTGATTGGCTTTAGGTCAAGTGGGAGATTGCTAGTCATAGGTGCCCAGCAAGCCAATCACGTGAGTGATGGCACGTGTGACTTGACATGAAATTTTTTTCCTTATTTTATTTTAGCATTTATCACTTTATATTGATCATTGCATATATACATGTATATATTGTGATGTCCTTGGATTCGTGCAATGGGAATCGGATTATGATGAGATTAAAATAATGAGACCGATTCACCTTTAAACATAGATCCTAAATAATCACGATCATAGTTTACTCGAGAGGGATATCATGATAACCGGACAGATTGGTGTGCTGTATACCCGTCCATATGATGGATGCAACTGGTCTTATAGCTGCTCGTGTGGGGACACTACGGATACAAATATAGGTGCTCATTGGAGAATGAGTTCACTGATTGATCCGCTTTTGGAATGCTGGATGGTTGATGATACCTTATTGTCAGACAGTGATTCTACAGTCCTAGTGGTGTATTTGGTCCTTATACTTAAGACACCAAGGATGTACTGTATGATTGCTCCACACTTTGATACCAAACTTATAGGTTTGGATGTCCTAGATCTAGTACAGTTGATCATTCGGAGTGACAGTTGACCTTATGAGGGTTATTGAGTGTCAATAGAGGATCATCCACTCTTGGCATCATAAGAGGAATATCCCATATGTTCTTGCTCAGACAAATCTCTGGCTAGGGTCATTCGGGTTGAGAGAGAAAGAGTTCTTCGGGAGAATCCGATTAGAGCGAGACTCGAGTAGAAACCGTATGGGTCTGACAGCACCATGGTCGATATACGATCTCTGGGATATTAGATGGATAAGAAACTATAGGTACACGGTAACTGAGGACAAACAGGTCCAATGGATTGGTTTCCCCTATATCGTTTGGGGACTACGGTGTAGTGGCCTAGTACGTCCGTAGTCGATGAGTCGAGTGAATTATTATAGAGATAATAATTCACTAAGTTAGAAGGAGTTCTGATAGATATGACTCACGGCCAACTCGATATTGGGCCTAGAGGGTCACACACATATGGTAGGCATTGCGATGAGTAGAGATTCAGATATGAGATATCCGTCGGAGCCCCTGTCTTATTAGATATCCAATAAGCCCCTAAATTATTGGATCCCTTGGATGAGATCCAATAAGAGCCCATGAGAGATTATTGGATAGAGATCCACTAATCTAAAAGGCTTGGGTAATTGGATGCAGATCCAATACCTACTAGGGGAGGATCCATTAAGTTTTGATAGGGGACCTCTATAAATATGAGGGATTCAGAGTCTCATAGGCTAGAGCCTTTGCTTGCCTCTCTAATTCTCCTCCCCCGCTCCACCTTAGAGCAGGTCTGGAGTTCTGAGGAGTGTCGTCGTAGCTCTATTGTATAGATCACTACTAGAGAGGAGGACGCTTGACCTCCTTCACCCTCTCCTAAAGAACTATAAGGAAACAGGGATGTACGATCTTCCAATGTAACACAATATACTCTATATGCAATTTTAAGTTTCACAGATTTTGCACATCAATCTTTGCATGATGACGAACATCTCTTTGGTAATAGGGGATTTTATTTTTTTGTTCTTCCGTTGCGCATATGATGTCGCCCCCAAGATTTCCCAACAAAATATGTAAGAGTGTGAACCACTTGTAAAAAGGTTGTAAGAGGGTATTTGGTCCTTCCCCTTCAAAGTGATTTGCTAGTGAAAGTTGGGAGCCTCATTAAAGAAGGCTTCGCAAGTGGATGTAGGTCATTTAACCGAACCACTTTACATTGTGGTGTTCCTTGAATGTGAGTGTTTAATTTTCTGAACCACTTATCTTCTTAGCAACAAACTGTTCGGTTTTCTTCTCCCTACTCTTGACTTCCTTTACTCGAGCTATTTTAGCTAAGTCATCCTTCATTGAATCGAAATCTCTACATAATTATGAAATCGATTTCAAACTTACGAATTTTAATCCGTTGCACTAATTCATCCCACCCCCCCACCCCTCCCCCCCTCTTAGTGCCGCTCCGATCCTAACAATTGGTATCAGAGCTAGGCTCACTCTCATATTTGGTTTAATGCCCAAGAGAGATGGCTTACTCTGGCATACAAGATAGTTACTCTATTATACGTCCGCTTATGTTTATTAGGTCGGATTACACGTATTAGAAGACTCGTATGAGGATCTTCCTTATTTCTATGGATTTTGAGCTTTGGAGTATTGTCAAAAATGGATTTTAAAAATCTTCTCTTCCGATGAGCAAATGGGATGAATCGGAGAAGAAGGTTTTTGCTTTAAACGCAAAGGCTATTAATGCCTCTTTTGTGCACTTGATAAAAATGAATTTAATCGTGTTTCGATTTGTGATTCAGCTTTTGATATTTGGAGAACTCTTGAGGTCACTTATGAAGGTATTAGCTGAGTGAAATAGTCCAAAATCAACATTCTTATGCATTCTT
Organism: Musa acuminata AAA Group; assembly: GCF_036884655.1. NCBI lineage: Eukaryota > Viridiplantae > Streptophyta > Magnoliopsida > Zingiberales > Musaceae > Musa > Musa acuminata. Next base: position 18,022,533 of record NC_088346.1, on the reverse strand, counting down.
ATGAACTTTTCTGGATAAAACCAAGTGAGTCCATCGGAGACATGTACACCCATTTCATGGATGTCATCAATGGACTTAAAGCTCTTGGTAAAGGTTTTTTTAACTTTCAACTAGTAACTAAAATTTTAAGATCCCTTCCAAAGAGTTGGGATCCAAAAGTTATGGTCATTCAAGAGGCTAAGGACCTTAAAACATTTCCTCTCGAAGAACTTATTGGGTCTCTAATGACCTACGAAATGAAAAATGTAGCAAAAAGGGAACTCGAGAATAACCTTCCAAAGAACAGGAAGGATTTGGGACATAAAACATTTGAAGACCACTCGAGCATAAGCTCAAGTGATGGTGAACTTAAACTACGAATAAAATAAAAATTAGAAAGTAAAAAGAACGAAACTACTTGCTTTGAACACAAGAATAAGAACAAAAATTGGGATGAATCGAGCTCATTCGAAGATGAGGAGAAAATAAAAAAAGGCGAGGTGGCAAACTATGCCTTAATCGCTTTCAATAATGAGATAATCGAAACCCCCTTAATTTATTTTGAAATTATTTAATGTTTTCCATGATATATTTTCTTTTTTTAGAATAATTATTTTTCTTAAAAATTGCATGTTTAAAAAAATTAAAAAAGCAAAAATATGATCATGATCATAATTTTAAAAATAAAAATTGCATGTTTTATGTTAATGGAATAAAATGTTAGATTTAAATTTAATGATCATATGTATGTTTTCTTAAGAAGAAAAAATGTGTATCTTGATGATCTCCAATTTTGATTGAAACCATGCTTGATGAGTTAATGAAAATATTAAGAAGTTTAATATCATGCTTAATGATGATGTATGAGTTTTGTATGGAAAACTAAGCATGAAAAGATAAATTCACCTAAAAAGAAAAATGCATGACTACAACAAGTAACAAAATAATTTTGGTTGAAAATACCTTATGTTCAATGAAACTATGATTGATGAATATACTTTATGTTTAATGCTTTCTTTGCCTTGAATGTCCTATCATGATAAATATTTTGAAAATAAATGAAATCATGTTTGATTTGAAATAATACATAATGATTTTTGTGATTTATGGATTATCAATTTCCATGATAATAAAAGTTGCTTTTTCGGTTTAAAAAATGATGTATGTTTTGATTTGACATAAATGAAATAGGCATGCTTATATGAAATAGTGTAGTGCCATGCTTGACGATTATATACTTAATGATGCATAAAGTTGTAATAAAAATATTGAAATTTTGATACCATGATTTGACGATTTTATGCATGAGATTTTAAAGTTATACATGATGATTTTTGTGGTTTATTGATCTTGATGGTTTTCATGACGAAATTTATTTTTCGATCCTAAACGTTGATGCATGGTTTTAACATAAGAATAAATATTTTAGCATGCTAATATAAAATCAATCACATATATTGAAACAACTAAAAAGAGAAAAGTATTTTTGTTAAAAATTCTTTTTCTCTATCTTATTGACTTTAATGAATCTATTTGATCATCTTAAAAGTGATTTTGATGATTTGAATGAGTTTCATCTAACCACGATTTTTATCTTGATTTCTGAAAATTATAACTTGAAATTTTATTTTATAAATTAAGATTGTCTATTATGATTCTTTCTTTTCGCTATTTGAGTTATTAAAAAAGAATCATAATATGTCTCTTGATATTCAAAATTTATATTCAATATTTATGTATCTCATCACCAAAATTCTTTTTGATATTCTTTATATGATGATATGAATGCATGAAACACTCATGATATGATTTTTATACAATTCCGTGTATTCATAAAATATTTATCTCATCACCCAATTAATTCTTCTTGATGTTCCTAATGCGATAAAATGAAATTATGCATGAAATAAAATGAGAAGTTAATGATCATGCATGATAGGATGTAATGAACTTTGACATTTAGATACCATCAATTGAAAAATATGATCATGTTGTCAAAATAATGTATCATGAATGCTTGAATATCATGTCTGATATGCTCATCATGATGATTGATTTATTTGTATCATGCATGAAAAATGAAATGTATGGTTTTAAAATTGTGCATGTTTGAATTTGAAAATATGATGATTCATAATGATGAAATTATGTAATGAAAATATTAAATATTTTGAAACCATGTTTTAATGTCATGCATAATGATTATGCTTAATAAATTTTAAATTTATGCATGGTGATTTTTAAGTAATATATGGATTATCGATTTTTATCATGATGAAATGAAACTTTTTCGGTTTTAAGTATGATGTATGTTTTCAAACAAAAAACTTAAGCATATTGATTTGAAATCTTGTTTAATGGTTTTATAATTTGTAATTATGCCTGATGAATCTTGTGATTTATGGATTATTGATTTTTACCATAATGAAAGTACCTTATTGATCTTTGTGATAATAAATCTTACACTTTTGGTTTTAAATATGATACATATTTTTATTTAGCATAAATGAAATAAAATCATATGAATTTAAACAACTAAAAAGAGGAAAATATATTTTTTAAATTATTTTTGTCTATCTTATTGATCTTGATGATTAGTATGATAAATCTATGTATACCATTTTGAATTTGAAAGTAATATTGAGATTTTGATGAATTTGATGATTTGAATGAGTTTGTATTCAAATCATGAACTTGATTTCTTAGATTTACTACCTGAGATTTTTTAATCACGATCTTTTCTTTGTACACCTACAATTTTTGTTATTTATAAAAAGAAGAGATTTGATAAAATGAATCATGTCTTTTGTAATTCAAGAAGTCTTATCTTTCATGATATGATACCATTGGATTTACGGCTTGTATGCCTTGAAATAATTAAAATATGTCATACTATTTTGTTCTTCCCTTATTCTTTCTTGTTTACAATGATAAAATGGGGAAAAGTTATGACCATGCATGGCAGGATGCAATTTGACATATTAATACCATGATTATTTGAAATATTTATGATTTGGAATGATGCATATGCTTTTTATTATGATGATGTATGTGATGTATTGCATATGATATGTATCATGAATGTTTTAAATGATAAATATTTGGTACCAACAATCATGAAGTGATAAATACTTAAAAATGTTGATTTAATGTTCGGTATCATGAATACTTTATTATCATACATGAAAATAGTGAAAAATATTTTAAAAATAAATGTTTGTATCATGTTAGATGATTTTACATTTTGTGTATCATGAGTTATAGTGATGATTGAAAGTATGATTGAAATAATATTAATGATGATTTCGAATAATGCATATAATGATGAGTTTATATGTTTTGAAAATATATATGATGATTTGATATTATGTATGCAATATTTTAACGTATGGTAATGATGCACGCAATGATGAAATATTTATGATAAAATAATTATTTTGACATTCAAGACTTGAATTTTCATCCATGCTATTTACCTTTGTCATAATTTAGAAATTAATGTAAAGGGTCTTCCCTTCTTTTTGACAATGATAAAGGGGGAGTAAAACATGCTAGAAAGCTAGTTTGCTAGCTCGCACAATTTTTAAAAAAAGTAAAAATTGCACTTCTCAAAAGAGAAGAAATTGCTATCTTGAACATCACAAGGGAGTGCTATCTTGCCTCTCTCAAGAATTAAAAAGTTCACTTGTACATCTAGCAAAACTTATATTTCAAGAAGCAAGAGTTGCTTTCTTGAACATCTCAAAATTGCTAGCTTGCGTGTCTTAAAATATTGAAAAAATTTTACTAGCTTGTATATTGTAAATTTGCTATCGTACTACCATGTATATCTATGATGATAGCAAACTTGCATGATGATAAAAATGGATATTATGTTTTTCATGCAATGGGTTGAACTTGTATATCATAAAAACTTGATTGTGGTACTTCTTTTTGTTGATGACAAAGGGGGAGAAGTATGTTGATTATATGTCATGATTTTATAATGATATATTGCTTGAATTTTTGAATCCAAGAGTTTCTATCAATATGGTATATTGATAGGGAGAGTTTGTTTAAACTCCGGGAGTTAATGTTAACTCCATCGTCGATTAGTTATCATCATCAAAAAGGGGGAGATTGTTGAATCTCAAATTTTGATGATGAAACCAATCAATATGTGTTTATGTTTTAATCTGCATTTTGAGTGATGCAAGATGCTTCGATTAGGGTAAGACAATTAAAGCGGAAAAATCATGTTGGGCCAGAGGAACATGTCAGAAGATTGGATGTCGAGCCGGTGGATCGATCGATGTATCGATAGAAGGCTTCGAGCCGTGGATTCGGGCATCGGGCCAAGAAGAGCGGACATTGTGCCAAGGATATTAGAGTTGCGGAGTCAACTAGCCGATTGGGCAATAGGCCGTAGGAGAGGACGATGCGCCGAAGAATCGGACGAAGCATCAAGGGGCCAATGACATGGCGGACAACTTGATTAGATGCTTAGGATTAATTGTCTAGATCGAAGTGTGTTTTACATATATAGGATTAACTACGATAGCATGAAGACATAAAGCAAGTTTATCGGAGTCAAGTTAGATGGGTGTTCGAGAGTCCACTGAAAGTCCGAAGAATCGTCAGAAGTGATGCCGGAACCAACCGAGAAAAAATCGGGGATTTGCCGAAGTTTTCGGAAGTCCACCGGAAAGATCGTCGAAGGTTTGCAGAGATCACTGAGAAGGTTTAGATACTTGCCAAAGACTCGTTGAACTCACCACAAGACCAGGAGCCTGTTGGGAGTCCGCCGGAAGAAATATGAGGGTGTATCAGAAGTCCATCAGAAGTTCGTCGGAAAGCTTGCTGGAAGGAAACTCGAAGTTGTCAGTTAAAAAATTGCTTAGGGCTATGTTTTAATTTCATAGTTGACATATAATATGGGTTAGATTAAGGGTTAATCCTATAACCCAGTTAGGGGCTAATTGGGCTTGAGTTTGGACTGGTTTGGGCCAAGTTTGGAGCCCAACCAGTAAGTTGGAACAGTCTAGGCGATGACACCATCGGACTAGGCGGTGGCACCGCCCATAACCCGAGAGATCCGATAGTGGCACTACTAGTACACTACTGGACTGGGGGGTGGCACTGCCCAGAACCCGAGAGGACCGACGATGGCACTACTAGTACACTATCAGTGTTAGCCACTAACAGGCGGTGGCACCGCCAACACCGGAAAACTCAAAAATAATTTAAATTTGGAGCCCAAATTTGAATCCTCTTGGGGCCTATAAATACCCCTCAATTCTCAGTAGAGAAAACACCTTTTTGAAAAGTTAGAAATTGAGAAAAAACTTTAGCAAAGTCTTGTTTTTAATAGCTTTAAGTGTTCACCTCCCTCTTTCTCTTTGAAAAAATTGTAAAAGTGTGAACCACTTATAAAACGGTTGTAAGAGGAGTATTTGATCCTTCCCCTTCAAAGTGATTTGCTAGTGGAAGTTGGGAGCCTCATCGAAGAAGGCTTCGCAAGTGGATGTAGGTCATTTGACCGAACCACTTTACATTGTGGTGTTCCTTGAATGTGTGAGTGTTTAATTTTCTGAACCACTTATCTTCTTAGCAGCTAACTGTTTGGTTTTCTTCTCCCTACTCTTAACTTCCTTTACTCGAGCTATTTTAGTTAAGTCATCCTTCATCGAATTGAAATATCTACACAATTATGAAATTGATTTCAAACTTATGAGTTTTAATCTACTGTACTAATTCACCCCCCCCCTCTTAGTGCCGCTTCGATCCTAACAATATTATGATTTTGATTCCTCAAAATTATAATTTAAAATCTTTTATGAATCAAGATATCATATTATGTGTTCTTATATTATTTAAGAGGAGATTTTTTTGTGAATCATGATTTTTTTGAGATTTTTTTAAATATATAAATCGTGATCTTGACAACTTGAGATTTCTTATGCATGAATCGAGATATTTTATTTGTTTCTCCTATGATTCTTTTTGCTTTTTACAAATGAGGAGTTTTATCCAAATCATGATCTTAATTCTTTGATAATTATAATTTGAGATTCTTATGAATCAAGACTATTTGATATGATTCTTCTTATCGCTATTTGATTTATCCAAAATAATCATAATTTGTCTCTTGATATTCACAAATTAAAATTTGTTTCCATGAATTATATATCTCGTTATCATGTTAATTTTTCTTGATTTATTTCTTGTGATGATTTGAAAAATAATGTAATGGAAAAAAGTTTTGCACTATTGTAACCATCCCCTCTTTTTGTCAATGACAAAGGGGGAGAAAGAGTTGCTAATATGCACATCTCAAGAAAAGCATATTTCTAACTTGCAAAGAAAGGCAAAACTTGCAAGCTTACATATCTCAAGGGTCTTGCTAGCTTGTGCATCATAAAAATTAGCAAAAAGGTGCTAGCTTGCATGTTGTAAAGAGAAGCAAAAAGGTGCTATCTCAAAAGAAGCAAAAACTTTGCTAGACCTCACATCTCAAAAAACTTGCTAGCTTACATGTTATAAAATGATATGAAATTTGCTAGCTTGTATATTCTAAAATGATGTAAAATATGCTAGCTTGCATGATATAAAATTTATATTTTTTTCAAAAACTTGTTAGCTTGAACATCGCAAAGAAAAGAAAACATGCTATCTTGCACATCTTAAAAGATGAAAAAGTTTTGCTAAATTTTATATATGAAAAACTTACTAGCTTGAACATTGCAAAGAAAAGAAAACATGCTATCTTGCATATCTTAAAAGATATAAAAGTTTTGCTAATCTTAAAAGATGCAAAAGTTTTGCTAACTTTTATATCTAAAAATCTTGCTAGCTTGCATGATGATATATACAATGATGTTTCAAAAACTTGAAACTATATTTATAAGACAATAATTTAAAATTATATCTCAAAAACTTGCTAGTTGCACTTCTCCTTTTTCTTGATGACAGGGGGAGAAGTTATGATGACAATCATGCATGGAATGATGTATTGAAATTTTGATTATGTATGATTTTATGATGACATGTTGCTTAGATTTATAATTTATTTCTGAATTTATGTTTCAATCAATATGACATATTGATAGGGAGAGTTTAGTTTAAACTCCATCATCAATTGATTGTCATCATAAAAAAGGGGGAGATTATTGAATCTCGAATTTTGATGATAAAATCAATTGATGAGTTTGTGATCTAATCTACATTTTGAGTAACGCAGGACTAACTTCGATCAAGGAGAGGCAAATTGATTAAAGTATGATGAATCATACATTGGGCCGGAGTGAACATGTTAGAAGATTGGACGTCGGGCAGGAGGATCGATCGACGTGTCAACAAAAGGCTTCGTGATATAAGTTCGGGCATCGGGCCAAGAAGATTGGACATTGCGCTAAGGAGATTGGATATTGCGGGAAGATAACATGCCGATTGGGTAATATGCCGAAGGAGAGGACGATGCGCCAAAGGATCGAACAAAGCATCGAATGAACCAATGACATGTTAGACAATATAGGATTCATGCTTGTAATAATTTATCTAGATCGAGTTAGTTTAGATCTAATTGAGTCGGTATTGGGGTGAAACAATGCCAACTCAATTAAGGGCCAATTGGGCCTGAATCAATGCTGAATTGGGCCTATTATTTGGCTCATTCAATATCCTATAGTAGGGTCTAGTGGTGGTACCGCTAGATTGGGCGATGGTATCGCCTAAACACAGTCTTGAAGATTATGTCAGGCGGTGGTACCGCTAGACTAAGTGGTAGTACCGTCCAGTGTCAGTGCTACAGGCGATGGTACCATCTAACATAGGCAGTGGTATCGCCCAGCATAAGCGGTGGTACTGCTAATACTTGGGAAACCCGGGATGAGACCTTTTTGGCTCAAATTTTAAAACCATTTTGTCACGGACAAACTTCTAAACAAGATGTTTGATGTAATGCTTATGTATGTCCATGTCTTTTGGCATGTTCATGCCTTGTACAACATGTAGAGGGGTAGCTGAAGGCTTAATAGTCTCATTTTAGTTGGGTTGGTGGCCTCTTTAGGCATGTAAATAAAGGTTGTGTCATGTGGACACGTGCGAGAGATTTTTGATCTATAATGGACCATTTTACCCTTTATTGTGCAACTGTTCAGAGCTTGTAAAGTCTGTTTGTAATATGCATTGTCTATGAAGTGTTTTTCGGAGATGTTTGCTTGTGGATCTCGATTGAGGCGTTCTCTCTAACCCGTTCTCTCTTTTGTTGGTCCTAAAGGACAATGGGAGGCTTCGGGGAGGCTGACCTTTGCGGACGGATACGCAAGGGTACCGCATGACTTAGGTAAAACCAGCTAAGTCCGTGATAGATGGTATCAGAGAGGGACAAGCACTCATAGAAACACTTAGCATGCAAACGTGGGGGACCTAGCAGGTCTGCGTTGAGGGCAGTCAGTACACGCGCGACTGTTTGGGGGAAAACGGGCATGGAGATGCAGGGAAAAGGAGTCACTCGGAGGAGCGGGCCTCTAACATTGGCATTCAGAGGAATGGCCAACCCTTCGCGCAAGAGGCACCACGAGAATAGGCAAGCTTGGAAGAATGTGGAGCGCACAAAGGTTGGGATGGCTGAGTTTCAGCTACGGCTCAACGTTGACAACTATACTTGATGGTGCTCAAGGCAAGCGAGGCGCTTGGTAAAGGATGAGAACATGCAAGGTGGAATGAGTTGCTAAACGACCAAAAGAGTTATGCAAAGCTCACAGAGGTGAGGGGAATTGCTAACTCGAAGAATTTGGTACTCATGCATGGGCTTGTATGTAGACGATGGAATGTTCGTGGCCATCCCAAGGCGACCGAAACTCGGCGCCAGGTAGCATTGAAACTTTCTCTTCGGCATGTGAAGGATACGTCCGTAGGAGGCTGAAGTGTGCAACGAGTTCAGCATGTTGCTAGGCATTGAGTGGTGTAGCGGGGGCTGTATTGACGTGGAGTCGCAATCTAGCAAGTGCGTTTGCAAGAGGCAGAACAATGCACAGTTTGTTCAGCAGATCGGAGTAGTCCAAGGAGATGGTGGTCTCTGAAACGAAAAGAGATGTTGCTCCAATAGGACAGTTATCCAGGAGGGATAAGTCCCGGCTCTCCAGAGGGAGAATTATGTGGGACGGACCTCATAAGTTGAGGAGGAGTACCTCAACAAATAACAACTCCACGAAGCTCAATGGATTGAGCAAGCGGCGAGGAGTCGTTGCATGATCTCGCTCAAGAGAATGCATTGGTGGATGCATTACGAGATCAAGTGGGGGAGCGACCCAAAGCAACTTAAATGAAGGCACACTTGGAGTCGATGTGGAGATCGGACTCAAGGGAGGGCTGACCCGTGGAATGGTAGGCATGAGGGCCACCATCAACTCAATGCAAAAACGAGGAGCGGAGCAACTTGAGTGTAACTTAGCGAAGTACCCAAGCCGTATGAAGGGAGCCAGCATAGAAGTTAGAACATGGAGCAGAGGCACAGTGCTTTCCTTAGACAGAGGTCAAGGACATGAACTCTTGCAGAGGCAAGAGTAGGATCATGTTGTTCCATGGGTCTTTTATTTTGACGGAGTGGACTCATCTTGCATGGTGCCAAAGATGAAGGGAGCTTCTGGGCACATGCACCTTATCTCGGAGGAGCATTTGATGGAGGAACTAAGGCGACTCAATTTGCGGAGGCGAAGTTCAGTTCAGAAGACCTTAGCACGGGGCAAGAGGACGTAGAGGTGGGTACTCTTGAAGAACATGCCACAGTGTTGCCATTCAAGTTGCCATGAAGGAAGTGGTGCGTAGCGGAGATTGTGTTGGTAGGGGCAGAGGCCCAGGATCCAGACAATGGTGCACAAACTATAGTGAAGTCGGTGGACTTCGAGAGCTACTAGGCGACAGACTGTCCTAGAGCAGTGCTTCATCTAGGTGTGACCCAAGAGTGGGTGGATGAAGGTCGATTGCCAAAGGAGCGAATAAAATCGAAGGTGGAAGAGACCCTGCGATGTATTGGCAGAGGCCACACATGGAGGGTTCACAATTCGAGTTTATTCCACAAGGATCAGAATGTAATGGAGATGTCACCAGGAGGTGACATGGTGCAGCGGATCGTGGTGGAACAGTTCGTGGCAATGCGATACACAGACTTAGTCCCGGGAGGGACTAGATCATATGGAGGTATGATCGGGAGCTACTGGGAGCTCCACTTCGATGAACAACACGACGGCAAGAAGGGCTATGGATTCAAGGAGTGAAGGCCATGGTACCGCAGAGGCGGGTCTTCCGTGCGTGCATCGAATTTTGCATCGGATGAAAACCTTGGTCATCAGCATATGGGGGCTGGGTTCCACCAAGGGAAAAGTTCGAATGCAAGTACCAGTGAGTCCCATGGGAGGGACTTGATCATGCAGAGGTATGATCGAAGCAGCTGGAGAGTTGGACTGCTCTAGAGCTCATATTCACTTAAGGGAGCCCGACAAGTCAGAGGACAAGGTCGTGTAAGCGAGCGTTGCTACCAAGGAAGCTAAGGAGAATAGAATCGGTGCAAACCCTACAATGTGATGGCAGAGGCCATGCATGGGAGTTGTAGTCTGTCTTTCCATCGACCAAACAGACTACTTGGAGAACACAGAGGTGTTGAAGCAGGGGGTCAAAAGGCGCGAGGAAGCGACGACGAGTCCAGAGGGACTTAGCTACCCAAAATCAAGCATTAGTTAGAATGGAGGTGGACTTAGAGGAGTGCCACAGAGACATATCTACTGATCGTGAAGAAAAGGGATGCAGATGCGAGGTGACGGATAGTAGGGCCATGGGCATGGCAGCGCCATGGTACCGCAAAGGCGGGACTTCCGTGAAAGTCATTGATCCCTTGCTCTCATGGAGGGAGAGCGTTTGGTCGTGAAAGGGGTCGAGGAGGTGGAGAATGCAGAGGCAATCTCCAAGTACCGAGACAAGGCTGAAGGGCAAAGGCCGAAGAACTTCGTAAGGCCAGTATTAATGTGCTTCTCATCAAGATAGCTGAAAGTGAAGGACTTCGGGTCATGCAAGAGTGCATAACCAAGGAACGAAGCAGGCAGTACGCGGTGCTGTACCTTTGCTACTCAGTGGAGTAGGCGGCAGGGTTGATGGAGAAGACGGTACAATCCCAGAGGCGACCAAACCTATGAGAGAACTACTCAAAGTTGGGGTGAAAACTTCCTGCATTCCAGAAGTTCAATGGCATTGAGAAGGTGAATCACAGTAGCTAACTCAACGCATGGAGTGCAAACACTTCATGTACTTCAGAAGTGTGAGCAAAGAGCAGGCGAAGGCCAGTAACCAGCTCGATGCATGAAGTACAACCTCGAGGAGGCGGGCGAAGTCAAGTAACCTTTGCCTTCTCAACTCTTAAGAGAATGGGTGAAACCGAGTACCCCAATTCTCTTAACTATCCAGCAGAGGAGCTCTGCATATGTTCAAAGACCCTTCGAAGATAATGGAAGACAATAGTTGTCAAATCCTCACCAACGGTGATTAGTGATGCGAACCTACTTGGATGTGACAACTAAGTGAAGGAAGAGTCAATGAGCAAATTTTGTGGAGGAAGGACCCAAAACTTCGGAAGTTTGCGAGACGATGCTCGTTAAAGCTCCAACAAGCATCCACCCAGTTCATGCAGCATGTGGAATTTGAGAGACTGGCATAGTAAAGATGGTCTTTTCCTTCATCTGGGGGATCCGCAGGAATCAACAATGATCAACACAACTCAACCAACCCCACACCAGAGTCAGAGTCATTGGTGAGTTGCAGCAGCATGGCGGATCAAAGGTTCGACTACTCAAAAACAGCAGTAGAGAGTAGCAAGGAGCCAAGAGGCGCATTGTAGCTGGAGCAAAAGATAGAAGACTCAGCAAAGGCGAGGATTTGTAGTGTCGACAAAGGCTTCAACGAGGACGTCGAAGGAATAAGTGGGGGAGAATGTCACTGACAAACTTTGAAACAGGATGTTTGATGTAATGCCTATGTATGTTCGTGTCTTTTGGCATGTTCATGCCTTGTACAGCATGTAGAGGGGCGGCCGAAGGCTTGATCGTCCCATTTTAGTTGGGTTGGTGGCCTTTTTAGGCTTGTAAATAAAGGTTGTGTCATGTGGACACATGCGAGAGATTTTCGATCTGTAATGGACTATTTTACCCTTTGTTGTGCAACTGTTTACAGCTTGTAAAGTCTGTTTGTAATGTGCATTGTCTATGAAGTATTTTTCGGAGATGTTTGCTTATGGATCCCGATTGAGGCATTCTCTCTAACTCGTTCTCTCTTTTGTTAGTCCTAAGGGACAATGGGAGGCTTCGGGGAGGCTGACCTTTGCGGACGGACACGCAAGGGTGCCGCACAACTTAGGTAAAACCAGCTAAGTCCGTGACAATTTGGGGTCTATAAATACCCTAGTTATTCTTTCATAGAGTAGTAAGAATTGAGCACAAAATTGATTTGAAAAGGGGAGAAGGAATACTTGAAAAAAAATAGAAAATTCTCTTAGGATTTAGGATAATTTCTTCCTAGTATTTAGAAGTGTTTCTAAAGGAAGAAGTGAGGTCTAAGAAAGAGAGGCTCATAAGGGTTGTCTCCTAAACCTGTGAAAAGGAGAAAGAGTATAAAAGGGTAGTTGATTTTTGTCCATTAAAGATAGATCCTTAATGGATGCCGGTGGCCTCGACGGAAGAGGAATCAGAAGTGGATATAGATCATGATGACCGAATCACTATAAAACTCGGTTTGCATTTCTGTTTTACTTTTCATTCCCTTACTGCAAACTACCTTACTTGCTTACTACTTTTACTATGCTTACAAATACTTTCAAGTTAAACTCATATTTTTAATATGAGCTTTTATCGGATGAAAGATTTTCGAACCTACATGGTTTTTATCGTTACACTAATTCACCCCCCCTCTCAGTACTGACTCGATTATAACACTCTGTACTCAAGTATTCTCCTCCTCGATCTGAATGAAGAGTCTTAATACTCTTTCCAGTCTAGTTCTCTACTTTATTCTTATACTTAATGAATTTCTCCAAGGCTTCAAACTTGTACTTCATCAAGTATATATGTCCGTACTTAGAGCAATCATTAGTGAAAGTAATGAAGTAGGAGTAACTACCTTTGGCCTGAGTTAACATGGGATCACATATATCATTTTGTATGAGTTCTAGTAGCTTAGTGACTCTCTCTCTCTAGTTCCACTAAATGGAGAGTTAATCAATTTTCTATGAAGGCAAGGCTCGTAAGTACCACTCTATAGCCTGAGTTTATTCAGGTACCTAGCACACATGTTCCGATTTTATGTGCAAATGGTAGAGTTCCACATCATCCAGAGAGATATGTGGGACATATCAAATGAGAGGATATTGAGGATATTGATCGTCAGACCTATGAAGAGGCTATTACGAGTACAGACTCTGGGAAGTGGCACGAAACCATAAATTCTAAGATGGATTCTATATACTCCAATAAGGTTTGGAACCTAGTTGATACATCGGAGGGTATTGTACCCATCGGTTGCAAATTGATCTTCAAGAAGAAGATCATAGTAGATGGAAAAGTAGAGACCTATAAAAAAATACTAGTGACTAAAGGGTATCGTCAAAGACAATGTGTTGACTCTGATAAAACCTTCTCACCCATAGTCATGCTAAAATCCATCAGAATTCTATTGGCTATTACGGTACACTATGATTATGAGATATGACAAATAGATGTGAAAACTATTTTTCTCAATAGCAACCTCGATGAAAAGGTGTATATGATACAATATAAAGGATTCATGTCCAAGAATAGTCCAGATAAGATGTGTAGGTTGCTTAGGTCCATCTAAGGATGTAAGCAAACTTCTCGAAGTTGGAATATAAGATTTGATAAGGTGATCAGTTCTTATGACTTCGTTAAGAATGAAGATGAGCCTTGTGTCTATATAAAGGTAAGTGGGAGCACTATCACCTTCTTGGTGTTATATGTGGATGACATCCTAATAATTGGGAATGATATATGAATGTTCTCCATACTAAAGACTTGGCTATATAGAAACTTCTCCGTTAAGGACTTAGGGGAAGCATCCGATATATTGGGGATTTAAATTTATAGAGATAGATCCAAGAGAATACTTGGTTTGTCCTAGTTCAGGTGCATAGATACCATTGTTAAAAGGTTTGGTATGAAAAATTCCAAGAGATGTCTCATACTGATGATACATGAGATATTGCTTAACAAGAGTATGTCCCCAAAGACTCCTGAAAAAATGACATACATGGATAGGATACTCTATGTCTCAGTGATAAGGTCTATCATGTATGTTATGCTATATACCAGGCCTAATATAGCACATACTCTGAGTGTCACGAGCAAGTATCAAGCAGATCCAAGCTTAGAGCACTGGAAAGCAGTAAAGTGTATCCTTAAGTACTTGAGAAAGACTAAGAATCTTTTATTATATATGAATGAAGTAGCCTTAGGGTTGAGATCTACATGCCTCCAACTTCTAACCCGATGTCGATGATAGTATGCCTAATTTAGGGTATATGTTCACCCAGAATGGAGGAGTAGTATGCTGAAAGAGTTTCAAGCAAGATACTATTGATGACTCATCCACGGAGATATAGTATATTATCATGGCAAAGGCAATAAAGGAGGGAGTTTGTATGAAGAGGTTCATCATAGATCTAGGAGTCGTGCTAGGTAGTGAGGAGCCAATTCTATTATATTACAACGACAATGGGGTGATTGCTCAAGCAAAGGAACCCATGTCTCATCAAATGTCAAAGCACGTTCTAAGGAGGTTCCACCTGATCAAAGAGATAGTCACTCGAGGAGACGTAATAATGGAAAGAGCTCTATCCGAAGATAACATCACAGATCCACTAACAAAGCCATTATCTTAGATTGTTTTTTAGTATCACATACATATGAAGGAGATCAGACACATATGTGATTGGATGTAGGTCAAGTGGGAGATTGCTAGTCATAGGTGCCTTGTAAGCCAATCATGTGATTGATGGCACATGTGATATGATATGCACTCTTTTTGCTTATTATTATTCTAGCATTTTATCACTTTATATTACTTGATGCATAAGTATATTGTGATGTCTATAGATCTGTGCAATAAGAATCGAATCATGATGAGATCACGATAATGAGATCGATTCACCTTTAAACATAAACCCTAAATAATCCTGGTCATAGGTTACTTAAGAGGGACATCGAGATAACCAGACAGACTATTGTACTATATACTCATCCATATGATGGAGGAGGCTGATCTTATAGCTGCTCATGTGGGGACACTAGGGCTATAGTATAAGTGCTCATTGGAGAATGAGTTCACTAATTGATCTACTCACAGAATATTGGATAGTTGATGATACCTCATTGTCAGATAGCGATTCCATCGCCCTAGTGGTGTAACTAGTCATTAAATTTGAGATACCAAAAATGTCTTATATGAGTAATCCACTCTTTGATACTATATTTATAAGTTTGGAAGTTCTAGATCTAGCACAACTGATTATCAAGAGTGATAGCCAACCTTACGAGGGCTATTAAGTATCGATAGAGGATCATTCGCTCTCGGTATCATGAAAGGAATATCTCATATATTCTTACTTAGACAAATCCTTGGCTAAGATCATTTAGATTAAGAGAGAAAGAGTTTTCCAAGAGAATTCGATTAGAGCGAGACTCGAGGAGAAACCATATGGGCATGATAGAACCATGCTTGGTATACAATCTCTAGAATATTAGATAGATGAGGGACTATAAATACACAATAATTAAGGATAGATAGGTCAAAAAGATTAGATTCTCCGGTATCATCTAGGGATTGCGGCATAGTAGCCTAGTACATCCGTAATCGATAAGTCAAGTGAATTATTATGGAACTAATGATTCACTAAGCCAAAAGGAGTTCTGACAAGTATTGTAGGAAAATCTAGGGGTGACATCACATGCATAATGGAAGAACAAAAAACTAAAATCCCAAATTTCCCAATATGTGTTCATCGTAATGCGAAGATTGGTGTGTGAAATCTGCTAAATCGAAAACTATAGGTCAAAAAGATAGTTATGTTACATAGGGAGATCGTATATCCCTGAATCCCTATAGATCTATTGGAGAGGATGAAGAAGGTCAAGTGTCCTCCTCACTAATGGTGATCCACACAACAAGGCTAAGATGATGCTCCTCAAATCTCGATGGTTACTATCTAAGGAGGAGAAGGGGAGAGGAGAATAGGATGTGACAACTAAGAAGCCCCAACCTATGGGCCTTTAGTTTTCTCTTATTTATAGAGGCCCCTGTTGAATCTCATATTTTGATGATGAAACCAATTGATAAGTGTTTATGATTTAATTTGTATTTTGAGTGACATAGGATGCTTTGATCAGGGAGAGACAATTAAAGCAGGAAAAATCATGTTGGGTTGGAGGAAATCAACTCAGAAGGCCGGAGGATCGGTCGACGTATCGACAGAAGGCTTCGGGCCATGGATTTGGGCATCGAGCTAAGAAGAGCGGATATTGCACCAAGGATATCGGAGTTATGGAGGTCAACTAGCCGATTGGACAATAGGCCACAAGAGAGGACGATGCACCGAAGAATCGGACGAAGCATCGATAGACCAATGATATGCCGAACAACATGATTAAAGCTTAGTAATAATTATCTAGTTTGAAGTATATTTTTATATATGCAGGATTAACTATGATACCAAGGCATAAAGCAAAATGAAGTCCCGGAGTCAAGAACATGATTTCGTTGGGAGTTCAAGAGTTTGTCATAAGTCTGGATATTCGTCGGAAGTTCTATCGGAACCAACCGAGAAGTCCAAGAGCTTGCCAAAGAAGCTCGTCAAAACTCACCAAGAAGATCATCGCGAAGTCCAGGAGCTTGTTGGGAGTCCCCTAGAACATTGTCAAGAGATCGTCGGAAGTTCACTAGAAGATCAATGGAGGCTCACCGGAAGAAACTAGACTTACAGACTTGTTTAGCTTAGGAAATGCCTTAGAATTTGTAGTTAGCACATAATTGGGATTGGAATTGGGCCAACCCAATTAGGAGCCAGTTGGGCCCATGTAAGAACTATGTTGGGCCTAATGAAAAGGCCTAAACAGTGTCCTAAGAGGTGATATCGTTGTGGCACAGTCTCCGAGACTGTGTTAGGCGATGGTACCGCTAGTCTGGGTAGTGGAACCGGCCTTGATAGGGTACTAGGTGATGGTACCGCCAATCTGGGTGGTGGTACCGTCGAGTGGAAGGGAGCCAGGTGGTGGTACCGCCAGATTGGGCAGTGGTACCGCCTAGTGTAGTGTTATTGTCAAACTGACACTAGCAATGGTATTGCCCAGCATAGGCGGTGGTACCACCCGAACCTAGGAAACCCGGGATGAGATATTTTATGCTCGAAGTTTGAATCAACATGAGGCCTATAAATACCCTTCTCATTCTTGGTTAAGATACACAGGCACAGAGAGTTTTAAAGTGAAGAAACGCTGTTGCAATCACTTGAGAAATCCCCTCCTCTAGTCTAAGTCTAGAATTTTGTTTAGGAGTGTGTGTGCTTGTAAAGGTTCTCTCTAAACCTGTGAAAAGGAGAAGAAGGGTGTAAAAGGTGGTTGGTCTTCACCTATTGAAGGAAGAATGATAGTGAATGCCGGTGGCCTCAACGGAAGAGGAATCGACGAAGTGGATGCAGGTCACAACAACCGAACCACTCTAAAATCTGGTTTGTATTTCGTCATGAGCAATTTACTTTACTACAAACTATTTTACTTGCTTACTGCCTTCAGTACATTTACGAATACGCTTTCAAGTTAAACATTTCCAAGTTCAGCTTTTATCATATGAAAAGTTTTCAGAATCGACGTATTTTACTACTACACTAATTCACCCCCCCTCTTAGTACCAACTCTTTTCCTAACAGCCCCTAGTGAACCCTAATGGATCTTGCGCTATTGGGTATTGGATCTCCATCCAATTATCTAAGTCTCTTATATTAGTGGGTCTCTATCCAATAATCTCTTATTAGCTCTATTGGATCTCATTCATGGGATCCAATAATTTAGGGGCTTATTGGATATCCAATAAGATAGGGGCTCCGGCAGATATCTCATATTCAAACATCTACTCGTCGCAACACCTACCATATGTGTGTAACCCTCTAGGCCCAATATTTAGTTGGCCGTGAGTCATACCTATCATAACTCCTTCTGGCTTAGTGAATTATTATCTCCATAATAATTCATTCGACTCATCGACTACGGACGTACTAGGCCACTACGTCGTAGTCCCCAAACGATACAAGGGAATCCAATCCTTTGTTCCTATCTATCCTTAGTTACCATATACCTATATTCTCTTATCCATCTAATATCTTGAGATCATATACTGGGCATGTTGCTATCATGCTCATACGGTTTCTCCTCGAGTTTCGTTCTAATTGAATTCTCACGGAGAACTCTTTCTCTCTCAATCCGAATGATCTTGGTCAAAGATTTGTTTGAGCAAGAATACACAAGATATTCCTCTCATGATACTGAGAGTGGATGATCCTCTATCGATATTCAATTGCCCTTATAAGGTTAGTTACCACTCCCAATAACTAATTATACTAGATTTGGAGCTTCCAAACCTATAAGTCTAGTATCAAAGAGTGGAGTACTCATACATGACATCCTTGAAGTCTCAAATCTATGGACTAAATACACTACTAGGTCTATGGAATCGTTATTTGACAATAAGGCATCATTAACCATTTAGTATTCCTTGAGCGAAAAAATTAGTAACCTTATTCCCCAATGAGCACCTGCAGTTTTGATACCAACTACATCCATGATATGGACGGGTATATAGCACAACAGTCTATCTAGTTATCTCGATATCTTTCTCGAGTAACCTATGACCAGGATTATTTAGGATTTATGTTTAAAGGTGAATCAATCTCATTATCGTGATCTCATCACGATTTGATTCCCATTGCATAGATCCAAGGACATCACAATATATATGTGTATATGTAATAATTAATATAAAATAATAAAATAGTAAAATATAATAAGCAAAAAGATTGTGTCAAGTCACACGTGCCATAACTCACATGATTGGCTTGCAGGGCATCTATGACTAGCAAGTATGACTTATGGCTACCTCGATATTGGGCTTACAGGGTCATATACATATGGTAGGTGTTGCGATAAATAAGGATTCGGATATGAGATATCCGTCGGATCTCCTATCTTATTATTTATCTAATAAGCCCATGAATTATTGGATCTTATAAATGAGATCCAATAAGAGCTAGTAAGAGATTATTGGGTAGAGACCTACTAATCTAAGAGGTTTGGATAGTTGGATGGGGATTCAATACTTAATAGGGCAAGATATATTAGGGTTAAGTTAATAGGGGACCTCTATAAATAGGAGAGAACCAAAGGGTCATAGGCTAGGTTTTTTTTAGCTGCCACCTCCTATTCTCGTCTCTCCCTCTTCTCCTCAATCTACAACCCCTATTTGGGGCATGTGGCTAGCAAGAAGGGGCAACCCCTTCTTGATTGCGTGGTGTATGCTACAAGGAGGATTGTGTTGAATCTCGGATTTTGATGATGAAGTCAATTGTCATTTGTTGATCTAATCTATATGCTGAGAAAAGTGTGCAGGATTAACTTCGATGGTAGTAAGACATGTAGCAGGTGTTATGCCGGAGTCAAGACCAAGATCACGTTGGGAGTTCGAGAGTTTGTCGGAAGTCTGGATGTTTGTCGAAAGTTCTGTGGGAACCAATCGTGAAGTCCAGGAGCTTACCATATAAGCTCATCGGAACTCATAAAGAAGATCATTGCAAAGTCCAGAAGCTTATTCCTCTCATGATACTGAGAGTGGATGATCCTCTATCGATATTCAATTGCCCTTATAAGGTTAGTTACCACTCCCAATAACTAATTATACTAGATTTGGAGCTTCCAAACCTATAAGTCTAGCATCAAAGAGTGTAGTACTCATACATGACATCCTTGATGCCTCAAATCTATGGACTAAATACACTACTAGGTCTATGGAATCGTTATTTGACAATAAGGCATCATTAACCATTTAGTATTCCTTGAGCGAAAAAATTAGTAACCTTATTCCCCAATGAGCACCTGCAGTTTTGATACCAACTACATCCATGATATGGACGGGTATATAGCACAACAGTCTATCTAGTTATCTCGATATCTTTCTCGAGTAACCTATGACCAGGATTATTTAGGATTTATGTTTAAAGGTGAATCAATCTCATTATCGTGATCTCATCACGATTTGATTCCCATTGCATAGATCCAAGGACATCACAATATATATGTGTATATGTAATAATTAATATAAAATAATAAAATAGTAAAATATAATAAGCAAAAAGATTGTGTCAAGTCACACGTGCCATAACTCACATGATTGGCTTGCAGGGCATCTATGACTAGCAAGTATGACTTATGGCTACCTCGATATTGGGCTTACAGGGTCATATACATATGGTAGGTGTTGCGATAAATAAGGATTCGGATATGAGATATCTGTCGGATCTCCTATCTTATTATTTATCTAATAAGCCCATGAATTATTGGATCTTATAAATGAGATCCAATAAGAGCTAGTAAGAGATTATTGGGTAGAGACCTACTAATCTAAGAGGTTTGGATAGTTGGATGGGGATTCAATACTTAATAGGGCAAGATATATTAGGGTTAAGTTAATAGGGGACCTCTATAAATAGGAGAGAACCAAAGGGTCATAGGCTAGGTTTTTTTTAGCTGCCACCTCCTATTCTCGTCTCTCCCTCTTCTCCTCAATCTACAACCCCTATTTGGGGCATGTGGCTAGCAAGAAGGGGCAACCCCTTCTTGATTGCGTGGTGTATGCTACAAGGAGGATTGTGTTGAATCTCGGATTTTGATGATGAAGTCAATTGTCATTTGTTGATCTAATCTATATGCTGAGAAAAGTGTGCAGGATTAACTTCGATGGTAGTAAGACATGTAGCAAGTGTTATGCCGGAGTCAAGACCAAGATCACGTTGGGAGTTCGAGAGTTTGTCGGAAGTCCGGATGTTTGTCGAAAGTTCTGTGGGAACCAATCGTGAAGTCCAGGAGCTTACCATATAAGCTCATCGGAACTCATAAAGAAGATCATTGCAAAGTCCAGAAGCTTATTCCTCTCATGATACTGAGAGTGGATGATCCTCTATCGATATTCAATTGCCCTTATAAGGTTAGTTACCACTCCCAATAACTAATTATACTAGATTTGGAGCTTCCAAACCTATAAGTCTAGCATCAAAGAGTGGAGTACTCATACATGACATCCTTGATGCCTCAAATCTATGGACTAAATACACTACTAGGTCTATGGAATCGTTATTTGACAATAAGGCATCATTAACCATTTAGTATTCCTTGAGCGAAAAAATTAGTAACCTTATTCCCCAATGAGCACCTGCAGTTTTGATACCAACTACATCCATGATATGGACGGGTATATAGCACAACAGTCTATCTAGTTATCTCGATATCTTTCTCGAGTAACCTATGACCAGGATTATTTAGGATTTATGTTTAAAGGTGAATCAATCTCATTATCGTGATCTCATCACGATTTGATTCCCATTGCATAGATCCAAGGACATCACAATATATATGTGTATATGTAATAATTAATATAAAATAATAAAATAGTAAAATATAATAAGCAAAAAGATTGTGTCAAGTCACACGTGCCATAACTCACATGATTGGCTTGCAGGGCATCTATGACTAGCAAGTATGACTTATGGCTACCTCGATATTGGGCTTACAGGGTCATATACATATGGTAGGTGTTGCGATAAATAAGGATTCGGATATGAGATATCCGTCGGATCTCCTATCTTATTATTTATCTAATAAGCCCATGAATTATTGGATCTTATAAATGAGATCCAATAAGATCTAGTAAGAGATTATTGGGTAGAGACCTACTAATCTAAGAGGTTTGGATAGTTGGATGGGGATTCAATACTTAATAGGGCAAGATATATTAGGGTTAAGTTAATAGGGGACCTCTATAAATAGGAGAGAACCAAAGGGTCATAGGCTAGGTTTTTTTTAGCTGCCACCTCCTATTCTCGTCTCTCCCTATTCTCCTCAATCTACAACCCCTATTTGGGGCATGTGGCTAGCAAGAAGGGGCAACCCCTTCTTGATTGCGTGGTGTATGCTACAAGGAGGATTGTGTTGAATCTCGGATTTTGATGATGAAGTCAATTGTCATTTGTTGATCTAATCTATATGCTGAGAAAAGTGTGCAGGATTAACTTCGATGGTAGTAAGACATGTAGCAGGTGTTATGCCGGAGTCAAGACCAAGATCACGTTGGGAGTTCGAGAGTTTGTCGGAAGTCCGGATGTTTGTCGAAAGTTCTGTGGGAACCAATCGTGAAGTCCAGGAGCTTACCATATAAGCTCATCGGAACTCATAAAGAAGATCATTGCAAAGTCCAGAAGCTTACCAGGTGTCTACCGGAGCATGCCGAGAGTTCATCGGATGTTCGCCGGAAGTATGCCGAAAGCTCGTCGGAAGAAGCGATTGATGCATCGGAACATGAATTGCAGTGATCATGTCTTAATTGTCATAGTTAGAATGTATATTAAGTTAGGATTGGGAGGTAATCCCACTAACTTAATTAGGGGCCAACTGGGCCCTTAATAGGCCTCAATTGGGCAGAATGGAGTAGCCCATTCGGCCCCTGAATTCTTGGCCCGCGAAGGCACCGTTATGTCACGGACTTAGCTGGTTTTTCCTAAGTCGTGCGGCACCCTTGCATGTCCGTCCGCAAAGGTCAGCCTCCCCGAAGTCTCCCATTGTCCCTTAGGACCAACAAAAGAGAGAACGGGCTAGAGAGAACGCCTCAATCGGGATCCACAAGCAAACATCTCTGAAAAACACTTCATAGACAATGCAAATTACAAACAGACTTTACAAGCTCTGAACAGTGGCACAACAAAGGGTAAAATGGTCTATTACAGACCGAAAATCTCTCGCACGTGTCAACATGACACAATCTTTATTTACAAGCCTAAAAAGGCCACCAACCCAACTAAAATGGGACGATCAAGCCTTCGGCCGCCCCTCTACATGCTGTACAATGCATAAACATGCCAAAAGACACGAACATACATAGGCATTACATCAAACATCTGTTAGAACCCTTGCAGATTCTAAACTTGGGGTTGATCTCTTTAGGGGATCGGCCTCCTTGGAACTCTATAGGGGTTCCTCCCTCCAAGTTGCTGCTCAAAGGCTGTAGAAAATATTCATCTATTGCTTGAGAAAAGAGGAGGAATACATGGCTATTTATAGGGCTTCTAAACCCTAACTCCTAATAGGACTCCTACTTAAGACTCTTACTTCTAACCAACTCCTAATAGGACTCCTACTCAAGACTCCTATTCCCGTACAACTCCTAATTCTTCTCTAAGAAAAAACCTCATAACAAAATGTCCCTCTCAATTAGGACTCTCCTAGATAGAGTCCTAACAGAATGTCCCTCTCAATTAGGACTCTCCTAGCTAAAGTCCTAACAGTTTTACATGAATGTCCCTCTCAATTAGGACTCTCCTAGCTAGAGTCCTAACAAACCTGCCCTCTTCAAATCAACCTTGTCCTCGAGGCTGACGATTCATGAATTTTGGGAATTTGATCTTCAAGTCATTATAGTTCTCCAATGTGGCATCTTCTGTTAGTAGGTTTGCCCACTGTATTAGCAATTCAGTAGTGGATCGTCGTCGTCGAGTCATAATCCGTCGATCAATAATGGCACTTGGCTGAGTCTGAAGTCCTCCTTGGGTAGTCATATTTGGGGGGTTGCTTTAGGCTATCTCCAAGCACCTATTTACAACTTCTGTTTGGCCGTCGGTTTGTGAGTTATATGCCATACTCCTTTTCAATTTAGTACTCTTATAGTGTAATTCTTTTGAGTCCCAATTGTAATGAGCTACGGAGCTTGGTGCTTCCTCCAATTTTTTTATAATCTTACTAGTCTCTGAATCTTCCTGCCATTCCATCTTAATATCCTCAAGGAAGTCGTTGGTCGGAAGTGAAATGGCCAAAACTTCATCTTGCTCGGGTAGCTGCGAAAGCGCATCTGCAAGAACATTCTCTTTCCCCTTTTTGTAAGTTATTTCATAATCAAATCCAAGAAGTTTTGTTACCCAGTTTTACTGCTCAGGGGATGATATCTTTCGCTCCAAAAAGTACTTGAGGCTTTTATGGTCGGTTTTAATTTGAAATCGTCGACCAATCAAGTAGGGTCTCCACCTCGTTGTTGCGCACACAATGGCGAGCATCTCCTTATCATATGTTGACTTATTTTGATGGGAGGGAGATAATGCCTTGCTAGTGTATGCGAGTGGTCGACAATCTTGCATGAGAATTGCTCCAATTCTGACTCCAGATGCGTCGGCCTCAATAATGAAGGGTCGGTTGAAATCTGGTAGTGTTAGCACCGGTGTCATCGTCATGACTGCCTTAAGTTTGTCGAAGGCAGTAGAGGCTCTGTCCGACCATTGGAAGATATCTTTTTTCAATAAATAAGTAAGTGGTGCACTGATCTCTCCATAGTTTTTCACGAACTTGCAGTAGTAGCTTGTTAAACCTAGAAAGCCATGTAGCAATTTTATGTTCCTTGGGGTCAGCTAGTTTTGCATTGCTCCAATTTTAAAGGGGTCTACTGCCACACCTTCCTCTGATATGATATGCCGAAGATATTCCACCTTCTTTTGAAGAAAGAAAAAATTCATAGTGGTTGTCGTATGTTCAAAAGGTGGTTTTCGGTATGTCTTCTTCGCATACTCGTATTTGATGATACCCGGATCGAAGGTCCAGCTTTGTGAATATTTGTGCTCCCTTTCATCTAGCAACTCATCTACTACTAGAATAGGGTATTTATCCTTGATGGTTATGCCATTGAGAGCTCGGTAATCAACATATAATCACCATATTTCATCCTTCTTTCGTATGAGGAGCATCGGTGAAGAGTAGGGGCTGCAACATGGCCGAATAACTCCTGTTTTGAGCATCTCTTTAACAATCCTTTCTATTTCATCCTTTTGGAGATGTGGATACTGATATGGCTGAGCATTTGCTGGATATTTGCTTGGAAGAATCGTTATATAATGATTATGCCGACGGGTAAGAGGTAGGTTGCGTAGTTCGTCAAATATATCTGAAAATTCAGCAAGCAAAGGAAGTAGATTTGGATCTTCAAATTTTGTTGGCTTTCCCTTAGTTTGCTGCTCAAGTTGTACCGAAAAGCCACTGCATGCTTTATGCAAAACCTTCTCCATTTGTTGTGTGCAAATCGTTGTTACGTCGCCCCCATGTTTCCCGTTCAGTATCACCTGTTTCTCCTTACTATAAAATTTCATAATTAGTTGCATAAAATTCCAAGAAATATCACCTAATGTCATCAACCATTTAATTCTGAGTATGGCCTCATAATCATCAAGAGGGAGGAGGAAGAAATCTGCAATTATCTCTTGGTCTTGCAACAACCGTTTCACCTTCGGGCACCTATGATCACACTTCAAAATCCGTCCATTGGCGACCTTAACGACAAACCTGCTGCAATTCTCAATAGGTAAGTTCATATAGACAGCAACCTTACTATTTAGGAAGTTATTAGTACTGCCCGTGTCGATGAGAACAGTGATCGGTTGTTGTTTGAGAAGGCCTCCAACTTTCATTGTTTGTGGGATTGAGTAGCCAACTAGTGTATGTACCATAACTTTGGTCGGTTGTGGCTCTTCTTCTACATCTTCTTCTTCATGGTTAAGGCTCTCTTTTGGATGTTCAATGACCTCTTCTTCTATCGGTTCAATCATAAGAAGTCCCCCTTTACTACAGCGATGCTCACGGCTCCACGGCTTATCACAATGCCAACATAACCCCTTCGCATATCGCTCCCGAAGCTCTTCTCTTGTTAACCTCTTTGGTGTAGGGACTTGGTCGATAGTAGGGGGGGCTAAGAGCTTCAATATTACTGGTTGAGGAGTGACCCTAGTCCTCCGAGCTTCATGGTTCAATTGCTCCTCTTAATGTCGTGCGAAAGAGATGGCTGCCATAAGCGTATACGGTTGTCGCGCTTTAACTTCTCCTCGGATCTCCGGCTTCAAGCCCTCAATGAAGGTTCTCAATAGCTGTCTTTGAGACCAATCATGAGTTTGATTAGATAACCTTTCAAACCTGATTTGGTACTCCTGAATGGTAGAGGTTTGTCGGATCTTTGCTAGTTGTCCGTTAATATTCTCGTAATCGGTTGGTCTGAAGCGGATCAGCAGTCCTTCTTTGAATTGTCGCCATGAAAGGACTCCATAAGTATGTTCAAACCAGTCAAACTACTGTATAGCATCCCCTTCAAGATATATAGCTGCAATTTTCACCATAGATGCATCCGCGATTTTCTGGTACCGAAAATATCGCTCCACGCGCGAGATCCAACCAATTGGGTCTCCTTCTTCCCATCTAGGGAAGTCCACTCTCATGCATGGATAGTTGGGGTTGGTCATAGAGCTTCCCCTCTCTTGGAAGTCATATCTTTGGGCTTGGTGTGATTGGGCAAAGCTCTCTCCTTGATATGATTTCTTCGGGCTTAGTGGTCGGCCCAATCTGAGTTCGGTAAAGAGCGTCCGAATCTTATCTTCCATTCGCGCCTCCAAGGCTTCGAATTTAGCATTGATTGCCTCCTTAGATGCCATAGTATATGCCTCCAAATATATGATGTTAAGATCTCTCTTTTGTTGTTAGGTTAAAGGCATGTATAGGTTGAGAGAAGTGGTGGTCGAAAGGGTTGGTGGATCGGTGGATGTAGGCTACGATTTAGAATTGTTTTGTGGCAGTTTTGGGTGCAGTTTGAGGATGTGATTTAGTGGAGTTTTAGGGCCATGGATGAAAGTCTTGGATCTGTGGTAGATGGCAGCAAAGGTTTGATAGAAATCAGTGGAAGTTGCAGCAAGTATGTGCTGTCTTGTAAGAGTAGAATTGTCGTCGAAGAAACAATGGTTTCTCGATGTAATTTCTACCAAAAACTTAAGAGAATTGAGGAGGGAATTGATAGCAAAATCACAGATTATATGATAGCAAGGATGTCTAATTTAATCAAGAGAATTTTAGCAGTATAACAGTAATAAAATTGGTGCAAGTTGCGATAGCAGAATTGTCATCGAAAAATTCCAACGGGTTACGATGAAAATTTGCAATAACACAAAATTATTTTTAGAGATTAATTCCTTAATATATCAATCTTAGATGGAAGCCAAGATGATCTATGAAGTGTATAAGAAATTTCATTCAAAAAAGATTGCAAATAGATGGGTTAAGGCAACAATATGCCGCTGAAATTTTCTGTAGCACAGATTTTTAAGTATAGCAGATTGGATGTAAAAGATCAATAGTTTATATTGAGAATTTTTTGATGAAACCAAAGGGAAATCTACTGTTAGGAAGTGTCAAAGCTATCATAAAAATTTCGTAGAGATTTGGATAGAAAAAATGTAGTATCAAGATCAAACAAACAGTGTTATGCGGCTAAAATTTTACAGTGCAGATTTTCAAGTATAGCAGATTTGACGTAAAAGATAAATGGTTTATATTTAGAATTTTTTAAAAAAACAAAAGGAAAATCTACTGTTAGGAAGTGTCAAAGATGTCATAAAAATTTCATAGAAATTTGGATAGGAAAAGCACAGTAGCAAGATCAAACAGATGGTACTATACGGCTAGAATTCTGCAATGTATCTTTCGTCGTAGAGATGAAAACTTTATGACGAAAGGTTTATGCAGCAATATAGGAATAATATTTTTGGGATTTTCAAATAAAGATAACTAAATTGCAGCAGCAGTAAGGTAGAAAACCAGAACCTATTGCAATTCACGGGGAGATCAAAGGATGATCCGTGGTGGTGGAGATGATGGAGGAATTCGGCGATGATCTTTTAAGCAATTGTGGGAATTACTTTGGACAGTTGTGGAGGGTTGATGGATGGCTGTGGAAGGGCAGCGAGACGCCAAGAACGCTGCTCTGATACCAGGTGTTAGAACCCTTGCAGATTCTAAACTTGGGGTTGATCTCTTTAGGGGATCGGCCTCCTTGGAACTCTATAGGGGTTCCTCCCTCCAAGTTGCTGCTCAAAGGCTGCAGAAAATATTCATCTATTGCTTGAGAAAAGAGGAGGAATACATGGCTATTTATAGGGCTTCTAAACCCTAACTCCTAATTGGACTCCTACTTAAGACTCTTACTTCTAACCAACTCCTAATAGGACTCCTACTCAAGACTCATATTCCCGTACAACTCCTAATTCTTCTCTAAGAAAAAACCTCCGAACAGAATGTCCCTCTCAATTAGGACTCTCCTAGATAGAGTCCTAACAGAATTTCCCTCTCAATTAGGATTCTCCTAGCTAATGTCCTAACAGTTTTACATGAATGTCCCTCTCAATTAGGACTCTCCTAGCTAGAGTCCTAACAACATCCTGTTTCAAAGTTTGTCCGTGACATTCTTCCCCACTTATTCCTTCGACGTCCTCGTTGTAGCCTTTGTCGACACTACAAATCCTAGCCTTTGCTGAGTCTTCTATCTTTTGCTCCAGCTACAATGCGCCTCTTGGCTCCTTGCTACTCTCTGCTGCTGTTTTTGAGTAGTCGAACCTTTGATCCGCCATGCTGCTGCAACTCACCAATGACTCTGACTCTGGTGTGGGGTTGGTTGAGTTGTGTTGATCATTGTTGATTCCTACGGATCCCCCAAATGAAGGAAAAGACCATCTTTACTGCGCCAGTCTCTCAAATTCCACATGCTGCATGAACTGGGTAGATGCTTGTTGGAGCTTTAACGAGCATCGTCTCGCAAACTTCTGAAGTTTTGGGTCCTTCCTCCAAAAAATTTGCTCATTGACTCTTCCTTCACTTAGTTGTCACATCTAAGTAGGTTCGCATCACTTCTGTTTTCGATTGGAATTTCGTTGGAAAATGAAGCGGACAATCTACTCTCAGTAGCACTAATCACCGTTGGTGAGGATTTGACAACTATTGTCTTCCATTATCTTTGAAGGGTCTTTGAACATATGTAGAGCTCCTCTGCTGGATAGTTAAGAGAATTGGGGTACTCGGTTTCACCCATTCTCTTAAGAGTTGAGAAGGCAAAGGTTACTTGACTTCGCCCGCCTCCTTGAGGTTGTACTTCATGCATCGAGCTGGTTACTGGCCTTTGCCTGCTCTTTGCTCACACTTCTGAAGTACATGAAGTGTTTGCACTCCATGCGTTGAGTTAGCTACTGTGATTCACCTTCTCAATGCCATTGAACTTCTGGAATGCAGGAAGTTTTCACCCCAACTTGGAGTAGTTCTCTCGTAGGTTTGGTCGCCTCTGGGATTGTACCGTCTTCTCCATCAACCCTGCCGCCTACTCCACTGAGTAGCAAAGGTACAGCACCGCGTACTGCCTACTTCGTTCCTTGGTTATGCACTCTTGCATGACCCGAAGTCCTTCACTTTCGGCTATCTTGATGAGAAGCACATTGACACTGGTCTTACGAAGTTCTTCGGCCTCTGCCCTTCAGCCTTGTCTCGGTACTTGGAGATTGCCTCTGCATTCTCCACCTCCTCGACCCCTTTCACGACCAAACGCTCTCCCTCCATGAGAGCAAGGGATCAATGACTTTCACGGAAGTCCCGCCTCTGCGGTACCATGGCGCTGCCATGCCCATGGCCCTACTATCCGTCACCTCGCATCTGCATCCCATTTCTTCACGATCAGTAGATATGTCTCTGTGGCACTCCTCTAAGTACACCTCCATTCTAACTGATGCTTGATTTTGGGTAGCTAAGTCCCTCTGGACTCGTCGTCGCTTCCTCGCCCCTTTTGACCCCTTGCTTCAACACCTCTGTGTTCTCCAAGTAGTCTGTTTGGTCGATGGAAAGATAGACTACAACTCCCATGCATGGCCTCTGCCATCACATTGTAGGGTTTGCACCGATTCTGTTCTCCTTAGCTTCCTTGGTAGCAACGCTTGCTTACTCGACCTTGTCCTCTGACTTGTCGGGCTCCCTTAAGCGAATATGAGCTCTAGAGCAGTCTAACTCTCCAGCTGCTTCGATCATACCTCTACATGATCAAGTCCCTCCCATGGGACTCACTGGTACTTGCATTCAAACTTTTCCCTTGGTGGAACCCAGCCCCCATATGCTGATGACCAAGGTTTTCATCCGATGCAAAATTTGATGCACGCATGGAAGACCCGCCTCTACGGTACCATGGCCTTCACTCCTTGAATCCATAGCCCTTCTTGCCATCGTGTTGTTCACCGAAGTGGAGCTCCCAATAGCTCCCGATCATACCTCCATATGATCTAGTCCCTCCCGGGACTAAGTCGTGTGTATCGCATTGCCACGAACTGTTCCACCACGATCCGCTGCACCATGTCGCCTCCTGGTGACATCTCCATTGCATTCTGATCCTTGTGGAATAAACTCGAATTATGAACCCTCCATGTGTGGCCTCTGCCAATACATCGCAGGGTCTCCTCCACTTTCGATTTTGTTCGCTCCTTTGGCAATCGACCTTCATCCACCCACTCTTGGGTCACACCTAGATGAAGCACTGCTCTAGGACAATCCGTCGCCTAGTAGTTCCCGAAGTCCATCGACTTCACTGTAGTTTGTGCACCATTGTCTGGATCCTGGGCCTCTGCCCCTACCAGCACAATCTCCGCTGCGCACCGCTTCCTGCCTAGCAACTTGAATGGCAACACTGTTGCATATTCTTCAAGAGTACCCGCCTCTGCATCCTCTTGCCCCGTGCTAAGGCCTTCTGAACCCAACTTCACCTCCGCAAATTGAGTCACCTTAGTTCCTCCATCAAATGCTTTCCCGAGATAAGGTGCATGTGCCCAGAAGCTCCCTTCGTCTTTGGCACCATGCAAGATGAGTCCACTCCGTCAGAATGAAGAAACCATGGAACAACATGATCATACTCTTGCCTCTACAAGAGTCCATGTCCTTGACCTCCATCTAAGGAAAGCACTATGCCTCTGCTCCATGTTCCAACTCCTATGTTGGCTCCTTTCATGCGGCTTGGGTACTTTGCCAAGTCACACCCAAGTTGCTTCGCTCCTCGTTTTCGCATTGAGTCGATGGTGGCCCTCGTGCCCACCATTCTACGGGTCAGCCCTCCCTTGAGTCCGATCTCCATATCGACTCTAAGAGTGCCTTCATTTGTGTTGCGTTGTGTTGCTCCCCCACTTGATCTCGCAATGCATCCACCAATGCATTCTCTCGAGCAAGATCATGCGACAACTCCTCGCTGCTTGCTCGGTCCATTGAGCTTCGTGGAGTTGTTGTTTGTGAGGTACTCCTCCTCAACATGTGATGTCCGTCTCACATGATTCTCCCTCTGGAGAGCCGAGACTTATCCCTCCTGGATAACTGTCCCATTGGAGCAACATCTCTCTTCATTTCAGAGACCACCATCCCCTTGGACTACTCCGATCTGCTGAACAAACTATGCATTGTTCTGTGTTAGGACTCTAGCTTGGAGAGTCCTAATTGAGAGGGACATTCATGTAAAAATGTTAGGACTCTAGCTAGGAGAGTCCTAATTGAGAGGGACATTCTGTTAGGACTCTAGCTAGGAGAGTCCTAATTGTGAGGGGCATTCATGTAGGAGGTTTTTTCTTAGAGAAGAATTAGGAGTTGTAAGGGAATAGGAGTCTTGAGTAGGAGTTCTATTAGGAGTTGGTTAGAAGTAAGAGTCTTAAGTAGGAGTCCTATTAGGAGTTAGGGTTTAGAAGCCCTATAAATAGCCATGTATTCCTTCTCTTTTCTTAAGCAATAGATGAATCTTTTCTGCAGCCTTTGAGCAGCAACTTGGAGGGAGGAACCCCTATAGAGTTCCAAGGAGGCCGATCCCCTAAAAAGATCAACCCCAAGTTTATAATCTGCAAGGGTTCTAACACCTGGTATCAGAGCAGCGTTCTTGGCGTCTCGCTGCCCTTCCACAGCCATCCATCAACCCGCCACAACCATCCAAAGAAATTCCCACAATTGCTTATAAGATCATCGCCAAATTCCGCCATCATCTCCACCACCGCGGATCATCCCTTGATCTCCCCGTTGATTGCAACAGGTTCTGGTTTCCTACCTTACTACTGCTGCAATTTAGTTATCCTTATTTGAAAATCCAAAAAAAAAAAAAAATTGTTCCTATATTGCTGCATAAACTTTTCGTCACAAAGTTTTCATCGCTACGACGAAAGATACATTGCAGAATTCCAGCCGCATAGCACCATTTGTTTGATCTTGCTTCTGTGCTTTTTCTATCCAAATTTCTACGAAATTTTTATGACATCTTTGACACTTCCTAACAATGGATTTCTCTTTTGTTTCATCAAAAAATTCTCAATATAAACTACTGATCTTTTATGTCCAATATGCTGCACTTGAATTGTAGAATTCAAGCCGCATAGCACTATCTGTTTGATCTTGCTACTATGCTTTTTCTATCCAAATTTTTACAAAATTTTTATGACATCTTTGACACTTCCTAAGAGTGGATTTCTCTTTAGTTTCATCGAAAAATTCTCAATATAAACTACTGATCTTTTATGTCCAATCTGCTGCACTTGAAAATCTATGCTGCAGAAAATTTCAGCTGCATACCGTTGCATTAACCCATCTATTTGCAATCTTTTTTGAATGAAATTTCTTATTCACTTCATAGATCATCTTGGCTTCCATCTAAGATTGATCTATTAAGAAATTCATCTCTAAAAACGATTTTATGTTGCTGTAAATTTTCATCGTAACCCACTGAAATTTTTCGACGACAATTCTGCAATTGCAACTTGCACCAATTTCCTTGCTGTTATACTGCCAAAATTTTCTTGATTAAATTAGATATCCTTGCTGTCATATAAACTGTGATTTTGCTATCAATTCTCTCATCAATTCTCTTAAATTTTTGGTGGAAATTACGTCGAGAAACCGTTGTTTCTTCGACGACAATTCTACTCTTACAAGACAGCACATACTTGCTGCAACTTCTACGGATTTCTGTCAAACCTTTGCTATCATCTACCACAGATCCAAAACTTTCATCCACAACCCTAAAACTCTGCCAAACCACACCCTCAAACTGTACCCAAAACAGCCACAAAACAAGCCTAAACCGCAGCCTACATCCCACCAATCCACCAACCATTTCAACCATCACTTCTCTCAACCTATACATGCCTTTAACCCAACAACAAAAGAGAGATTTGGGGGCATATACTATGGCATCTAAGGAGGCAATCAATGCTAAATTCGAAGCCTAGGAGGTGCGAATAGAGGATAAGATTTGGATGCTCTTTACCGAACTCAGATTGGGCCGACCACTAAGCCCGAAGAAATCACATCAAGGAGAGAGCTTTGCCCAATCACACCAACCCCTAAGATATGACTTCCAAGAGAGGGGAAGCTCTATGACCAACCCCAACTATCCATGCATGAGAGTGGACTTCCCTAGATGGGAAGAAGGAGACCCGATTGGTTGGATCTCGCGCGCGGAGCGATATTTTCGTGACCACAAAACCGCGGATGTATCTATGGTGAAAATTGCAGCTATACATCTTGAAGGGGATGCTATACAGTGGTTTGACTGGTTTGAACATACTTATGGAGTCCTTTCATGGCGACAATTCAAAGAAGGACTGCTGATTCGCTTCAGACCAACCGATTACGAGAATATTAACGAACAACTAGCAAAGATCCAACAAACCTCCACCATTCAGGAGTACCAAACCAGGTTTGAAAGGTTATCTAATCAAACTCATGATTGGTCTCAAAAATAGCTATTGTGGATCTTCATTGAGGGCTTGAAGCCGGAGATCCGAGGAGAAGTTAAAGCGCGACAACCGTATACGCTTATGGCAGCCATCTCTTTCGCACGACATCAAGAGGAGCAATTGAACCATGAAGCTCGGAGGATTAGGGTCTCTCCTCAACCAGTAATATTGAAGCCCTTAGTGCCCCCTACTATCGACCAAGTCCCTACACTAAAGAGGTTAACAAGAGAAGAGCTTCGGGAGCGATATCCGAAGGGGTTATGTTGGCATTGTGACGAGCCGTGGAGCCATGAGCATCGCTATAGTAAAGGGAGACTTCTTATGATTGAACCGATAGAAGAAGAGGTCATTGAACATCCAAAAGAGAGCCTTGAACATGAAGAAGAAGATGCAGAAGAAGAGCCACAACCGACCAAAGTTACGGTACATACACTAGCTAGCTACTTAAACCCGCAAACGATGAAAATTGGAGGCCTTCTCAAACAACAACCAATCACTGTTCTCAACGACACGGGCAGTACTACTAACTTCCTAAATAGTAAGCTTGCTATTCGGATATTATTATATATCGAGAATCGCTACAGGTTTGATGTTAAGGTCACCGACGGACGGATTTTGAATTGTGATCGTAGGCGCTTGCAGGAGAAACTATTGCTACAGGACCAAGAGATAATTACAGATTTCTTCCTTCTCCCTCTTAACAATCATGAGGCCATGCTTAGAATTAAATGGTTGACGACATTAGGTGATATTTCTTGGAATTTTATGAAACTAATTATGAAATTTTACAGTAAGGAGAAACAAGTGACATTGCACAGGAAACGTGGGGGCGACATAACAACGATTTGCACACAACAAAAGGAGAATGTTTTGCATAAAGCATGCAGCGGCTTTTTGGTACAACTTGAGAAGAAAACTAAGGGAGAGCCAACAGAATTTGAAGATCCAAATCTACTTCCTTTGCTTATTGAATTTTCAAATATATTTGACGAACCGCGCAACCTACCTCTTACCTGTCGGCATGATCATTGTATAATGATTCTTCCAGGCAAATCTTCTGCAAATGCTCAGTCATATCAGTATCCACATCTCCAGAAGGATGAAATAGAAAATATTATAAAAGAGATGCTCGAAACAGGAGTTATTCGGCCAAGTTGCAACCTCTACTCTTCGCCGGTGCTACTTGTACGCAAGAAGGACGGAACAAGGCGAATATGTGTTGATTACCGAGCTCTCAATGGCATAATCATCAAGGACAAATATTTTATTCCAATAGTAGATGAATTGCTAGATGAAAGGGAGCACAAATCTTTACAAAGCTGGACCTTAGATTCGGGTATCATCAAATACGAGCATGCGAAGAAGACATACGAAAAACCACCTTTTGAACACACAACAACCACGAATTTTTGCTTTCTTCAACAAAAGGTGGAATATCTTGGGCATATCATATTAGAGGAAGGTGTGGCAGTGGACCCCTTCAAAATTAGAGCAATGCAAAACTGGCCGACCTCGAGAAACATAAAATTGCTACATGGCTTTCTGGGTTTAACAGGCTACTACCGCAAGTTCGTGAAAAACTATGGAAAGATCAGTGCACCACTTACTTCCTTACTAGAAAAAGATGTCTTCCAATGGTTGGACAGAGCCTCCGCAGCCTTCGACAAACTTAAGGCAGCCATGACGACGACGCCGGTGCTAACACTACCAGATTACAACCGACCCTTCATTATTGAGGCCGACACATCTGGAGTCAGAATTTGAGCCATTCTCATACAAGATGGTCGACAACTCGCATACACTAGCAAGGCATTATCTCCCTCCGATCAAAATATATCAACATATGATAAGGAGATGCTCGCCATTGTGCGCGCAGCAAGGAGGTGGAGATTGTACTTGATCAGGCGATACTTTCAAATCAAGACCGACCATAAAAGCCTAAAATATCTCTTGGAGCAGAAGATATATTCCCCCGAGCAGCAAAAATGGGTAACAAAACTTCTTGGATTTGATTTTGAAATAACTTACAAAAAGGGGAAAGAGAATGTTCTTGCAGATGCGCTTTCGTAGCTACCCGAGCAAGTTGAAGTTTCGACCGTTTCACTTCCGACCAGCAACTTCCTTGAGGATATTAAGATGGAATGGCAGGAAGATTCAGATACTAGTAAGATTATAAAAAAATTGGAGGAAGCACCAAGCCCCATGGCTCATTACAATTGGGACTCAAAAGAATTACACTATAAGGGACGCATTGTGCTTGTGACAAATTCTACTTGCATCTTCAATAGTAGATTTTGGACAAAGTTATTATATATGTAGGGTACTAAATTGAAAAGGAGTACGACATATCACCCACAAACCAACAGCCAACCGGAAGTTTTAAACAGGTGCTTGGAGACAACCCAAAGCCACCCACCAAATATGACTACCCAAAGAGAACTCCAGACTCAGCCAAGTGCCATTATTGATCGACGGATCGTGACTCGACGACGACGACCCACTAATGAAGTGCTAATACAGTGGGCGAACCTACCGAAAGAAGATTCCACTTGGGAGAACTATGACGACTTGAAGATCAAATTTCTAGAATTCATGAATCATCAGCCTCGAGGACAAGGCTGATTTAAAGAGGGCGGGTCTGTTAGGACTCTAGCTTAGAGAGTCCTAATTGAGAGGGACATTCATGTAAAAATGTTAGGACTCTAGCTAGGAGAGTCCTAATTGAGAGGGATATTCTGTTAGGACTCTAGTTAGGAGAGTCCTAATTGTGAGGGGCATTCATGTAGGAGGTTTTTTCTTAGAGAAGAATTAGGAGTTGTAAGGGAATAGGAGTCTTGAGTAGGAGTTCTATTAGGAGTTGGTTAGAAGTAAGAGTCTTAAGTAGGAGTCCTATTAGGAGTTAGGGTTTAGAAGCCCTATAAATAGCCATGTATTCCTTCTCTTTTCTTAAGCTATAGATGAATCTTTTCTGCAGCCTTTGAGCAGCAACTTGGAGGGAGGAACACCTATAGAGTTCCAAGGAGGCCGATCCCCTAAAGAGATCAACCCCAAGTTTAGAATCTGCAAGGGTTCTATCATTCTGCCTCCTGCAAACGCACTTGCTAGATTGCGCCTCCACATCAATACAGTCCCCACTACACCCCTCAAGGCCTAGCAACATGCTGAACTCATTGCACACTTCAGCCTCCTACGGACATATCCTTAACATGTCGAAGAGAAAGTTCTAATGCTCCATGGCGCCGAGTTTCGGTCGCCTTGGGATGGCCACGAACATTGCATCATCCGTATACAAGCCCATGCATGAGTATGAAATTCTTCGAGTTAGCAATTCCCCTCACCTCTGTGAGCTTTGCAGAACTCTTTTGGTCGTTGAGCAACTCATTCCACCTTGCATGGTCTCATCCTTTACCTAGCGCCTCGCTTGGCTTGAGCACCATCAAGTATAGTTGTCAACATTGAGCCGTAGCTCAAACTCAGCTATCCCAACCTTTGTGCGCTCCACATTCTTCCAAGCTTGCCTGTTCTCGTGGTGCCTCTTGCGCGAAGGGTTGGCCATTCCTCTGAATGCCAATCTCGGATGCCCGCTCCTCTGAGTGACTCCTTTTCCCTACATCTCCATGCTCGTTTTCCCCCAAACGATCGCGCGTGTGCTGACTGCCCTCAACGTAGCCCCGCTAGGTCCCCCACGTTTTCATGCTAAGTGTTTCTATGAATGCTTGTCCCGCTCTGATACCATTTGTCACGGACTTAGCTGGTTTTGCCTAAGTCGTGTGGCACCCTTGCGTGTCCATCCACAAAGGTCAGCCTCCCCGAAGTCTCCCATTGTCCCTTAGGACCAACAAAAGAGAGAACGGGCTAGAGAGAACGCCTCAATCGGGATCCACAAGCAAACATCTCTGAAAAACACTTCATAGACAATGCAAATTACAAACAGACTTTACAAGCTCTGAACAGTGGCACAACAAAGGGTAAAATGGTCCATTACAGACCGAAAATCTCTCGCACGTGTCCACATGACACAACCTTTATTTACAAGCCTAAAAAGGCCACCAACCCAACTAAAATAGGACGATCAAGCCTTCGGCCGCCCCTCTACATGCTGTACAAGGCATGAACATGCCAAAAGACACGAACATACATAGGCATTACATCAAACATCCTGTTTCGAAGTTTGTCTGTGACAGTTAGGGCTATCGATGGCACCGCTTGGGAGACTCGGTCTCCCAAAAATTCTCGGCAGTGGTACTACCCCTGTCAGGCAGTAGTATCACTAGTAGTTATTACTGCTAGCGGTGATACCACCGCTGTCATGTGGTGGTACCGCTAGAGCTCTGTTAGGCGGTAGTACCGCATAGACTGAGCAGTACTATCGTCTAATAGCAGATGTCAGGTAGTAGTACCGCCCAGTAATGGCGGTGGTACCGTCAAGACCTCGGAAAATCGGGATGAGACACTTCTTGGCTCCATTTTTTAAAGCCAATGGGGTCTATAAATACCCCACTTTTTTCTACATGAAAGGGCACCGAAATCTTGATATATTCTTGAGTCTCTGAAGTATTAAAGAATTGTAAAAGTGCTAGAGTTCTCCTCCTTCGTTTTAAGTGTTGAGATCATTCAAGAGAGGAGTAAAACTTGTAAGGGTTGTCTCCTAGGCCCAGTAAAAGGAGAAAAGCTATAAAAGGGTGGTTAGCCTTCATCTATTGAAGGAATGCCTCTAGTGGATGCCGGTGACCTCGTCGGACGAGGAAGCCGAAAGTGGATGTAGGTCACGTTTGACCGAACCACTCTAAAACTCGGCTTGCATTTACTTTGAGCAACTTTCTTTTATAGCAAATTGCCCGTCCTCCTTACTGTGCTTTAACTACATCTACATACGCTTTGACATAAACATCTTCCGAGATCGACTTTAATCGTACGAAGACTTTCTTAAACCAATGCTTTTCACTTTGCAACTTACATTGCTACAAATCACCTTAGTCTTCTCTTGCATTTTCACTTAAGGTTTCAAGTTTAAATTCCTTCCAAAATGGATTTAGTTGAAATCATTCTCATTGAATCGACTTTAATCGAAATAAGGTTTTTGAAATAGTGAAATTTTTTCACTCTAATAATTCCCCCCCCCCCCCCCCCCTAGTGTGCTCTTGATCCTAACAATTGGTATTAGAGGAAGGTTCACTCTCAGTTTGTTTTAAACCCAAGAGAGATGGCATTTGCCGGAAACCAAGAGGGTCATTCAATTACACATCCGCCCATGTTCAATGGGACAGATTATACATATTGGAAGACAAGAATGAGGATCTTCCTGATTTCAATGGATTTTGAGATTTGAAATATTGTAGAAAATGGATTTCAAAAGTATTCTCTTCCAATGAATGATTGGAATGAGTTGGAGAAGAAGACTTTCGCTTTTAACGCAAAGGCTATGAATGCCTTGCTTTGTGCATTAGATAAAAATAAATTTAATCGAGTATCGATTTGTGAAATGACTTTTGATATTTGACACACACTCGAAGCGACTCATAAAGGCACTAGTCGAATGAAAGAGTCAAAAATTAACCTTTTAGTGTATTCTTATGAATTGTTTCGAGTAAAACCGAGTGAGACCATTGGAGACATATATATCCAATTTACGAATGTCATCAATTATAATATCCCTCACTTTTAAAAATTTATTAATAAGGATTTATATGTAAATTGGAGGACCTATATGTAAATATAGAAATTTCAAGGACTAAACTGTTAAGTTGCAAAAAGAAAAAAATAAAGAAAACCAAAAATTTTGGTTTTATCTCACCACCTCCGACGCTCTCTATTTTGAGGAGGGAGAAGAAAAGAAGAAGAAGAAGAGAGGAGGATAGCTGCGGCAAGGCTGCAGCGAGGAGGTGTGTGGCGTTGGGGAGGAAAAGGGAAGAGGAGAAGAAGAGAAGGAGAAGAAGAGGGAAAATAGAGGGAAGAGGGAGAGGAGCGAGAGGTGGCAGCATCTAGGGCTGCAGCACCTCTGTTTCTGCAGCGAGTAGGTGTGTGGCGTTGGGGAGGAAAAGGGAAGAGGAGAAGAAGAGAAGGAGAAGAAGAGGGAAAATAGAGGGAAGAGGGAGAGGAGCGAGAGGTGGCAGCAGCTAGGGCTACAGCACCTCTGTTTCTGCAGCGAGGAGGTGTGTGGCGTTGGGGAGGAAAAGGGAAGAGGAGAAGAAGAGAAGGAGAAGAAGAGGGAAAATAGAGGGAAGAGGGAGAGGAGCGAGAGGTGGCAGCAGCTAGGGCTGCAGCACCTCTGTTTCCTGCAGGTGGAAACAGAGGAGAGGTGTGGGCCGTTCGAAGAGGAGAAGAAGAAGAAGAGGAAGAGAAGAAGAAGAGGTTGTGATACCTTTGTTTCCTGCAGAGGAAAGAAAGGAGAGGGTGTGTGTGACGCCGGGGAGGAGGAGGGAAGAAGAAGAGGAGAAGAAGAGAAGGGAAAGGAGGAGTTGCGGCTGCGGCGGTGGTAGCTAGAGCTGGAAGAGAAGGAGAGGAAGAGAAGGTGAGGAAGAAGAGAAGAAGAAGAAAGGAAGGAGAAGGAAGAAGGAGAAGAAGAGGCAAAAGAGAGGGAAGAGGGAGAGGAGCGAGAGTTGGCAGCAGTTAGGGCTGCAGCACCTCTATTTCCTGCAGGTGGAAACAGAGGAGAGTTGTGGGGCGTTCGAAGAGGAGAAGAAGAAGAATAGGAAGAGAAGAAGAAGAGGAAGCAGGAGAAGAGGTTGTGATACCTCTGTTTCCTGCAGAGGAAACAGAGGAGAGGGTGAGTGTGACGCTGAGGAGGAGGAGGGAAGAAGAAGAGGAGACGAAGAAGAGAAGGGAAAGGAGGAGCCACGACTGCGGCGGAGGCAGCTGCAACTGGAAGAGAAGGAGAGGAAGAGAAGGTGAGGAAGAAGAGAAGAAGAAGAAAGGAAGGAGAAGGAAGAGGAGAAGGGAAAGAAGCAGCTGCGACTACGGCTATGGCAGCTGCAGCTGTGGCAGGGAAAGAGGAAGAGGAAGGAAGAAGGGAAGGAGAGGAAGAAGAGAAGGGGAAGAAGGGGCTACGACTGTAGCAATGGCAGCTGCAGCTGGAAGAGAAGAAGGAGAGGAAGATGAGCAAGGGGAGGAAGAAGTGGCTGCGGCCGTGGCTGAGGCTGCGACTACAGCAGTGCAGTTAGGAAAGAAGAGAAGGAAAGGAAGAAGAAGAGAAAGGAAAAGGGAAGAAGAGAGGAAGAGGAGAAGGGGAGGTAGCTGTGGCAGTGGCAGCTGCAGCTGGAAGAGAAGGAGAGGAAACAAACCAGGGGAGGAAGAAGAGGCTGCGGCTGTGGTGGCTGCGGCCGTGGCTGCGACTGCAGCTGCGGTTGCGACGTTGGCTGCGATAGCTGCGGCAGCGGTGGTGGCTACAGCAACTACTTTTGGGAAAGAGAAAGAAAGGAAAGGGAAAGAAGAAGAGGTTGCGGTTGCGGTGGTGGCAGCTACGTCTGCGGTAGTTGTGTTTGGGAAAGAAAAAAGTAGGAATGAGAGAAGGGAGGAAGGAAGTAGCACAGTGGAAGGGGCTGCGATTGTGATGGAAGGGGCGGTCGTGGCTACGACTGTGGTAGTGGCAGCGGCGATAGCTGCGATAGTTGCATTTGAAAAAAAAAAATGAAGGAATGAGAGTAAGAGAGAGTAGGTGACTATGCCTCTATGTTCTGCATGAGCTACAGTTGTGGAGGAAAAAGAAAAGACATATGTAGAACACGAAATAAGGAGAGGACACGGAGGAAAAGTAGAAGGATTTGGGCTGACACCTTCTTCGAATCATTGGATCAAGACCTTCAAAAGGCAAGTTTCCCGATCGTTTCTCCTATAATTGCTCTAATTTTTCTTATTGCAATTATTATGATCTTCCTAGTGCAAGTGTTTCGATCCTTTCTATTGCAAGTGTTCTGATCCTTCCTATTGCTAGCTTTCTAATCTTTTCTTTTGCAAGTGTTCCGATCCTTCCTCTTGCAAGCTTTCTAATCTTTCCTATTGCTAGTGTCCTAATCTTTCCTTACTGTAATTTTATCTCTACATTTGCTTTGAATATGAGAAACTTTGAATTGTTCTAGCCATGCATTTGAGATATCTCCTGTTTAGACGTAACGATTCGAATCTGTGCAACTTCTGAGATTCTGACCTTTCTACCTTGTTATGATTATAACTTCATGTATTAACCTATGATTTGGACAAAAATTATTTGATCAGAATATAGACTCATAAACCTTTCTTTTGATAGCTTTCTTGAGTATATTAGAGCATGATTGATAGTTTGAATCATTTGTTCAATGTGCCTCTTGAATTTTGCCAAAAATCGAGCTTTGGTCGATTTCGTATATTCTGGTTTCATTCCTTTGAAAATTGATATCCTTTGGCTTTCTTATTCAATTGAGCTTTATATTACTCCTTTGAATTCTTGTATGCTCTTGTCCTTAAAGTTATTTGCATTCTTGAAAACTATTGTGTAACGTTTATGCTATATCGTATTGACTCATATAGGCACATGTATATCCCATTGTTCCGCATTTGCTTTCAATATGTGCCTATTCCAGTTTCATTCCTTTGGACATTGAATTTATCTAACCTTCTTATTTGAATTGAGTTATATGTGATTGCTT
This sequence comes from Musa acuminata AAA Group, assembly GCF_036884655.1. Classification (NCBI taxonomy): domain Eukaryota; kingdom Viridiplantae; phylum Streptophyta; class Magnoliopsida; order Zingiberales; family Musaceae; genus Musa; species Musa acuminata. The sequence goes on along the minus strand of NC_088346.1, from coordinate 17,980,011 downwards.
GGAATCCTTGAATACTCTTGCTTTCATTTCCTTTCAAATTTGAATACAATTGTGAAAGATTATTGCTTACTTCGTATTGACTCGTAAAGGCACATGTACGTTTTGTTGTTCCGCGTGTGCTTCCGATATGTGCTATTTATTGTTTATACTGTCCCTTTGTACTCTGGTGTTTGTGGGGTATTGTGAACCTTTGCTAGAAATGGTGAAGGGAGTTATATATAGAGCTTGTGATGCTCTGCCGACCCCTATAACTTCACTCAGACGTGGGTGGATGGAGCTCCCAAACGTGGGAGACCTCCCAGATGTGGGAGACTTATGTTTGGTAGTTATTCAGAAATGGATATACCATATTATGTTATGGTCCCACTTCACCTTCTGTATGTTTGATATGGTATCCAGAGCTTTGGTTATGTGTTTCTATACATGCTTTGGATAAGAATGAACTAAATGCAATGTTAATTCGACGTTTGAGCTTCTGTTTCGTATTCGTTCTTTGAAATGCTCCAAAATGGTCCATATGCCATCGATATGTTCCGAAATATTTCATTTATCATTGATATGCTCCGAAACATTTCGTACGCCTTTGATATGCTCCGAAATGTTTCATTTGCTATTGTTATGTTTCAAAATGTTCCATATGTAGTTGATATGCTCCGAAACATTTCATATGCTATTGATATGCTCCAATTACTCTATGCTCCATTTGTTATGAACCAAATAGGTTTTGAATGACATAACACATATGATTTTGTATCTAATGAGACGGTATCCTTGAGAATTCTTGTATTCTGCCTTGCATATGATATCTTACTTGTTTGAAACCGTTCCTTTGTTCTGAATATGTTTTGTCACTTGTTGAGCTATTTTTAGCTCACTCCGTCATATAAAATCTTTCAGGTCAGCTTGTCACTCTTTGAGATGTTTGAATTGGACTGAGGCAGTGGAGAGCTATTCAGAATTATGGGCAAGTCTTGTTGGTTATTATGTTATTGTTGTATAAGTATATTTTGTATGTAATGAAATGTTGTCGATGAATCGAAATGGATATACTGTGTAAAAGTATTAAACGATCTCTCTTATTTGGAATTTCAGAATGTTAAGTCTAATTTATGATGGTATGAACTTGTGGTGAATAGTTGGAGTTCTGATTGTATAAAATATTTAGCTTGTGAATTTATAAATGTTGTTCATGTTTGTCAAGTTGGTTTGGGTTGCCATAAATGTGAATTATCGAGTGATGTGATATATGATTATAAAGTGCATAGGTTTTATATATGTGAATTTGATAGAATGTTTTTTAGTGTCCTCAAATATGTGTTTGGGTCCTGAATGGATTTGTGATGAAAATTTTTTAATATCATGGATATTTTGAGGGGCGTGACATCAATGATCTAAAAGGACTTGGTAAAGGTTTCTCGGATTTTAGACTTGTCAATAAAGTTTTAAGATCCCTTCCAAAGAGTTGGGACCCTAAAGTAACAGCTATTCAAGAGGCCAAAGATCTAAATAATTTTCCTCTTAAAGAACTAATTGGGTCACTAATGACCTATCAAATGACATGTAAAGCTCATGAAGAGCTTGATTACACCCTTCCAAAGAACAGGAAGGATATGACACTGAGAACACAAGAAGACCACTTGAGAGAAAACTCAAGTGATAAGAACTTTGATGATGACTTGGCACTTTTAACAAGAAAATTCAAAAAATTTATTAAAAAAATAAATTTAAAAATATCACTAAAATTAAATTTGAACCTAAGAAAGATCAAGTAATTTGCTACAAATACAAGAAACCGGGACACTACAAGAGTGAATGTCCCCAAGCCAAGAAAAGGACACCAAAGAAGAAGGTGTTCAAAGCAACATGGGATGACTCAACCGCATCCGAAGAAGAGGAGCCTACCAACACCAAGCAAGTTGCTCACTATGCACTAATGACCATTAGAGAGGAGGTATCATGTTCAATTGATGCAAATTTATCATTTGATGAATTATTAAATACTTTTCATGATTTATTTTATGAATGCAAAACAATAAGTAAAAAATATAAATTATTAAAAAAGAAGCATGATTCTCTTGTTAGTAATTTTGATAAATTAAAAATTGAGCATAATGATAGTTTAGCTCCATGTATAAAATGTCATGATCTAGAAATACTTCAAAAAGAAAACTTGCTACTCAAGGATACTTTGAAGAAATTTGAGGTTGGTAGTAAGTCCTTTAATATGATCCATACCAATAAGGGTCACATTCATAATAGAAGTGGAATTGGATTTGTGAGTAGCTCTCATCAAAATCCAACCACATTCGTAAAAGGCCTTATCTTGCATATTTCACCCCAAAACAAATGCAACTTTTGTTGCAAACATGGACATAAAGCTTATCATTGTCTATTTAAAAAGTATAGTCCAAACAAATTAATTTCGATTCCTAAAGGAACCGTAAAGAATTCCATGCAACATGATAAGCAATTTAGATCGATTTTTGATGCACCTAAGGTCCAATGGATACCTAAAAATCATCCTCTTTTGTAGAAATGTATATTATCACAAGCTAGAAGCAAGAGATGGTATCTTGCTTTTGGGTGCTCAAGGTTTATGACTAGAGATCCAAAATAACTCATAAAACTCTCTAGCCAAAATAACAAAAAGAGGGTCATTAGAATTAAAACTATCAATTACAAAATGATACTTATATTCCATATGTTAATCTCGTGTGATAAACACTTAATTTTGACCCCTTAAAATTTTGAAACTTGTAAACTCTTATGCATGAATTCCCCTTCACACATCTTCCGGATTTTCGAATTTATCAGATACATTCCTTCCTCAATTTTTTTTCGAATCCAACTATATCTTACAAGATCATTAACTTAAGTCTTGCAAGCTAGGTTTGTATATGAATTTTGTATGATGTAAATCATGAACTTGCGTTATATATTACGAGGCTTACGATGCTTGCATGATGAGTCATGAACATATTGTAAACATATGAGTTCTATATGATTTTGGGTATGGTATGCATTTTATAAGATCGATCATGAATGTATGAATCTTCTCTTCTTATGATGTGAATTTTTACATGATTATGTAAATAAGGTTGTGTGCTCCATAAACAAAAACTTCCTTCAAGTTGAAATCACCCACATCAGCCTATACACACTTGTAAGCAGTGCTCACTGCTTGTAGGTGGTGGCACCGCCCAGCTGGTGGTAGCACCGTCAGCTGTCACGGGTGGTAGGCGATCGCACCGCCCAACTAGCGGTGCCACACCCGCAACCTGCCCCCTTATAAAACTAAGCTAGGGCTGGTGGTATAACTGACCCCAACTCATTTTCTACTTCCCCAAATAGCTCCAAACCCCCGATGAATACCATTCTCTCCCTCTAGCTGCCCAAAAATCTCTATTTCCTGCTAGATTAAGGATCAATCCTATATCCTCTTGAAGATCTCAACTAAGGTATTCTCTAAACGGCATTGATTTCTCTTTTGTATTATCTACTCTTGCTCATTATCTATCTTCATAATAGCAGTATTTATGGGTTCTAGAAGATCCTCTAGGACAAAGAGAAGAGGAGATTAGAAGAAAATTATGATCCATACTTTTCGATTCTAATCAACATGTACTAAAATTTACATCCATAGAATCTAGACATGTTCATAAGGGAAAATATATTGATTTAAATGAACTAAGTGATTTGGAACTTATTCAATGGTTTGCAAATCTAGACATTCTCCCAATCCTACAAATAAGTGAACTTATCTACCCAAGACTTGTTAGATTATTTTATAACAATCTACATGTAGATGAATAAGAAAGGGTATCTATCTATTTGTTAGGACATCATATATCCATTATAGATAGATCAATTTATGACATCATAGGAATCCCGGTAAAAGAAGGATGTTGTTATTTTAGAGGACAATGGGATGATGAAACAATTGGGACAACTTATGTTGATGCCTTAAGAACAATTTTTGGCAATCCTAACTGTTGAATCTTGGATTTTGATGATGAAGTCAATTGTCATTTGTTATCTAATCTATATGTTGAGATAAGTGTATAGGATTAACTACGATGAAAGTGAGACATGTAGTAGGAGTTGCGTCGGAGTCAAGACAATGATCACGTTGGGAGTTCGAGAGTTCGATGGAAGTTCGGACAGTCGTCGAAAGTTTTGCGGGAACAAATCCGAGAAGTCCATAAGCTTGCCAAAGAAGCTCGTCAGAACTCGCCAAGTGAATCGTCGCAAGTCTAGGAGTTTGCCGGAAGTCCGCAGGAGCATCACCGAGGGTTCATCGGATGATCGACGGAAGTTCGCCGGAAGCTCGCCGAAAGAAGCGATTGACGCACCGGAGCAAGTTGCAGTAAATGTCTTAGGAAAAATCGTAGTTAGCACATTGATTAAGTTGGAAATAGGAGGTGATCCCATTAACTTAATCTTGGGGCAATTGGGCCCTTGAAAAACCCAAATTGGGCCGAATGGATCAACCCATTCGAACCCTGATTTCTGCCAGGCGGTTGAACCGCCCAAGGCAGGAGGTTGCACCGCCTGGGCTCAGTCTCCGAGCAAGACTGGGAGGTGCAACCGCTCCAGCCAGGCGGTGGCACCACCTGGGGCTCAGTCTCCGAGCGAGACTAGGCGGTGCAACCTCCCCTGACAGGAGGTGGCACCGCTTGAGCTTGGTCTTCGAGCTCTGCCAAGCGGTGCAACCACCTCAGTCAGGAGGTGCAACCGCCTGAGCTCGGTCTTCGAGCTCTGTTAGGAGGTGCAACCACCCCTGACAGGAGGTAGCACCGCCCAGAGGCTTAGTCTGCAAGCTCTGCCAGGCGGTGCAACCGCTCCAGTCAGGAGGTGCAACCGCCTGATCCCGGAATTTCGGGAATTGACAGTTTTGAGGTCCAAATTTGAATTGGGTTGGGGCCTATAAATACCCCACCCATTCAGCACTAAAGGTGAATCAACTTACACCGAAATCTTGATCATTTTCTGTGATTCTTAGAGCTCAAAATTGTTGTAAAGGCCAAAAGTTCTTCTTCCTCTGTTCTTCCAAGTTCTGAGCTGTAAAGAGAGGAGAGGAAATTCTGTAAGGGTTGTCTCCTAAACCCGTCAAAAGGAGTGAAACTGTAAAAGGGTGGTTGGCCTTCGCCTATTGAAGGACGGCCTCTAGTTGACGTCGGTGACCTCGTCGGTGGAGGAAGCCAAAAGTGGAGTAGGTCAAGATTGATCGAACCACCCTAAATCTCGGTCTGCATTTACTTTGAGCATCTTATCTTTACTGCAAACCTCCTCAATAGCTTACTGCCTTCTGTGTTTTTACGAATGTGTTTCAAAGTTTAGTGCTTTCCGAAACGGGGTTTAAAACGCAAATCAATTTTATCGTACGAACGTCGTATTTCAGTTTGCGCTTACGTTCTGATTTCCATTATAACTGCAAACTACCTTTATATCTTTGCTTTAACTGCATCTCACCTTATCTCAAGTTAAAGTGGTTTACGAATCAGCTTTTATACCGAAATCGCTTTTATCATACGAACGTTGTATTTCAGTTTGCGCTTATATTCTGATTTCCATCATAACTGCAAACTGCGTTCATATCTTTGCTGCATCTCTCCTAGTCAAAAGTTGAAGTGATTTACGAATCGACTTTCTTACCAAAATCACTTCTATCGAACGAAAGCAGTTTTCGATTTTAATCGCAGAAGGTTTTCCGCTGCACTAATTCACCCCCCCCCCCTCTTAGTGCTCTTGATCCTAACAATTGGTATTAGAGCAGGGTTAACTCTCTAACGGATTAAAACCCAAGAGAGATGGCATACGCCGAAAACCAAGAGGGCCATTCTATTACACGTCCACCCATGTTCAGTGGGACGGACTACACCTATTGGAAGACCCGAATGAGGATCTTTCTTATTTCTATGGATTTTGAACTTTGGAATCTTGTTAAAAACGGATTTTCGAAGCCTTCTCTTCTAGTGATCAATTGGAATGAATTGGAGAAGAAGGCTTTCTCACTTAATGCAAAGGCTATGAATGCCTTATTTTGTGCACTTGATAAAAACGAGTTTAACCGTGTTTCGACTTGTGAAACCGTATTTGATATTTGGCACACACTCGAAGTGACTCACGAAGGCACAAGTAGAGTGAAAGAGTCAAAAATCAATCTTCTGTTACATTCTTTCAAACTTTTCTGGATGAAACCGAGTGAAACCATTGGCGACATGTTTACCCGTTTTACGGATGTCGTCAACGGTCTAAAAGGACTCGGAAAAAGTTTTTTGGATTTTGAGCTCATAAATAAAATTCTAAGATCCCTTCCTAAGAGTTGGGATCCTAAAGTCACTACTATTCAAGAGGCGAAAGATCTAAGCAACTTCCCTCTTGAAGAACTAATCGGGTTATTAATGACCTACGAGATGACTTGCAAAGCTCATAAATAGCAAGAAGACATCCTTCCAAAGAATAGGAAGGATATGACACTTAAAACTTCAGAAGGCCACTTGAGAGAAAACTCAAGTGATGAGGACTGTGATGATGACTTTGCACTTCTAACAAGAAAATTTAAAAAATTCATCAAAAGAAACAAGTTTAAGAATGACGCAAAAAATAAACTTGAACCCAAGAAGGACCAAGTTATTTGCTATGAGTGCAAAAGCCGGGACACTACAAGAGTGATTGTCCCCAAGCCAAAAAGAGAACATCAAATAAGAAGGCACTCAAAGCAACGTGGGATGACTCGAGTGCGTCCGAAGAAGAGGAGTCCAACACCGAGCAAGTTACTCACTACGCCTTAATGGCCATCGGAGAGGAGGTAACAAATTTAATAGATGCAGATTTATCATTTGATGAATTATTAAATGCCTTCCATGACTTATTTGATGAATGCAAGATTATTAATAGAAAATACAAATTGCTAAAAAAGGAGCATGATAATCTTACTTGTAATTTTGATAAGTTAAAAACTGAATATCTGATAGTTTAAGTTCATGCATAAAATGCCATGATCTAGAAACTCTCTAAACGGAAAACTTGCTACTTCAGGACACCTTGAAGAAATTTGAGGTTGGTAGCAAGTCATTGAACACGATCCTTGCAAACAAGGGTCACATTCCCAAAAGAAGTGGAATTGGATTTGTGAGAAGTCCTCACCAAAATCCAACCACCTTCATAAAAGGCCCCATCTTACATGTTCGACACCAAAGCAAATGCAACTTTTGTTGCAAATTTGGACACAAAACGCATTAATGTCCATTCAAGAAAATTAGTCCAAACAAATTAATTTGGGTTCCTAAAGGAACCATAATAAATTCTATGCAACATGATAAACAATGTAGATCTATTTTTGAGGCACCCAAAAGAAAATGGGTACTTAAAAATCATCCTTTCCTGTAAAAACATAAAAAATTATAAGCTGGAGCAAGAAATAATATTCTGCTCCTTCGATTCTCGATATTAATGACCCAAGATCCAAAAAGAACTCGCAATGCTCTCTAGCCTAAATAACAGATAGAGATTAGAAATTAAAAATCACAAATGCGATTTAGATGCAATCCTATTTGATTTTTCAGAATTAGAAATGCATGATTCTCAATTCACATATCCTTTGGATTTTCGAACCCATCAATTTCATCCGTTCATAACTTTCGAATCCAACTCTATATCATGAACTGACTAAGTCTGTCATGAACTTGCAAGGCTTAACAACTTGAACAAACTGTTAGAAACATGTGTACGACATTGAGAGTATGCACGTTAAAAGATCTATCTTGATCGTGCAAAAGTTCTTGTCTTAAAATGAAAACTCTTACATAATTACATAAGTAAAGTTGATTGCTCTGAATGAAAATTCTTCTCAAGACAAAAACTCTCAAATCAGATCACACTGCGATTAGAACAAGTGCTCACCGCCTGGCTAAGTCTGTCATGAACTTGCAAGGCTTACCAACTTGAACAAACTGTCACAAACATGTGTACGACATTGAGAGTATGCACGTTAAAAGATCTATCTTGATCGTGCAAAAGTTCTTGTCTTAAAATGAAAACTCTTACATAATTACATAAGTAAAGTTGATTGCTCTGAATGAAAATTCTTCTCAAGACAAAAACTCTCAAATCAGATCACACTGCGATCAGAACAAGTGCTCACCGCCTGCAGGCGGTGGCATCGCCCCAGCTGGAGGTAGCACCTCCGGCTGTCTTGGTTATCTTATCCAACAAAACATGTTAGAACTATCTAAGAAAAACATGATGCTCCCATATGGTGGTATAATCACTAGAATAATGAAAGCCTACGATATTATAATACCACCGGAAGAAGAAGTAATAAAAGTAGATAGGTTTAACATAATAAATAAAAATCTACTTCACCAATTAAGATGTTTTTATAGAAATGGTAACTGGGTTAGAATGCCTAGAAGAACCGATCCCTCTCAACCTGAACCAGAACCGAAAACACCAGTCTTTAGGGGTACCCAATCTCCTCCGATCTGTCCCTTTAAGTAAACACATCCATTTGAGCAAACTCATACATCATCTGTCGAAGATATTGGGATTCAGATGTACCGATTCGAATAAAGACAAGAACGGCTTGAACATCGACAAGATCAAATCCTATCTGAGCTGCAGCAAATTCATCGACAATTTGACTCTTTGTTTAGGCACTTTAATTTTCCACCTCATGAATGAGCTTGTATGAACACAATCATATGTTGTTATTGTAAATTCCTTATGTTACTCACCATGATGGGCTTTGCCTTGATCCTTGATATGGTTACTTGATATATTTTTTTTTTTAGCATATGCAGAGTTACAAACATCTCTCATTGTTTATCTTGGATTTTACATTGAAACTAAATGTTTTGAAAACCTTGTGCCTTGATTTCCATGATAAATATAATTTGAGAAAGTGATATACCAATGCAGTTGATAAGTCATGACATTGCCATGATATTAACACTAAACATCAACTAGCTGATAGTTTTACCTCTAAGTGAAGAACAATTTGAAGAGAATTAGGAATGTTGATGTGTCCGAATACATAAACTAGTTAAAATTATTTTTCAAACTTTATTAAATGCTTAAATCACTTGATTGCCATTACATGCCTAAATAACATGTTGGAAATTATGTGTTGAATACAAAAATGTTTTGTCTTCATGATTGTATTTGAAAATCTATAGCATAGTCTTATCCGAATGCATGAAAGAGTTGATTTCATTTTTCGGATTCGCTTAACAATTGGAATGCTAAAAATTGAATTCTCTCATACACTCTTATGAAAAATATTTTTTTCTGAAGATTCCTGCTTATGAATTCCATCTTGAAATATGGATGATAGTATTTTTACTTGCAAAAAGCTGTTTCACACACATATCTTGACTCAAAGTAAACTCACAAATAGCTAGTATCACAAATGACTTTCCTCCTTCATGCAAAAAGGATTATAACAAAAAAAGAGGAAGAAGTATTCAACGCAATCTACGTATCATGCCTTCCTTTATATGCTTGATAATTTGCTGGTATCACAACTACCATGCTTTTTGTTGATGACAAAGGGGGAGAAATATATGAATTGATGCTATAAACACTAATGCTATGATTATGCCATGCTTGCATCACCAAGAGATATATGAACAGATGCCATGCATTAATTTGCATTATGCCTTGAGTTGATATCTTACCATGTGAAGAAATGCAATACTTGCTATGCTTGCATCACCAAGAGATATATGAACAGATGCCATGCATTAATTTGCATTATGCCTTGAGTTGATATATTACCATGTGAAGAAATGCAATACTTGCTATGCTTGCATCACCAAGAGATATATGAACAGATGACATGCATTAATTTGCATTATGCCTTGAGTTGATATCTTACCATGTGAAGAAATGTAATACTTGCTAAAATATTTGAAATGTGTACATCATGTAATGATATCAAAATCTTACTTCACAGCTTTAAATGTTGATATCTTACTATATGATGAATTGCTACTATTACCATCATTCAAACTTGTTATATTTGAAAATGAATGTCAAGCCTTGACATCATCTTCAGAGAGATACATCATGATGGGAGTATTGATAAGTTCAAATGATTTTAACTTATCAATATGTCGCTTGAATTCTTAGTTTTTGAATTCAAGAATGACTTATCTCAAGTATGGCATATAGATAGGGGGAGTTAAGGTTAACTCCATTATCAATTGATTGTCATCATAAAAAAGGGGGAGATTGTTGAATCTCGAATTTTGATGATGAAGTCAATTGTCATTTGTTATCTAATCGATATGTTGAGATAAGTGTACAGGATTACCTACGATGAAAGTGAGACATGCAGCAGGAGGTGAGTCGGAGTCAAGACAATGATCACGTTGGGAGTTCGAGAGTTCGACAGAAGTTCGGACAATCGTCGAAAGTTCAGCGGGAACAAATCCGAGAAGTCCATAAGCTTGCCAAAGAAGCTCGTCGGAACTCGCCAAGTGAATCATCGCAAATCCAAGAGTTTGCCGGAAGTCCGCAGGAGCATCACCGAGGATTCATCGGATGATCGACGGAAGTTCGTCGGAAGCTCGCCGGAAGAAGCGATTGACGCACCGGAGCAAGTTGTAGTAAATGTCTTAGGAAAAATTGTAGTTAGCACATTGATTAAGTTGGAAATGAGAGGTGATCCCATTAACTTAATCTTGGGGCAATTGGGCCCCTGAAAAACCCAAATTGGGCCGAATGGATCAACCCATTCGGACCCTGATTTTTGCCAGGCGGTTGAACCGCCCAAGGCAGGAGGTTGCACCGCCTGGGCTCAGTCTCCGAGCGAGACTGGGAGGTGCAACCGCTCCAGCCAGGCAGTGGCACCGCTTGGGGCTCAGTCTCCGAGCGAGACTAGGCGGTGCAACCGCTCCAGCCAGGCGGTGGCACTGCCTGGGGCTCAGTCTCTGAGCGAGACTGGGCGGTGCAACCTCCCCTGACAGGAGGTGGCACCGCCTAAACTCGATCTTCGAGCTCTGCCAGGCGGTGCAACCGCCTCAATCAGGAGGTGCAACCGCTTGAGCTCGGTCTTCAAGCTCTGTCAGGAGGTCCAACCGCCCCTGACAGGAGGTAGCACCGCCTAGAGGCTCAGTCTTCGAGCTCTACCAGGCGATGCAACCGCTCCAGTCAGAAGGTGCAACCGCATGATTCCGGAATTCCGGGAATTGATAGTTTTGAGCTCCAAATTTGAACTGGGTTGGGGCCTATAAATACCCCACCCATTCAACACTGAAGGTGAATCAAGTTACACCAAAATCTTGATCTTTTTCTGTGATTCTTACAGCTCAAAATTGTTGTAAAGGCTAAAAGTTTTTCTTCCTCTGTTCTTCCAAGTTCTGAGCTGTAAAGAGAGGAGAGAAAATTTTTAAGGGTTATCTCCTAAGCCCATCAAAAGGAGTGAAATTGTAAAAGGGTGGTTGGCCTTCGCCTATTGAAGGAAGGCCTCTAGTTGACGTCGGTGACCTCGTCGGTGGAGGAAGCCAAAAGTGGAGTAGGTTAAGATTGACCGAACCACTCTAAATCTCAGTTTGCATTTACTTTGAGCATCTTATCTTTACTGCAAACCTCCTCAATAGCTTATTTCCTTTTGTGTTTTTACGAACATGTTTTAAAGTTCAGTGCTTTCCGAATCGGGGTTTAAAACGTAAATCAGTTTTATTGTACGAACGTTGTATTTCAGTTTGCTTTAACTACATCTCGCCTTATCTCAAGTTAAAATGGTTTACGAATCAACTTTTATACCGAAATCGCTTTTATCGTATGAACGTCGTATTTCAGTTTGCGCTTATATTCTGATTTCCATCATAACTGCAAACTGCGTTTATATCTTTGCTGCATCTCTCCTAGTCAAAAGTTGAAGTGATTTACAAATCGTCTTTCTTACCAAAATCACTTCTATCGAACGAAAGCAGTTTTCGATTTTAATCGCAGAAGGTTTTTCGCTGCACTAATTCACCCCCCCCCGCCCTTAGTGCTCTTGATCCTAACACTAACTTGATGATACTTCCAAAAAGCTATAAACATTTACTACCATTAAGCACCAAAATACTTCATCATATCTTGATTAGTATCATTCTCCCAAAGCAATATCATCATGATGAAGTAAGCCAAATGAAACTCGCTACCATGTATTGGATCATGAACGGATATAACAACTGTTTTGGTTACCTAATCCAACAAAATATGATTAAAATATCTAAAAAGGATATGATGCTTCCATATGGTGGCTTAATCACAAGAATACTCCATGCCTATGATATTGTCATTCCACCTGACGAAGAAGTTATAAAACTAGACAGATTTAGTATCATAAATAAAAATCTACTTTGACAGATGAGATGTACATTCAGAAATGGTTTGTGGGTTAGACTGTCTAGAAGGATCGATCCCCCCTAACTTGAACTAGAACTAGATACACTAATCTTTAGGGGTAATCTATCTCCTCCAACTGGTCTCTTTGAGGAATCGCCTCTAGTAGAGCAAGGACCTCCTTTATCTATTGAAGACATAGGGATTCAGATGGATCGCTTTGAACAAAGACAAGATCGACTTAAATAATGCCATGATCAAATCTTAACTAAGCTACAACAGATTCATCGACAGTTTGATACCTTGTTTAGACATTTTAACTTTCCACCACCTGAATAAGCATGTGTATGTATTTAGGAAAAGTGGACACAATTCCTCCTTGTAATGTTGTAATACCATGTTGTTTACCTTAATGTTGTAAACTTTTTATGCTACTCACTTTGATGATCGCAAGTCCTTGATATATTTAACTATTGGTATCTACGACTTGATGTAATATTTGATGAGCATTTGCGGAGTTAGGAATGTTAATATGTCTGAATGCATGAATTTGTTAAATTTTGTTTTTGGACTTTCTTGATTCTTTGATCACTCATTTAAATTTTGTGCTAATAATTTTATGATGCAAATCTTGCATGATGATAAGGATGTGTGCTTCAATAACATGTTTACTTTGAAGTTGGAAATTTTGTGCTTTGATGTTAAAAGTCTCTATGATAATGAGCATGTTATCATACAATAATGCAATATCATGTTTACCTTGATGATTATGATTTCTATTAAATATTGAGTAGTTTTAATCATACATTAGATTCTTAATCTTTGAGTACTACAAAGCACTAATGATTTTGCCTCATGCAAATAGTGATGAAAAGCTATGACAAAACACTTTATAAATGCATGAATTTGATGTATATTTTCTTTCTGGACTATCTTTCACTTAATGTATTTCTTGAATGGAGGTTTCTTGAGTCTATGCCATATCAAGTTTATTTTATATCCATGCTCCATCACTTAATGACTTTTGATATATGGAATTAATTGACAAATCCATCTCTCATGGATTTATCTCTTGTGAATTTTTAAATTGAGAAATGGATTTGATATGATGATCCTTTCACATGAATTCCTTCTTGATGAAGGAAGAATTTTTTTATTGAGATGAACACTTGCAAGGATTTAATTTTACATGAATATCTTGATCCTTATGAAAAATGAAGCATGATTTAATGAAACTTTCTTATCATTTTTAACTTCATTCACAGTTGGTTCCCAATGGTTTTTCCTCCTTACTTTCCTTTTTCACGCAAAGCTTCGATAATAAATAAAAGGGAAGAAGTAATGAAAGTTATCTCCATAATGTTGAGAAATTTTGAATGATACCATGTCATAAATTCATGAACTATAATTGGTATGAACTTCTTTACAAGTTGAAATATGATATGAATTTTTACCACACTTGCATTTATTATTGAATCGCTCTCCTTTTTGTTAATGACAAAGGGGGAGAAATGATACCAAAATGTGGTAAATTGATGATAAATATATGTAATTTTATAATTGAAATGTTTGGATGTTAGATTTTCTTCATTATGATAAGATATCTAGTAACTTGTAATTTTACAAATTGATATCTTGTCATAGAATGAAATTGCTATGATTGTTATCGTTCATATTTAAAATATCAAGACTTGAAAATGGATGTCATGCCTTGATATCATTTTCAGAATGTTACTTCATGATAGGAATCATGATGTGTGTATTGATAAGTTTAAATGAACTTAACTTATCAATATGTCTCTTGAATTTAAAGGCTTTGAATTCAAGAATGACTTTTCTCAAGTATGGCATATAGATAGGGGGAGTTAAGGTTAACTCCGTCATCAATTGATTATCATCATTAAAAAGGGGGAGATTGTTGAATCTTAGACTTTGATGATGAAGTCAATTGTCATTTGTTGATCTAATCTATATGTTGAGAAAGTATGTAGGATTAACATGATGGCAGTAAGACATGCAGTAGGTGTTATGCCGGAGTCAAGATTAAGATCACGTTGGGAGTTCGAGAGTTCGTCGGAAGTTCGAATGTTTATCGAAAGTTCTGCAAGAACCAACCGAGAAGTCCAGGAGATTGCCATAGAAGCTCGTCAGAACTCGCCAAGAAGATCGTCGCAAAGTCTAGGAGCTTGCCGGGAGTTCGCCAAAGCATCGCCGAGAGTTCGTCGGAAGTTCGTCGGAAGTATGCCGGAAGTTCGCCGGAAGTACGTCGGAAGCTCACCAGAAGAAGCGATTGATGCACCGAAACATGAATTGCAGTAATCATGTCTTAATTGTCATAGTTAGAGTATAGATTAAGTTAGGATTGTGAGGTAATCCCACTAACTTAATTAGGGGCCAATTGGGCCTTTAATAGGCCTTAATTGGGTCGAATGGAGCAGCCCATTCGGCCCTTGAATTCCTAGCTGGCGGTGGCACCGCCTGGGAGATTCGATCTCCCAAGAATTCTTGGTGGTGGTACCGCCCCTGTCATGTAGTAGTACCGTCGGTAGTTATTACTGCCAATGGTGGTACCGCCCCTATCAAGTGATAGTACTGCCAGAGCTCGGTCTTCAAGCTCTATCAGGCGGTAGTACTGCTCAGACTGAGTGGTAGTACCACCCAATGGTAGATGTTAGGCGGTAGTACTGCCCAGTAATGGCGGTGGTACCATCACTTCTTAGCTCCATTTTTGAAAGCCAATGGGGTCTATAAATACCCCACCCTTTTCTGCATGAAAGGGCATCGAAATCTTGATATATTCTTGAGTCTTTGAAGTGTTAAAAAGTTGTAAAAGTGCTAGAGTTCTCCTCCTTCTTTCTAAGTGTTAAGATCATTTAAGAGAGGAGTGAAACTTGTAAGGGTTATCTCCTAAGCCCGGCAAAAGGAGAAACGCTATAAAAGGGTGGTTGGCCTTCGCCTATTGAAGGAAGGCCTCTAGTGGACGCTGGTGACCTCGTCAAAGGAGGAAGCTAAAAGTGGATGTAGGTCACGTTTAACCGAACTAATCTAAAACTCAGTTTACATTTACTTTGAGCAACTTGCTTTTATAGCAAACTACTAGTCCTCCTTACTATGCTTTAACTATGTCTACATACACTTTGACATAAACATCTTCCGAGATTAGATTTAATCGTACAAAGACTTTACGAAATCAACGCTTTTCATTTGTGCAACTAAAATTGCTGCAAATCACCTTAGTCTTCTCTTGCATTTTCACTTAAGGTTTCAAGTTCAAATTCCTTCTGAAATGAATTGAGTTGAAATCTTTCTAGTTGAATCAGCTTTAATAGAAATAAAGTTTTTTAAATAGCAAAAGTTTTCCGCTGCACTAATTCACCCCCCCCTCTTAGTGCGCTCTTCATCCTAATAGATTGTACAACGATTTGAGGAGTGTTTTTACAACCTTTGTCACATGGATCACCACTAAATAGAAAGATAATTGACCTCCTTTATCCTCTCCTATAGATTTGTAGAAATTCAGGGATATACGATCTTCCTACGTAACACAATCTCCTATATATGCGTAGTTTTTCAGTTTCGTGGGTTTTTACGCACGAATTTTTCCATGATGATAAGAAATATTTTTCTATGGGAAATCTATGTTTTTTGTTTCTATTCTTCTACTGCATATGTGATGTCACCCTATATTTCCCAACACCTTCAACTCATCCACTATGCAGCAACAGTTGCCACCACCATTTCCTTCATTTATGTTAACAAGTTTGACATTGAAGGACCACTCTAAAGACGATAAGATAAAATGTCTTTCAGATCTAAAAACTATGTCAAATATAGTAAGAACACAAAAAACAATTCTACGTAATTAAATACAACACATGAAGTTTATAAGTCAATCATCGCACGATGAACTTGGCTCTTATATTACTATTGGGAAATCATGGGTCGACATCTTATGCATAGCGGAAAATAAACAACAAAACTAGATTTCTCAAAGTCAAGTATTTAGTCATTGTGCGATGATTGGTGCACAAAAAAATTGTAAAATAAGAAAAACTACACATAACGCATGAGAAGTGTTAGGTAGATCGTATATGCTTGAGATTTTCGGATATGATGGAGTGGATGAAGGAGAACTCACATATTCCTCTTTAACGGTGATCCACATAGTAAATATAGTGACGACACTCCTCAGATCGCTATGGGACCTCTGATAAGACCCTAAAGTCTTATCGTAGGCTCTGATACCAATTGATAAGACCCTAAAGTCTTATCGTAAAAAAGAAGAAGAGAAAGGGATGATCACTTCGAGGGAATCAGCCTCCTTGATCGCTTCGAGGGGATCGACCCTCCTTGATCGCTTCGAGGGGATCGGCCTCCTAGGGTTTGTCAAAAGATAAAATAGTATTTTTCATAGATTACTGCAAAGAAATAGTTACATCCCTATTTATAGAGTTCCACCTAGAGTCCATCAGGACTTGAACTATAATAATAAATAAATATTAAATATACCTCTACTTGACTCTAACTGAACCAAACTGACTCAATAAACAATTGGACTAAACTGACTCAATAAACATTATTCAAAAGCTCAGAAAAAGGTTCCTAATAGTTCCTCCCTCTTCAAATCAGCCTTGTCCTCAAGACTGAGTAGCATCAATCTCGGGGAGCTTCTCTTTTAGCACTAGCCATAGACTATCTGCAACGCATCACAACCCGTTGATCAAGTAAGTATGGTCTCCACTTTTTGATAGTGTAAGCAACGGGTCGGTCTTTCAGTGTAGTAATCGTTGCATGAAACTTCTGGCCCTGTATAATCAATTTTATCTTTGAACCTTTGCTATCACAAGTGAAAATCCATCCATCAATGATCTTTACTTCGAATCTGTCATAGTCTTCAATGTGGTGAGCCAATCGGGCAACAGTCTCACTGTCCATAAAATTGTTAGTACTACCAGTATCCATCAAAACTATAACAGGCTGATGTTCCAGAGTTTCGCCAACTTCCATAGTTTACGAGTTTGAGTAGTCGGCTAATGCATGCATTATATATATGGTAGGTCCAACATCTTCATTAGAATTTATATCTTCATGATCGG
This sequence comes from Musa acuminata AAA Group, assembly GCF_036884655.1. NCBI lineage: Eukaryota > Viridiplantae > Streptophyta > Magnoliopsida > Zingiberales > Musaceae > Musa > Musa acuminata. Next base: position 17,962,576 of record NC_088346.1, on the reverse strand, counting down.
AGTCCACATTCTTAGCTTTCGGTTCCTCTCCAATTAGTTCAATCATCAGAAGTTGACCTTGTTTACATCGGTGCTCCATACTCTATTTTTCATCATAATACAAACCCCTTGCTGATCTTTCCTTGCTAATTTTTTTCTCATATAGATTTGCAAATGAGATCGCAGCTATCATAGTATGGGGTTGACGAGCCTTAACTTCACATCGGATCTCTGGAATAAGCCCTTCAATAAATGTATCCAGAAGTTGTCGTTCCGATCAATCTCTAGCTTGATTTGATAATCTTTCAAACCTACTCTGATATTCCAACACTATAGAAGTCTGACAAATTTTTGAGAGTTGTCCATCCACCTTCATGTATGAGTAGATTATGTCACAATCTTGGGGCCCTTTTCTAGTATTTTCAAATATGTGCAATGTAGAACTTGAGCTCCCACCTTGTTGGAATTTACTAAGGCTCCCCAGTAAGTCTTTTTTGAAATCATTAAGTACTTCTTGTAACCGGTTCTCAATTCTAATTTCCAATGCTTCCATTTGTGCTTTCACTGAGTTATCGGTGGCCATTTCATAAGACTGCAAATCTATAATCTCAACTCCTATTTTTGGTGTTGGTCAAGGGCATCAATCACTGCCCTATTCGGTGCTGCAGTTGTGACGCAGTCGGTGGCAACACTATGAGAATGAAGGGTTGTTGCGAGGATGAAGGGATGTAGCTGCGGTCGCCGCGTGGGAAGCAGCGATGCTTGTTGCGGTCGCTGCGTAGAGGGATCGCTATTGCTGAGGGCTTGGAGGCAGCGATGGTGGTGCGGCTAGGGCAGCACCGCTGTGATAGCTGCGGCGGCGCGGATAGAAGGCAGCGTTGCTCTGTTTTTGTCACACTACAGAAGGAGGCGCTGGTGAGAGGCAACGATGCTTGTTGCAGTCGCTGCGTGGAGGGATCGCTGCTGCTGAGGGCTGGGACGCAGCGATGGTGATGTGGCCGACAAGGACTCGCCGTTGCGGTGGCTGCGATGGTGGAAGAGTTGCTGCCCTGTGTTTTTGTCACTGTGTGAGATGAGAGCGCCGAGGCTAAAAGGCGATGGTTGTGACTGCTGTGACCCAAGGAAGCAATCGCCGAGCAGCCGGGTTGAGTCTACGGTGATGCCAACCAACAACTACAGTAGCGGAGGCAGAACAAGAGGGAGGTGGTGTTGAAGGGCCGGGGTTGAGGCTGCAGTGGTGGCAACCGGCGGTTGCGGCAAAGATGCAGAGCAAAGGGGCTGCAACAATGGTGCAGATCGAGGGGGTTGAGGTGAAGGTTACAGTGGTTGGCAGCAGCAGTCGTGGTAGGCTAGGTAGCAAGCAGCGTCGTTATTGGCTGGGTAGTAGTGGCGACGGTGGTGGCAACCGACGTTCGCAGTAGTAAGAGGATTGCTCTGTTTCTCGGTCACAAGGGGGCAGAGCAAGGGGGAGTGGCAATGGTCGTTCTCGCCCAAGCCCGGGGGAGCAGCGGTTGGGAGATGAGCAGCGGTCGCCGCACCGTGGCTGGTAGTGGTGGTGGGTTGGTTGGAAGGCGAAGACGCTCGAGGCGTGGCTGCGATCGACGAGGGTCTGCGACAACAGAGGAAGCTCTGTTTCTGCAACCGCTGCAAGGAGGGGCTACGGCAACCGGCGGCTACTGCTGCGGTGCCGGCGGTCCTTCTCGCTCGTGCGAGATAAGGACACAAGGAGAAGAGGTCGCTGGCCGGGTGATCGAGCGGCGGCGATGCGGCCGGGAACAAGGGCAATCCGTGAGTTGCCCTGTTTCGGTCGCCGAGAGGAGGGCGACAATCGGCGGCTACGGCTGCGACCCAAGGGGAGGCGGGTGGCGTTGGAGAGGCAGCGGTGGTGGCACGGTTGGGAGCAGCATCCCCAATGATCGCCGAGGAGGAGAGGTCGAGCGGCTATGCTGCGACGCAAGGGGAGGCGAGCGACGGCAGTAGGGCTGGGATGGATGCTGGCAGCATCGTCTCTTGGTCGGGGAACAGCGGCGACGGTGGTCGCCGGCCGGGAAGCGGGGCGATGGTGGGCGCTGGCCGGAAGCAGGGGATGCAGGGGTGGCTACGGCTTCTTCTTCCTCTCGTGTTTTTTTTTTTTTTTTTTTTTTTTTTTTTGAACAAGATGGGGCAGCGAGGAGGTCGAGCGGTGGTCGAAGGTCGCTGGCCGGGGAAACAATGACAATAGTGAAGAAAGAGTTGCCTTGTAGTGGTGGTGGGGAAGAAGGGAAGCAAGGCTGCGGTGGGCTGCGCCAAGGATCGTTGCTCTGATACCAATTGATAAGACCCTAAAGTCTTATCGTAGGCTCTGATACCAATTGATAAGACTCTAAAGTCTTATCGTAAAAAAGAAGAGAAGATCACTTCGAGGGGATCGGCCTCCTTGATCGGTTCGAGGGGATTGGCCCTCCTTGATCGCTTTGAGGGGATCGACCTCCTAGGGTTTGTCAAAAGACAAAATAGTATTTTTCATAGATTACTGTAAAGAAGTAGTTACATCCCTATTTATAGAGTTCCACCTAGAGTCCATGAGGACTTGAACTCTAATAATAAATAAATATTAAATAAACCTCTACTTGACTCTAACTGAACCAAACCGACTCAATAAACAACTGGACTAAATTGACTCAATAAACATTATTCAAAAGCTCAGAAAAAGGTACCTAACAACCTCCCTCTCCACGTGCACCATAAGGCTATTAGAGTGAGGAGGAGAGGAGGCCGAGGAGAATAGGAGGGGTGACCACCAAAAGTTCTAGCTTATGATACGTGAGGTTCCTCCTATTTATAAAGGTGCAAGCAACTTAAATCTTAATGGATCGTATCCTTATTTGATCTCTATCGAATTATCCAATTAGATCTCTATCCAATTGTCCAATTCGATCTTATCCATATTATCCAAACACAGGGCTTTGCGAATATCTCATATCTATACCTTTACTCGTCACAACATCCATCATATATATGTGATCATTTAGGCCCAATACCGAGCTGGTCGTGAGTCTATTCTGTTAGGACTCCTTCTAATATAGTAAATTATTATCCCCATAACAATTCACTCGACTCATCGACTATGTACGTACTAGGCCACTACGCCATAGTCTCCAAACGGTATAGGGGGATCTAATCCATCAGACCTGTTTGTCCACAATTACCATATATCTATAATACTTTATCTATATAATATTCTAGAGACTATATGTTGGGTATGATAACATCAAGCCAATATGGAATCCTATCCGAGTCTCGCTCTAATTTGATTCTCTCAAAGAACTCCTTCCCTCTCAATCCTAACGACCTTAGTTAGGGATTTTGTTTGAGTGAAAACATATGGGATATTTCTCTTGCAATACTAAGAGTGGATGATCCTTTATTGACACTTAATTGCCTTCGTAAGGTTGGCTGTCATTCTTGAGAATTGGTTATATCAGATATGAAACTTCCAAACCTGTAAATATAGCATTAAAGAATAGAGTATTCATATAAGATATCTTTCATATCTCAAGTCTAAGAACCAGACACACAATTGGGAGTACAAAATCACTGTCTGACGTTACATATCATTAACCATCTAGTATTCCATAAGCATATTTATTAGTGAATTATACCTCTAGTATTCCCACACGAGCGACTATTAGACTAGCCACCTCCATCATACGAATAAGTATACAGTGCACTAGTCTATCTGGTTATTTCGATGTCCTTCTCGAATAACCTATGATCGAGATAATTTAGGGTTTGTGTTTAAAGATGAATCGATCTCATTATTATGATCTCATCACAATTCGATTCCTATTGCACAAATCCAAGGACATCACGGTATACATCGAGATAATATGTGATAAAATGCTAGTAATAATAAGTAAAGAGATCATCGCAGCATGCCATAAGTGCCATCACTCATGTAATTTGCTTGTAGGTCACTTATAACTAACACCTCATCCATCTAATATCCCAAAGACCATATACCGGGCATGGTGTCGTCAAGCCTATATGGTTTCTACTTGAGTCTCGTTCTAATCAGATTATCCAAGAAAACGTTTTCTCTTTTCATCCGAATGATCTTGGCTAGAGATTTGCCTAAGCAAGAACGTATGAGATATTCCTCTTATGACACTGAGAGAGGATTTGATAGAACCCTTGCAGATTCTAAGCTTAGGGTTAATTTCTTTAGGGGATCAGCCTCCTTGGAACTTTATAGGGGTTCCTTCCTCTAAGTTGCTGCTCAAAGGCTACAGAAATGATTCATCTATTGCTTGAGAAAAGAGGATGAATACATAGCTATTTATAGGGCTTCTAAACTCTAACTCCTAATAGAACTCCTACTCAAGACTTCTACTTCTAACCAACTCCTAATTTGACTCATACTCAAGACTCATATTCTTTTACAACTCCTAATGCTTCTTTAAGAAACAACCTCCTAACCCTAGCCGGCCTCTTCACCTCTTTAATAGGGGTCGGCTAGGTAGGTTTTACATGAATACCCCTCTTAATTAGGACTCTCCTAGCTAGAGTCCTAAAAGACTCGCCCTCTTTAAATCAGCCTTATCTTCGAGGCTGACGATCTATGAATTCTGAGAATTTGACCTTCAAGTCGTCATAGTTCTCCTAAGTGGCACTTTCTGCTAGTATGTTTGCCCACTATATTAGCACTTTAGTAGTGGGTCGTCGTCGTCGAGTCACGATCCGTCAATCAATAATGGTACTCTGTTGGGTTTGGAGTTCTCCTTGGGTACTCATATTTGGTGGATGGCTTTGGGCTATCTCAATTTATCCTAGCTTGAGCTTTAAACACGACACATGGAAGGCTAGATGAATTTGGGAGATAGCAAGTAAGTCCAATCTATATGCTACAGCCCTAATGTGCTCCAAAATTTGGTAGGGTCCATAGAATCGAGGTGAAAGCTTTATAGATGCTCTAGTCTGGATTGATGTTTGCTATATGGCTAGAGTCGTAGGAAGACCTAATCTCCTACTGAAAATTCTCTTTCACCTTTGTGTTGATCATATTGTTGTTTCATCCTTACTTGAGCTATAGTGATATTATCTTTTAGCAACTTCAGTATTTTATCTCTGTCTTGTAGTTTCCTGTCTACTTGTTCCACTTTAGAGGTACCCAACACATATTTTGGGATCATAGGAGGAGGTTGGCCATACAAAGCCTCATAGGGAGTACATTTTATGAATGAATGATAAGTTATATTATACCACCATTCGGTCTAGGGAAGTCACTTTGTCCACTCTTTTGGTTGGTCACTAGTGAAGCATCTGAGGTATGTCTCCAAGCACTTGTTCAACACTTCAGTCTGGCCATCGGTTTATGGGTGATAGGCCATATTCTTTTTCAATTTAGTGCCCTACATCTGGAATAACTCTGTCCAAACTCTGCTCATAAAGATGCAAGTAGAATTTGGCATAAGCACAATGTGTCCCTTATAGCATAATTCTTTTGAGTCCTAACTGTAATGAGCCACGGAGCATGGTGCTTCCTCCAATTCTTTTATGATCTTATTGGTATCTAAATCTTCCTACCATTCCCTCTTAATATCCTCAAGGAAGTCACTGGTTAGAAGTGAAATGACAAAAAATTCAGCTTACTTGGATAGTTGTGAAAGTGCATCTACAACAACATTCTCTTTCCCCTTTTTGTAAGTTATTTCATAATCATATCCAAGAAGCTTTGTTACCCATTTTTGCTACTTGGGGGAAGATATCTTCCACTCCAAGAAATATTTTAGGCTTTTATTGTCGGCTTTGATTTGAAAGTGTCGCCCGATCAAGTACGGTCTCCACTTGGCCACCGCATGCACAATCGCGATCATCTCCTTATCATAAATAGTCATCCTGAGATGGGAAGGAGATAATGTCTTATTAGTATAAGCAAGGGGGCAGCCATCTTGCATTAGCATAGCACCAATTCCGACTCCGGAGGCATTGGCTTCAATAACAAAAGTCTTGCCGAAGTCGAGTAGCGCTAGTACGGGCGTTGTCGTCTTTGTGACTTTAAGTTCGTCGAAGGCGATGGTGGCTTTGTCCAACCATTAGAAAGCATCATTTTTCAGCAAGTAAGGGGTGCACTGATCTTTTCGTAGTTTTTTACGAACTTGCGGTAGTAGCCCGTTAAACCGAGAAATCCATGTAGCAATTATATGTTCCTCTGGGTCGGCCAGTTCTACATTGCTTTAATTTTAGAGGGGTCTACCATCACATCTTCCTCCAATATGATATGCCTAAGATATTCTATCTTTTGTTGAAGAAAGCTGCACTTCAATTTTTTAACAAAAAGAACATGTTCTCACAAAATAGTCAAAACATGTCGTAAGTGCTGAAAATGACTTTCAATAAAAGGGTTGTAAATAAGGACATCGTCGAAGAAAACCAGCACAAACTTATGAAGATAATTCTAGAAAAGATTATTCATAAGGCTTTGGAAGGTGGAGGGAGCATTTGTGAGACCAAAGGGCATTACCAAAATTTTGTAGTGGTTATTGTATATTCAAAAAGCGATTTTCGGTATGTCTTCTTCACACACTCGTATTTGATGATACTTGGATCAAAGGTCCAGCTTTGTGAAGACTCATGCTCCCTTTATTCATCAAGCAATTCATCTACTATTGGAATAGGGTATTTGTCCTTGATAGTTATGCTGTTGAGAGCTTAGTAATCAATGCACATTCACCATGTTCCGTCCTTCTTTCATACGAGGAGCATCGGTGAAGAATAGGGGCTGCAACTTGGCCGAATAACTAATGTTTTGAGCATCTTTTTTAAAATCTTTTATAATTAATCCTTCTGGAGATGTGGATACTGATATGGTCGAGTATTTGCTGGAGGTTTGTCCGGAAGAATCGGTATACAATGATCATGCCGACAGGTAGGAGGTAGGTTGCATGGTTCATCAAATATATATGAAAATTCAGTAAGTAAAGAAAGTAGGTTTGGATCGGATCTTCAAATTATGGTGGCCCTCCCTTAGTTTACTGCTTAAGTTGTACTAAAAAGTCGTTGTGTGCAAATCGTCGTTATGTTACCCCCACGTTTCTCGTGCAGTATCATATGTTTCCCCTTACTATAAAATTTCATAATTAGTTTCATAAAATTCTAGGACATTACCTAATGTTGTCAGCCATTCGATGCTGAGTATGGCCTCATAATTATCAAGAGGGAGGTGGAAGAAATCTGCAATTATCTCTTGGTCCTGCAATAATAGTTTCACCAGCGGGCACCTATGATCACACTTCAAAATTCATCCATCGGCGACCTTAACATCAAACCTATTGCAATTCTCAATAGGTAAGGCCATTTGGATAGTGACCTTGCTGTTCATAAGATCATTAGTGCTCCTAGTGTCAATAAGAATGGTGATAGGTTGTTGCTTCAGAAGTCCTCCCACTTTCATCGTTTACAAGTTCGTGTAACCGGCAAGAGCATGCATCGTAATTCAATTGGCTGCTGTTCTTCATCTGCGACCTCTTCCTCATGCTCCTGGACCTTCTCCTCAATGTCTTTAAGAGGTTCAATCAGTAGGAGGCGGCCCCTTTTGCAGCAATGATCATGGTTCCATGGCTCGTTGCAATGCCAATAAAGACCCTTTGCTGATCGATCACGTAGTTCTTCTCTTGTCAAACTTTTTGGCAGCAAAGGATGGCTGGGAGCAAAAGGAGATTTATATGCCATGGGCCTAGGAGAGGTTCTCATCCTCCAAGCATCTTGGTTGAGTCATTCTTCTTGTATTTGGGTGAAAGAAATCATAGTTGTCACGGTATGGGGCTGCCGTACCTTAACCTCCCCTTTTATCTCTGGCTTGAGTCGTTCGATGAATGTTCCTAACAATTGATAGTTAGTCCAATCACTAGCAAGGTAAGATAGCTCCTCAAACGTAGTTTGGTACTCTTGAATCGTAGAGGTTTGTCGAATCTTTACGAGTTGGCCATCGATATTTTCATACTCCGTAGGTCCAAAACGATTCAGCAGTGTGTTCTTAAATTTATTCCATATCGGAGTCCCATGATTATATTCCAACCAATTGTATCATTTAATAGCATCTCTTTCAAGGTGGATGATAGCAATTTCCACCATAGCATAATCCAAAGTTCGGTAGTAGCGAAAGTAATGTTCGGCAAGCGAAATCACCCCACCGGGTCGACTTCTTCCCATTATGGGAAGTCCACCCTCATGCATCGCTGCAGCATGTCTGAGGGCTATCTCTCTTTCTCTAGAAGCCTCTTTAAACTCTCTCCTCATTGAAATTTGGTTAGACTCAGTGGTTTTCCAATTCTAAATTCTATAAACAAAGCGTGCAATTTGTCCTCTAAGCACGATTTAAGTCACGATTCAATCAGAGATTCCAATGCTTCAAATTTGGCATCAATTGGATCTTAAGAAGCCATAGTATATGCCTATAGATCAGAGATGTCCCTGTATTTTTTTTATTAATGGGTTAATGGCATAGATGGTGGAAGGTTCAGAAGAATTGAGGATCAAAGAAAGGTACCGTAGCAGATTTTTATGTCAAAGTATAGTAGCTTGGACATAAAAGATTAATAGCTTATATTAAAATTTTTTTGATAAAACTAAAGGAAAATCTGCTATTAGAAAGTGTCAAGGCTATCATAAAAATTTCATAAAGATTTGGTTAAAAACAATATAGTAGCAAGATTAAACAAACTGTGCTATGCGATTGGAATTATGTAATGTAGATTTTCAAGTGTAATAGATTGGACGTAAAAGTTCAGTGGTTTATATTAAGAATTTTTTAACAAAATGAAAGAAAAATATTCTGTTAGAAAGTGTCAAAGTTGTAATAAAAATTTTGTAAAGATTTGGATAGAAAAAACATAGTAGCAAGATCAAAAAATCTATGCTATGTGGTTGGAATTCTATAGTGTAGATTTTCAAGTGTAGTAGGTTGGATGTAAAATATCAGTGGTTTATATTAAGAATTTTTTGACGAAACTAAAGGAAAATATGCTGTTAGGAAGTGTCAAAGCTGTTATAAAAATTTCACAGAGCTTTGGACAAAAAAAATGTAGTAGCAAGATCAAACAGACTGTGCTATGCGGTTGGAATTCTACAATGTGTCTTTCGTCATAGAGATGAAAACTTTACGACAAAATGTTTATGTAGCAATATAGGAATAATTTTTTTAGATTTTCGAATAAGGATAACTAAATTGCAATAGCAATAAGGTAGGAAACCAGAACCTATTGCAATTCATGGGGAGATCAAAGGATGATCCGAGGTGGTGGAGATGATGGTGGAATTTGCTGACGATAATTTAAGCAATTGCGGGAATTGCTTTGGGCGGCTATAGAGGGCTGATGGATGACTGTGGAATGATAGCATGATAGAACCCTAGTAGGGTTGGGTCCTACTTTGTTAGGATCAAGAGTGGCACTAAGAGGGGGGGTGAATTAGTGCAGTGAAAAACTTTCACGATTTCAGAAAATTGTTCATTTCGTTTAAAACTGATTCCGACAAAAATGGTTTCGATTCAATCAGTTTTGGAGAGAAGTTGAACTCAAAAGCTTTCATAAAAGTGCAAAAGAAGATTAAGGAGGTTTGTAGTAAAGTAAATTATACAAATGAAAAGCAAATTAGCATTTAGAGTGGTTCGGTCAAGGTAACCTATATCCACTTCCGGATTCCTCCTCCGACTGTTAGGATCAAGAGCACTAAGAGGGGGGGGGGGGGGGGGCGGTGAATTAGTGCAGCGAAAATATTTCGACGATAAAAAAACGTTCAAACGATAAAGACGATTTCGGTGTGAAAGCCGATTCTAAGATTACTTTAACTTAAGATCAAGCGAGATGACGTTAAAGTCAATCTATGAAAGCAGTTTGCAGTTATGATGAAAACCAGAATATAAGCGCAAACTGAAATATGACGTTCATACGAAGAAACTGATTTACATCTAAATACTGATTCGTAAATCACTTTGATTTGGTGACATACAGCTTAGGCAAGGATATAAAGGCAGTTTGTAGTTAAGATAGAAATCAAATGTAAACGCAAACTGAAATATGATGATCGTATGAAAAACATATTTACGTCTAAACGCTGATTTGGAAAATGCAAAGCTTGAAACCCGATCGTATATGTGGAGAAAGCAGTAAGTTTTAGAGGAGGTTTGTAGTAAAGATAATATGCTCAAAGTAAATACAAACCGAGATTTAGAGTGGTTCGGTCAATCTTGACCTACTCCACTTTTGGCTTCCTCCACCGACGAGGTCACCGACGTCAACTAGAGGCCTTCCTTCAATAGGCGAAGGCCAACCACCCTTTTACAGTTTTATTCCTTTTGACGGGCTTAGGAGACAACCCTTACAGAATTTTCTCTCCTCTATTTACAACTCAGAACTTGGAAGAACAGAGGGAGAAAAACTTTTGGCCTTTACAACAATTTTGAGCTCTTAGAATCATAAAAAAATATCAAGATTTCGGTGTAAGTTCTGTGCTTTCAGTGCTGAATGGGTGGGGTATTTATAGGCCCCAACCCAATTCAAATTTGGAGCTCAAAACTATCAATTCCCAGAATTCTGGGATTAGGCGATTGCACCTCCTAATTGGAGCGGTTGCACCGCCTGGCAGAGCTCGAAGACTGAGCCTCTGGGCGGTGCTACCTCCTGTCAGGGGCGGTTGCACCTCCTGACAGAGCTCGAAGACCGAGATCAGGCGGTTGCACCTCCTGATTGAGGCAGTTGCACCGCCTGGCAGAGCTCGAAGATTGAGCTCAGGCGGTGCCACCTCCTATCAGGGGAGGTTGCACCGCCCAGTCTTGCTCGGAGACTGAGCCCTAAGCGGTGCCACCGCCTGGCTGGAGCGGTTGCACCTCCCAGTCTCTCTCGGAGACTGAGCCCAGGCGGTGTAACCTCCTGCCTTGGGCGGTTCAACCGCTTGGCAGAAATCAGGGCCCGAATGGGTTGATCCATTCGACCCAATTTGGGTTTTTCAGGGGCCCAATTGCCCCAAGATTAAGTTAATGGGATCACCTCCCATTTCCAACTTAATCATTGTGCTAACTATGATTTTTACTAAGACATTTACTGCAACTTGCTCCGGTGCGTCAATCGCTTCTTCCGGCGAGCTTCCGACGAACTTTCGTCGATCAACCAATGATCCCTCGGTGATGCTCCTGCGGACTTCCGGCAAACTCCTGGACTTGCGACGATTCACTTGGCGAGTTCCGACGAGCTTCTTTGGCAAGCTTATAGACTTCTCGGATTTGTTCTCGCAGAACATCCGACGACTATCCGAACTTCCATCAAACTCTCGAACTCCCAACGTGATCATTGTCTTGACTCCAGCGCAACTCCTGCTGCATGTCTTACTTTAATCGTAGTTAATCCTGCACACTTATCTCAACATATAGATTAGATAACAAATGACAATTGACTTCATCATCAAAATCCGAGATTCAACAATCTCCCCCTTTTTGATGATGACAATCAATTAATAATGGAGTTAACCTTAACTCCCCCTCTCTATATGCCATACTTGAGATAAGTCATTCTTGAATTCAAAACCTAAGAATTCAAGAGTCATATTGATAAGTTAAAATCATTTGAACTTATCAATACTCCCATCATTATTCCCATCATGATGTATCTCTCTGAAGATGATGTCAAGACTTGACATTCATTTTCAAATATAACAAGTTTGAATGATGGTAATAGTAGCAATTCATCATATAGTAAGATATCAACATGTAAAGCTGTGAAGTAAGATTTTGATATCATTACATAATGTACACATTTCAAATATTTTAGCAAGTATTGCATTTCTTCACATGGTAAGATATCAACTCAAGGCATAATGTAAATTAATGTATGGCATCTGTTCATATATCTCTTGGTGATGCAAGCATGGCATAATCATAGCATCAGTGTTTATAATATCAATTCATATATTTCTCCCCCTTTTGTCATCAACAAAAAGTATGGTAGTTATGATATCAGCAAATTATCAAGCATATAAAGGAAGGCATGATACGTAGATTGCTTTGAATACTTCTTCATTTTTTTTGTTATAATCTTTTCACATGATGGAGGAAAGCCATTTAAGATACCAACTATTTGTGAGTTTTACTTTGAGTCAAGATATGTGTGTGAAACAGCTTTTTGCAAGTAAAAATACTATCATCCATATTTCAAGATGGAATTCATAAACAGGAATTATTTCATTTCAGAAGAAATATTTTTCATAAGAGTGTATGAGAAAATCCGATTTTTAGCATTCCAATTGTTAAACAAATTCAAAAATAAAATGAACTCTTTCATGCATTCGGACAAGACTATGCTACAGATTTTCAAATACAATCATGAAGACAAAACATTTTTGTATTCAACACATAATTTCCAACATGTTATTTAGGCATGTAATGGCAATCAAGTGATTTGATCATTCAATAAAGTCCGAAAAATAATTTTAACTAGTTTTTGTATTTGGACACATCAACATTCCTAATTCTATTCTTATGAAATCAAATTGCTCTTCACTCAGAGGTTTTGCAAATACATCAGCTAGTTGATGTTTAGTATCAATGAACTCTATGATTACGTCATGATTAGTAACATGATCTCGTATAAAGTGATGTCTAATATCAATATGTTTTGTTCTTGAGTGTTGTATAGGATTCTTTGTTAAGCATATTGCACTTGTGTTATCACATTTATTGGGAATATTTTTAAGATGAACTTTATAATCTTCTAAGGTGTTTTTCATCCATACAACTTGTGCACAGCATGCACTTGCTACAATATATTCAGCTTCGGTTGTTGATAGTGCAACCGAGTTTTGTTTCTTAGATGACCAAGAAACGAGGGCATGTCCTAAAAATTGACATGTTCCTGATGTGCTTTTTCTATCAAGTCTACAGCCAGCAAAGTCCGCATCAGCATAAGCAATTAACTAAAGATTCTCTGATTTTGGGTACCATAATCCTAGATTTGTGGTACCATTAAAATATCTAAGTATTCTTTTAACTGCTTTGAGATGAGATATCTTAGGATTTGATTGAAATCTAGCACAAAGTCCTACACTGAACATGATGTCTAGTCTAGTTGCAGTGAGGTAAAGTAAACTTCCTATCATACCCCTATAAGTTTTTTGATCGAAGCTTTCTCCACTTTCATCAATTTCTAACTTAGTGGAGGTGCTCATAGGAGTGTTAATAGCCTTCGAGTTATTCATATTAAACTTTTTTAGTAAATTCATAGCATATTTAGTTTGACTAATAAAGATGCCATTACTTAGTTGTTTGATTTGTAAGCCTAGGAAGAATGTTAATTCTCCCATTAAACTCATTTCGAATTCAAGACTCATAGTTTTAGCAAACGATTCACAAAGAGATTCATTCGTGGAACCAAAGATAATATCATCAACATAAATCTGAATAATGAGAAAATTATTTTCAAAATTCTTGATGAATAATGTAGTATCAACCTTGCCTTTTGTGAAATTAATTTTAATAAGAAAAGAACTACGTCTCTCATACCAAGCCCTTGGGGCTTGTTTTAAACCATAGAGAGCTTTAGTTAATCTAAACACATGATTAGGGAGGCTATTATTTTTAAATCCAGGAGGTTGTTCAACATAGACTTCTTCAGAAATAAAGCCATTAAGAAAAGCGCTTTTAATATCCATTTGAAACAGCTTAAAATTATTACTACTAGCGTAGGCAAGGAGCATCCTTATGGCTTCTAATCGAGCCACAAGAGCGAAGGTTTCTTCATAATCGATACCTTCTTTTTGGTTGAAACCTTTGGCCACTAATCTAGCCTTGTTTCTAACCACGATACCATTTTCATCTTGCTTGTTTCTAAAGACCCATTTAGTACCAATAACTAAATGGTCATTTGGCCTAGGAACAAGCTTCCATACCTCATTTCTCTCAAATTGATTCAATTCATATTGCATTGCGATAATCCATGAATCATCTTTCATGGCTTCATCAACACATTTGGGTTCAAATTGGGAGAGAAAAGCGGCATTGGCACAAAAATTTTTAAGAGAATATCGTGTTTGAACCCCCTTTGTTGTGTCTCCTAAGATTAGCTCCTTAGGATGAGCATCTATATACTTCCAATCCTTGGGTAAGGATGTTTTGGAAGTGGATGCATCCAAGTTGCTAGTTGAAGATGGGGTTTCATTTAAATTCAAGGAATCAAAGTTAACATCATCATCAAAATCGTTTTTCCTGATTTCGGAAATCTCATTGAAAATAACATGAATGGATTCTTCAATGATTAAAGTTCTTTTATTGAAGATACGAAAAGCTTTAGAAACCAAAGAATAACCAAGAAAGATTCCTTCATCGGATTTAGCATCAAATTTTCCTAAGTTTTCCTTTTCATTCAAGATAAAACACTTACACCCAAAGACTTTAAAGTATGAAACATTGGGTTTTTTGTTGTTCCATAACTCATAAGGAGTTTTGGTGAGTAAGGGTCTTACTAGAACTCTATTCAAGATATAGCATGCGGTGTTTACGGCTTCGGCCCAAAAATATTTGGGTAGGCTATGTTCATTTAACATGGTTCTTGCCATTTCTTGTAAATTTTGATTTTTTTTCCTACTACTCCATTTTGTTGAGGATTTCTTGGAGTAGAGAAATTATGGTTGTATCTATTGAGTTCACAAAATTCTTGGAAGTCATGGTTTTGAAATTCTCCACCGTGATCACTTTTAATTGACGAAATCATAGAACCCTTCTCATTTTGAACAAGTTTACAAAACTTGGTAAAATATCTAAAGCATTCATTTTTCTGTTTTAAGAAGTAAGTCCATGTATATCTGCTATAGTCATCCACAATGACGAAGGCATATTTGCTACCTCCAAGACTTGATGTAAAGATTGGTCTGAACAAGTCCATATGGATCAATTGTAAGGGCCTAGAGGTGCTTATTTGATTCTTAGATTTGAAACTACCCTTAATTTGTTTACCTAATTGGCAAGCATCACATACATTATCTTTGATGAACTTGATATGAGGAATTCCTCTTACAAGTTCTTTAGATGATATTTGAGTGATTAGTTTCATGCTAGCATGACCTAATCTTCTATGTCATAGCCAAGCATCCTCATTTAAAACCGAAAAACACATTTCATTACACAAATTATTGATGTCAATAGTGTATATGTTATTTTGTTTTAATGCAATCATAGACATGTTTTTGTGTGGTTTTTCAATGATGCAAGCATTAGATTCGAATCTGACAATGTATCCTTTATCACATAATTGACTAAAGCTCAAGAGGTTATGTTTTAAACCATCAACTAACAAAACATCTTCAATAAAGAAGTTGGATTTGTTACCTATGGTTCCTTTGCCAATGATTTTACCCTTGTTGTTGTCTCCGAAGGTGACATAGCCTTCGTCTATGCTAGTGAGCTTAGAGAATTGAGATGGATCTCCGGTCATATGCCTTGAGCATCCACTATTAAGGTACACCATCTCTTGCTCCTAGCTTGCGATGGTATAGGTTTCTACAAGAAAGGATGATTTTTAGGAACCCATTTGCTTTTGGGTGCCTCAAAAATAGATCTACATTGTTTATCATGTTCCATAGAATTTATCATGGTTCCTTTAGGAACCCAAATTAATTTATTCGGACTAATTTTCTTGAATGGACAATAATGCGTTTTGTGTCCAAATTTGCAACAAAAGTTGCATTTGCTTTGGTGCCGAACATGTAAGATGGGGCCTTTTATGAAGGTGGTTGGATTTTGGTGAGGACTTCTCACAAATCCAATTCCACTTCTTTTGGGAACGTGACCCTTGATTGCAAGGATCATGTTCAATGACTTGCTACCAACCTCGAATTTCTTCAAGGTTTCCATAAGTAGCAAGTTTTCCTTTTGGAGAGTTTCTAGATCATAGCATTTTATGCATGAACTTAAACTATCATGATATTCAGTTTTTAACTTATCAAAATTACAAGTAAGACTATCATGCTCCGTTTTTAGCAATTTATATTTTCTACTAATAATCTTGCATTCATCAAATAAGTCATGGAAGGCATTTAATAATTCATCAAATGATAAATCTGCATCTATTAAATTTGTTACCTCCTCTCCGATGGCCATCAAGGCGTAATGAGCAACTTGTTCGGTGTTGGACTCCTCTTCTTCGGAGGCGTCGAGGCATCCCATGTTGCTTTGAGCGCCTTCTTCTTTGATGTTCTCTTCTTGACTTGGGGACAATCACTTTTGTAGTGTCCCGGCTTCTTGCACTCATAGCAGATAACTTGGTCCTTCTTGGGTTCAAATTTATTTTTTGTCTCATTCTTAAACTTGTTTCTTTTAATAAATTTTTTAAATTTTCTTGTTAGAAGTGCCAAGTCATCATCACAGTCCTCATCACTTGAGTTTTCTCTCAAGTGGTCTTCTGAAGTTTTAAGTGTTATATCCTTCTTGTTCTTTGGAAGGATGTCTTCTTGCTCTTCATGAGCTTTGTAAGTCATCTCGTAGGTCATTAATGACCCGATTAGTTCTTCAAGAGGGAAGTTACTTAGATCTTTTGTCTCTTGAATAGGAGTGACTTTAGGATCCCAACTCTTAGGAAGGGATCTTAGAATCTTATTTACGAGCTCAAAATCCGAAAAACTTTTTCCGAATCCTTTTAGACCGTTGACGACATCCGTGAAACGGGTAAACATGTCGCCAATGGTTTCACTCGGTTTCATCCAGAAAAGTTCGAAAGAATGTAACAGAAGATTGATTTTTGACTCTTTCACTCTACTTATGCCTTCGTGAGTCACTTCGAGTGTATGTCAAATATCAAATACGGTTTCACAAGTCGAAACACGGTTAAACTCGTTTTTATCAAGTGCATAAAATAAGGCATTCATAGCCTTTGCATTAAGAGCGAAAGCCTTCTTCTCCAATTCATTCCAATCGATCACTGGAAGAGAAGGCTTCGAAAATCCATTTTCGACAAGATTCCAAAGTTCAAAATCCATAGAAATAAGAAAGATCCTCATTCGGGTCTTCGAATAGGTGTAGTCCGTCCCACTGAACATGGGTGGACGTGTAATAGAATGGCCCTTTTGGTTTTGGCGTATGCCATCTCTCTTGGGTTTTAATCCGTTAGAGAGTTAACCCTGCTCTGATACCAATTGTTAGGATCAAGAGCACTAAGAGGGGGGGGGGGTGAATTAGTGCAGCGGAAATCTTTCGATGATAAAAAAATGTTCGAACGATAAAGACGATTTCGGTGTGAAGGCCGATTCTCAGATTACTTTAACTTAAGATCAAGCGAGATAACGTTAAAGTCAATCTATGAAGGCAGTTTGCAGTTATGATGAAAACTAGAATATAAGCGCAAACTGAAATACGACGTTCGTACGAAGAAACTGATTTACGTCTAAATTCTGATTCGTAAATCACTTTGATTAGGCGAGATAGAGCTTAGGCAAGGATATAAAGGTAGTTTGCAGTTAAGATAGAAATCATACGTAAATGCAAACTGAAATATGATGATCGTACGAAAAATAGATTTACGTCTAAACGTTGATTCGGAAAGTGCAAAGCTTGAAACCCCATCGTATATGTGCAGAAAGTAGTAAGCTTTAGAGGAGGTTTGCAGTAAAGATAATATGCTCAAAGTAAATGCAAACCGAGATTTAGAGTGGTTCGGTCAATCTTGACCTACTCCACTTTTGGCTTCCTCCACCGACGAGGTCACCAACGTCAACTAGAGGCCTTACTTCAATAGGTGAAGGCCAACCACCCTTTTACAGTTTCACTCCTTTTGACGGGCATAGGAGACAACCCTTACAGAATTTTCTCTCCTCTCTTTACAACTCAGAACTTCAAAGAACAGAGGGAGAAGAACTTTTGGCCTTTACAACAATTTTGAGCTTTTAGAATCACAGAAAAAGATCAAGATTTCGGTGTAAGTTCTGTGCTTTCAGTGCTGAATGGGTGGGGTATTTATAGGCCCCAACCTAGTTCAAATTTGGAGCTCAAAACTGTCAATTCCCGAAATTCCGGGATCAGGCGGTTGCACCTCCTGACTAGAGCGGTTGCACCGCCTAGCAGAGCTCGAAGTTTGAGCCTTTGGGCGGTGCTACCTCTTGTCAGGGGCGGTTGCACCTCCTGACAGAGCTCGAAGATCGAGCTCAGGCGGTTGCACCTCCTGAGTGAGGCGGTTGCACCTCTTGACTGAGGTGGTTGCACCGCTTGGCAGAGCTCGAAGACTGAGCTCAGGCGGTGCCACCTCCTGTTAGGAGAGGTTGCACCGCCCAGTCTCGCTCGGAGACTAAGCCCCAGGCGGTGCCACCGCCTGGCTGGAGCGGTTGCACCTCCCAGTCTCGCTCGGAGACTGAGCCCAGGCGGTGCAACCTCCTGCCTTGGGCGGTTCAATCGCCTGGCAGAAATCAGGGCCCGAATGGGTTAATCCATTTGGCCCAATTTGGGTTTTTCAGGGGCCCAATTGCCCCAAGATTCAGTTAATGGGATCACCTCCCATTTCTAACTTAATCATTGTGCTAACTACGATTTTTACTAAGACATTTACTGCAACTTGCTCCGGTGCGTCAATCGCTTCTTCCGGCGAGCTTCCGGTGAACTTCCGTTGATCAACCGATGATCCCTCGGTGATGCTCCTACGGACTTCCGGCAAACTCCTGGACTTGCGACGATTCACTTGGCAAGTTCTGACGAGCTTCTTTGGCAAGCTTATGGACTTCTCGGATTTGTTCCCGTAGAACCTCCGATGACTGTCCGAACTTCCGTCAAACTCTCGAACTCCCAACATGATCATTGTCTTGACTCAGGCACAACTCCTGCTGCATGTCTTACTTTCATCGTAGTTAATCCTACACACTTATCTCAACATATAGATTAGATAACAAATGACAATTGACTTCATCATCAAAATCCAAGATTCAACACCGACGAGGTCACCGGCATCCACTAAAGGCCTTCCTTCAATAGGTGAAGACCGAACGCCTCTTTACTAAACTTTTTCCTTTTACTGAGTTTAGGATATAACTCTTACAAGTCTCACTCCTCTTTCTTGGATGGTTACAAGGCTAAGAGATGAAGGAGGAGAAATCTAACTTTTACAATACTTTTATGACTCAAGACTTAAAGATTAAGCTAATACTTTCATGCACTTTCATGCAGAAAAGGGTAGGATTTTTATAGATCCCAATGGCTTCAAAATTGAAGCAAAAAAGTGTCATATCCCCGGAATCCGGGGTACTGGTGGTACCACTACCGTAATTGGGCGGTACTACCATTACTGATCTAACACTAGGCGGTACCATCGCCGAACAAGGGCAGTACCACCGCTAGCAGTACTATTGTCGGTGGTACCACCACCTAATCAGGGTGGTACCACCACCTAGAAGTCCAAGGGCATTGCCTTCCAGGCGGTGACACCGTCGGCCATGTTTTCAGGGGTTGAATCAGGTACACAATTCAGCCCAATTCAACCCTATTAAGGGCCCAGTTGGCCCCTAATTAAGTTAGTGGGATTATCTCCCAATCCTAACTTAATTTATACTCTAACTATGATAATTAAGACATAATTTACGGTGCTTCTTGTTTCGGTGCATTAATTGCTCTTCCGGCGAGCTTCCGACGTACTTCCAATTAACATCCGATGAACTCTCAACAATGTTCCGGTAGACTCCCGGCAAGCTCTTGGGCTTTATGATGATCTTCTTGGTGAGTTTCGATGAGCTTCTTTGGTAAGCTCCTGGACTTCTCGGTTTGTTCTGGTAGAACATCCGACGAACGTCCGGACTTCCGTCGAACTCTCGAACTCCCAATAAGATCTCGATCTTGACTCCAGCACAACACTTGCTTTATGTCTTACTGCTATTGTAGTTAATCCTGCATACTTTTCTCAACATATAGATTAGATCAAATAATTTACAATTGACTTCATCATCAAAATATGAGATTCAACATACTTAACCAAGAAGTAGTTAATAAAACTATGTGAGATTGTAATAAACCCCACCTAGCCGCCTCTATCCTATAAAGAAGAGTGGCTAGGGTTTATATTTGCACCTTTAAGCTTCCTAGCCGCCACCCCTTTTACTAGGCTAGTTGGTTATGGTTAAGGGCAAAAGGGGTAACTCACTTAGTAAACGGCCCCTAGGGCTAAGGTTAGAAGGTTATTTCTTAAAGAAGCATTAGGAGTTATAAATGAATAGGAGTCTTGAGTAGGAATCCTATTAGGAGTTATTCATAAGTCCTATTAGGAGTTCAGGTTTAGAAGCCCTATAAAAAGTTATGTATTCATCCTCTTTTCTTCAGCAATAGATGAATTTTTTCTGTAGCCTTTAAGTAGCAATTTGGAGGAAGGAACCCCTATAAAGTTCTAAGGAGGCCGATCCCCTAAAGAGATCAACCTCAAGTTTAGAATCTGCAAGGCTTATAACAACTAATATCAGAGCAACGATCTTGCTGCTTTTACTGTCATCTCTGCTGCCCACTATCAGCCAAGCAATTTCCATAATTGCTCTTGACATCGACATCTCCACCGTCATCTTCTGCCTAGATCAAATTAATCTACTGTCGTCACCTCTAATTGCATCAGAGATCTGGTATTCTCCTATCATTAATACCTTTTGTTGCTATAATTCTCCATTCAAAATACCAAGAAGAAGTCTTCTTATCTATCCCATGTTGCGAATTCCTTTCGTCGCAAAAGTTATCATCTTTGCGAACGAATGATTGCTGCAGAAAATTTCAACCGCATATTGTTGGTCTTTACCGATCTATTTGCAATCCTTTATGAACGAAATTTCTTATACACTTCATAGATCATCTTGACTTCCATCTAAAATTTATATATTGAGGAATTCATCTCTAAAAACGTTCTTGTGTTGCTGCAAATTTTTGTCATAAACCGTTGAAATTTTTTGATGAGAATTCTGCTATCGCAACTTGCAACAACTTCCTTACTGTTATACTACCAAAATTTTCTTGTTTTAATTGGTCATCTTTGCTATTATCTAAACTGAGATTTTACTATCAAATTTTCTCCTCAAATTTCTCGGTTTTTGCTAGAAATTTTGTCGAGAAACCATTATTTCTTCGACGACAATTATGCTCTTACAAGATAACACATAACTGCAACAACTTCTACTGATTTCTATCAAACCTTTGCTGCCATCTATCATAGATCTAAAACTTTTTTCCCTAACCTTCATCCACTACCATCATAGCCCTAAAACTTCACTAAACCATACCCTCAAACTGTAATATCCCTCACTTTTGAAAATTATTAATAAGAAACTATATGTAAATTTGAGGACCTATATGTAAATATAAAAATTTCAAGGACTAAACTGCTAAGTTGCAAAATGAAAAGAAAATAAAGAAAACCGAAAATTTCGGTTTTATCCCACCGCCTCCCACGCACTCTCTGTTTCTTCGAGAAACAGAGAGGAGCGGTGGGGCGTGAGGAGAGAAGAAAGAAGAAGAAGAGGGAAAAGAAGAGAGGAGGAAGAGGGAGAAGAGAAGAAAAGAAGAAGAAGAAGAAGAGAGGGAAGATGGAGAGGAGAGGGAGAGGCAGCAGCAGCAGCTAGGGCTGCTGCACCTCTGTTTCCCGCAGGTGGAAACAGAGGAGAGTATGTGTGGGGCGTTGGGGAGGAGAAGAGAAGAAGAAGAAGAAGAAGAAGAAGAAGAAGAAGAAGAAGAGAGGAGGATAGCTGCAGCAGGGCTGCAGCGAGGAGGTGTGTGGCGTTGGGGAGGAAAAGGGAAGAGGAGAAGAAGAGAAGGAGAAGAAGAGGGAAAAGAGAGGGAAGAGGGAGAGGAGCGAGAGGTGGCAGCAGCTAGGGCTGCAGCACCTCTGTTTCCAGCAGGTGGAAATAGAGGTGAGGTGTGGGGCGTTCGAAGAGGAGAGGAAGGAGAAGAGGAAGAGAAGAAGAAGAGGAAGCAGGAGAAGAGGTTGTGATACCTCTGTTTCCTGCAGAGGAAACAGAGGAGAGGGTGTGTGTGACGCCGGGGAGGAGGAGGGAAGAAGAAGAGGAGAAGAAGAGAAGGGGAAGGAGGAGCTGCGGTTGCGGTAGTGGAAGCTGCAGTTGGAGGAGAAGGAGAGGAAAAGATGGTGAGGAAGAAGAGAAGAAGTAGAAGCAGGTGAAGAGGCGGCACCTCTGTTTCCTGCAGGAGGAAACAGAGGAAAGGAGGAGCTGTTCATCGGGGAGAAGAAGGGGAGGAAGGAGAAGAAGAGAAGAAGAAGAAAGGAAGGAGGAGGAAGAGGAGAAGGGAAAGAAGTAGCTGCGGCTGCGGCTGTGGCAGCTGCAGCTGTGGCAGGGAAAGAGGAAGGAAAGGAAGAAGAAGAGAAAGGGGAGGAGAGGAAGAAGAGAGGAAGAGGAGAAGGGGTGGCAGCTGCGGCAGTGGCAGCTGCGGTTGGAAGAGAAGAAGGAGAGGAAATAGAGTAGCGGAAGAAGAAGAGGCTGCGGTTGTGGTGGCTGCGGCCATGGTTGCGACTGCGACTGCGACTGCGGCAGTTGCAGCTGGGAAAGAAAAGAAAGGGGGAAAAAGGGGCTGCGGACGGGATTGCGGACGCAGCGGCAGCGACTGCATATGCAGCAGTTATTGTCTGCGAGAGAAGGGAGGAAGGAAGGTAGTGCGGTGGAAGGGGCTGCGATTGTGGCAGCGGTAGTGGCGGCGGCTGTGGCAGCTGCGTTTGGGAAAGAAAAAGAAGGAATGAGAGTAAGAGAGAGCCGGTGACTGTGCCTCGATGTTCGACACGTGGTGTAGTTGCGAAGAAAGGAAGAAAACGGGAGCACAAAACGAAACAGAGAGAGTCCACGGAGGAAAAGTAGAAGGATTTGGGCTAGCACCTTCTTTGGATCTTCGGATCGAAATCTTTGAAAGGCAAGTTCCCTGATCGTTTCTCCTATAATTGCTCTGATATTTCTTATTGAAAGTGTTCTGATCTTTCCTATTGCAAGCTTTCTAATCTTTCCTATTGCAAGTGTCCTGATCTTTCCTTACCGCAATTTTACCGTTACATTTGTTTTGAATATGAGGAACTTTGAATTGTTCTAGCCTTTCATTTGATATATCTCTTGTTTAGACATATCGATCCGAATCTATGCAACTTCTGATATTCTGACCCTTCTACTTTGTTATGGCTATAACTTCATGTATTGACCTCTGATTTGGACGAAACTTATTTGATCAGAATATAGACTCATAAACCTTTGTTTTGATAGCTTATTTTAAGAATTCAGAGTAAGTTTGTCTACCCAAACTTCTGTTTCAAAGGAGCCTACAGATTCTGCAAAACAGGGATCGTAATTTCTGACCTTTTGATACTGAACTGCTTATAAGTCCCTGTTGCAAACATTGATTTCCTCAAAGCTTATTTCATTGGAAACAAGACTCATAGATCTTTCTTTTGATATATGGATTGAAAGATTTGGAATCCAAACACCTGCCTAGTTATCTGTTGAATCTGACATTATGAATTCTGCCAAACAGAGATTTTGTTCTACGACCCTTATTTACCAAATTATTTGTAACTCTCTCTATTGGACAGTTCAATTCATATGAAGCCTGTCTTATCTGAAAGTATAATCCAATGATATATTTCTGAGTCAATTGGAGCACGATTGATAGTTTGAATCATTTGTTCAATGTGCCTCTTGTATTCTGCCAGAAATCGAGCTTTGGTCGATTTCTAATATTCTGATTTCATTCCTTTGGAAATTGATATCCTTTAGCTTTCTTATTCAATTGAGCTTTATAATACTGCTCTGAATTCTTGTATGCTCTTGTCCTTAAAGTTATTTGCATTCTTGAAAACTATTGTGTAACGTTTAAGCTATATCGTATTGACTTCTATAGGCACATGTATAACCCATGATTCCGCATTTGCTTCGATGTGTGCCTATTCTAGTTTCATTCCTTTGGATATTGAATTCTTCTAACCTTCTTATTTGAATTGAGCTGAATATGATTGCTTGGATTCCCTGTATACTCTTGCTTCCATTTCATTCCTAATATGAATACATTTGTGAGAGATTTGTTCCTTGTAGCATATTGTCTTGAAAAGGCACATGTACGTTTTGTTGTTCCGCGTGTGCTTCCGATATATGCTACTTATTGTTGAAACTGCCCTTTTGTACTCTGGTGTGTGGGATTGTCTGGACCTTTGCCAGAAATGGTAAAGGGTATGCGCTATTTGCCCGCTATGTGGGGTCCCGTTATGTGGGATATTCTGGACCTTTGCCATAAATGGTAAAGGGTATGCGCTTATTGCCCGCTCTATGGGGTCCCGCTCTGTGGGATATTGTAGACTTTTGTCAGGTGGTCATTCAGAAATGGATGAATTACATTCTGACTGAGATCCCACTACACCTTCTGTATGTTTGATATGATATCCAGAGCTTTGGTTATGTGTTTTTGTACATGCTTTGGATAAGATTGATATGTTTGCAACGTCAAAGACGACGTTTGAGCTTCTGTACGGCATTTGTTATTGATATGCTCTGAAATGTTTCATCCACTGTTGATATGTTTCGAAATGTTCCATATGTCGTTGATATGCTCCGGAACACTTCATACGCCATTGATATGCTCCAATTACTCTGTGCTCAATTTGCTATGAACTGATACGTTCTGAAATGTCCTATCTGCCATTGATATGCTCCAATTACTCTATGCTCCATTTGCTATGAACTGATATGTTCTGAAATGTCCTATCTGCCATTGATATGCTCCAATTACTCTATGCTCCATTTGTTATGAATCAAATATGTTTTGAATGACCTGATACATATGATTTTGTATCTAATGAGATGGTATCCGTGAGAATTCTTGTATTCTGCCTTATATTATGATACCTTACTCGTTTGAAACCTGATACCTTACTCGTTTGAAACCGTTCCTTTTGTTCTGAATATGTTTTGTCACTTGCTGAGCCGTTTTTGGCTCACTCCGTTGTTATATAAATCCTTCATGTCAGCGTGTCACTCTTCGAGATGTTTGATTTGGGCTGAGGCAATGGATAGCTATTCAGAATTATGGGCAAGTCTTGTTGGTTGTTATGTTATTATTGTATAAGCATATTTTGTATGTAATGAAATGTTGTTGATGAATCGAAATGGATATACTGTGTAAAAGTGTTAGAAGATCTCTCTTATTTGGAATTTCGAAATGTTAAGCCTAATTTATGATGATATGAACTTGTGGTAAATAGTTGGAGTTCTGATTGTATAATTTATTTATCTTGTGGATTTATAAGTGTTGTTCATGTTTGTCAAGTTGGCTTGGGTTGCCATAAATGTGAATTATCGAGTGATGTGATATATGATTATAAACTGCACAGGTTTTATATATGTGAATTTGATAGAATGTTTTTCAGTGTCCTCAAATGTTAGTTTGGATCCTGGATTGGTTTGTGATGAAAATTTTAAAAATCATGGATATTTTGAGGGGCGTGACACAAACTGCACCCTAAATAGCCACAAAACAAGCCTAAACTATAACCTACATCCACCAATCCACCAACCCTTTCGACCACCACTTCTCTCAACCTATACATGCCTTTAACCCATTAACAAAAGAGAGATCTTAACATTACAGATTTAGAGGCATATACTATGGCATCTGAGGAGGCAATTAATGCTAAATTCGAAGCCTTCGAGGCGCGAATGGAGGATAAGATTTAGACTCTCTTTACCGAACTCAGTTTGGATCGACCACTAAGCCCTAAGAAATCACATCAAGGAGAGAGCTTTGACCAATCGCACTAAACCCAAAGAGATAACTTCCAAGAGAGGGGAGGCTCTATGACCAATCCCTGCTATCCACACATGAGGGTGGACTTCCCTAGATGGGAAGAAGGAGACCCGATTGGTTGGATCTCGTGCGCGGAGTGATATTTTCGGTACCACAAAACTGCGGACGCATCTATGGTGGAAATTATAGCTATACATCTTGAAAGAGATGCCATATAATGGTTTGACTAGTTTGACCACACTCATGGAGTCCTCTCATGGTGACAATTCAAAGAAGGACTACTGATCCGCTTCGGACCAACCGATTACGAGAACATTGATAGATAGCTAGCAAAGATCCGAAAAACCTCCATCATTTAGGAGTACCAAACCTGGTTTGAAAGGTTATCTAATCAAACTCATGATTGGTCTAAAAAATAGCTATTAGAGACCTTCATTGAGGGCTTGAAGCCAGAGATCCGAGAAAAAGTTGAAGCGCGACAATCGTACACACTTATGACAGCCATCTCTTTCGCACTACTTCAAGAGGAGCAATTGAACCATGAAGCCCAAAGGACTAGAGTTGCTACCCAATAAACAATACTGAAGCTCTCAGCCCCTCCTACTATCAACCAAGCCCCTGTATAAAAAATGTTGACAAGAGAAGAGCTTCGGAAATAATCTGTGAAGGGGTTATATTGGCATTGCGATAAGCTGTGAAGCCACGCGAATCGCTATAAAAAAGGGAGACTTCTTATCATTGAATTAGTAGAAGAGGAGGTCATTAAACATTCATAACAGAGCCTTGAACATAAAGAAGAAGATGTGGAAGAAGAGCCACAACCGACTGACTTTACGGTACACGCACTAGTCGTCTACTCAAACCCACAAATGATGAAAATTGGAGGGCTTCTCAAACAACAACCATATTGAATCTCATATTTTGATGATGAAACCAATTGATAAGTGTTTATGATTTAATCTATGTTTTGAGTGATGTAGGATGCTTCGATCAGGATGAGATAATTAAAGCAGGAAGAATCATGTTGGGCCGAAGGAAAACATGTCAGAAGATTGGACGTCGGGCCGGAGGATCAGTCGACGTATCAACAAAAGGCTTCGAGCCATGGATTCGAGCATCAGGCCAAGAAGAGCAGATATTGTGCTAATGATATCAGAGTTGCAAAAGTCAATTGGTCGATTGGGCAATAGGTCGCAAGAGAGGACAATGCACCGAAGAATCAGATGAAGTGTTGATGGACCAATGACATGTCGGACAACATGATTCAAGCTTAGTAATAATTGTCTAAATCCAAGTGTGTTTTACATGTGCAGGATTAACTACGATAGCTAGGCATGAAGCAAAATGAAGTCCTGAAGTCAAGGATGTGATTTTGTTAGGAGTTTGAGAGTTCATCGGAAGTCCAGATGTTCTTCGGAAGTTCTGCATGAACTAGCCGAGAAGTCTTGGAGGTTGCCAGAGAAGCTCATCGGAACTCTCCAAGATAATTATTGTGAAGTCTAGGAGCTTGCTGGGACTCCACTAGAACATTGTCGAGAGATCATCAGAAGTTCATCGGAAGATCGCTAGAAGCTCACCGGAATAAACTAGACTTACATACTTTTTTAGCTTAGGAAATGTCTTAGAATTCGTAGTTAGCACATAATTGAGATTGGATTTGGACCAACCCAATTATGGGCCAGTTGGGCCCATGTAAAGACTATGTTGGGCCCAATGAAAGGCCTAAACAATGACCTAAGAGATGGCACCGTTGTGACACAGTCTTCGAGACTATGTCAGGCGGTGGTACTGTCAGTCTAGGCGGTGGTACCGCACAGCACAGCCTCCCAAGTAGTGGTACCACTAGATTGGGTGGTGGTACCACCTAGTGCAGTGTCAGTGTCAGATTGACACTGGCAGTGGTACTGCCCGAACCCAGGAAACCCGAGATGAGATGTCTTTAGGCTCTAAGTTTGAATTAACTTGAGGCCTATAAATACCCCTCTAATCCCTAGTTAAACTACACAAGACTTGAGAGTAAAAATAGAAAGAAATGCTGCTGTAATCTTGTGTGAACTCCTCTCAAAAGTTCTAACTATTAGAATAGTTTGAGAGAGGAGTAAGTAGGGGTGTAAGGGTTATCTTCTAAATATGGTAAAAGAAGAATCGAGTTGTAAAAGGTGGTTGGTCTTCACCTATTGAAGGAAGACCGATAGTGGATGCTGGTGGCCTCGACGGAAGAGGAATCGGTGGAGTGGATGTAGGTCATGACGACCGAACCACTATAATATCTGGTTTACATTTCCTTCTTGCAATTTACATTAATTGCAAACTGCCTTTAATACTTTTACGAACACGCTTTCAAGTTAAGTTTCTGAAATCGATTTTTATCGTATGAAGAATTTTCAGAACTGACGTTTTTACTGCCTAATAGTTGGTATCAAAGCCTCGTTATTTCTCAATTGGTTTAACACCTAAGAGAAATGACTCTTTTCGGCTTTCAAGAGGGTCACTCTCTTATTCGTCCTCCCTTGTTTAATGGGATGAACTATTTATATTGAAAAAATCGAATGAGAGTTTTCTTACTTTCGTAGATTTGAATTTATGAAATATTATCGAAAACGATTTTCAAAAGTCTTCTACTCCAATGAAAAAATGAAATGATTTGGAGAAGAAAACTTTTTCCTTAAATGTAAAGGCTATGAATGTCTTATTTTGCGCCTTCCACAAAAAGGAATTTAATCAAGTTTCTACATGTGAAACGATGTTCGATATATAGCACACTTTGGAAATCACACACAAAGGCACAAGTAGTGTTAAGGATTCTAAAGTTAATTTTTTGATGCACGATTTTAAAATATTTTATATGAAACCAAGCGAAACCATTGGAGACATGTACACTCGTTTTACGGATGTCGTCAATGGTTTAAAAGCACTTATTAGAATTTTTTTTTATTTTGAACTTGTAAACAAGATTTTACATTCTCTTAATAAGAGTTAGGATTCAAGAGTAACGGCTATTCAAGAATAAAAAAACTTGAACCATTACCAATTGAAGAATTTATAGGGTCTTTGATTACCTATGAATTGATGTGCAATGCACGTGAAGAACTTGAGAACCACCTTCCAAAGAACAAGAAGGATTTCGGACTTAGAACAATTGAAAACCACTTGAGCATAAGCTCAAGTGATAGTAAACTTAAACTCATGAAAATTTTAAAACAATAATAAAAAATTAAAAATGAACATAAAAAGAATAAGAAGGCGATTTTGGACAAATCGAGCTCATCCGAAGATGAGGAGAAAATCAACAAAGGCGAGGTGGCAAACTGTGCCTTAACGACTTTTGACGATTAGGTTATAAAAATGCCTTTAATTTATTTCAAAATTAAATAATGCTTTTCGTAAGTTATTTTTAATTTAGTTTAGAATTAATTTTCTTAAAAATTACATGTTTAATAATAAAAATATAAAAAAATTAGGAATCATGCTTATCATTCTAGTAATTTTAAAAATAATCATGAAAATTACATGTTTATGATAAACAAAATGATTTTGATTAAAAATTCCTTATGAAATCATGTGTGATGATATCATGCCTAATAAATTTATTTTTCAAAATTATGCATGATGATTTGAAGTAATGATGAGTTTAGGGTAATTTATGGTTTATTGATCTTGATGAATTCCATGAAGATATTTGCTCTTTCGATTTTAAACTATGATGTATGGTTTTCATACGAAAAACTTGAGCATGCTTATTTGAAATCAATCACTTAAAATGAAACACATAAATAGGAAAATATATTATCATTAGAATTTAGATAATGAATCTATTTATGTTATGAATTTTGTGAACCATGAAATTTAGTTTGATAAATCTATTTGTGTCATTTTTATGTATCTCTTAAAAATGATTTTGATTTGATGGTTTGAATTTAATGGGTTTTATCGAAATCACGATCTTGATTTCTTGAGATTTATAACTTGAAATCTTTTATGAATCAAGATTTCTTACTCTTTATTCACTTGCATTTTGAGAAAATTTTCAATATGAATCATAAGAGTTCTTATGCATGAATTGAAATATTTTTCTCCTACATTTCCTTTTACGATTTACTAAAGAGAATAACTTTTTCAAAATTCATAACTTAAAATTTCATTTGAATATCCTTTGATCTCCTAAGATCTCTCATTGAATATTTAAAGGGGAGAATTTTCTAGATGAATCATAATTTTGATGATTAACGATTTTATATACGTGAATTGAGATCTTGTTCTCCTACAAGATTAAATGAATTTTATCTATATCTCCTAAGAATTCTTTTTGTTAATTATTTAAGAGGAGATTTATTAAAATGAATCATGCTTTCTCTTGATTTCTCGAACTTTAGACTTGATCTTTCTTTTTTTTATGAGATGAAATGAATGTGATGAAATAAAAATATGCATGAAATATGGGATGCAATGTAATTTGACATTTAGATACCATCATGATTTAAAATGCTATGATTTGTTGCTAAAATGATGTATTGTAAATGTTGATTTAATGTTTGGTATCATAAATACTTTAAATGATGATTGTTTGGTATCATGATCAAAATGTTGATAAATGCTTAAAAATTTTATTGTCTTAGTATCATGTATGATACTGTCATAATGATGATTGATTTATTTTTTTTTTGTATCATGCATGAAAAATGAAATGTAAAGTTTTAAAATTATGTATGTTTTAATTTAAAACTATTATGATGCACAAACATATTGAAATAAGATTGATATTTTACCTTTGTCATGCTTTGAAAATTGTTGTAAAGAAAAAAAGAGATACAAAATTGTATTCTTCCCTTCTTTTTGATAATGACAAAGGGGGAGATCGCTAGCTTGCGCAAGTCAAGAAAATGTAAAAACTTGCAACTTGCACATTGCTAAACGAAGCAAGAATCGCTAGCTTGCACACTTCAACAAGAAAGCTATCTTGCATTTGCTTTCGAAATATTGCTAGCTTACATTTTTTTAAATGATGTAAAAATATGCTAGCTTGCATGATGTAAAACTCGCTATCTTGAACATCACCTAGACTTGCTAGCTTCCAATCTCAAGAGAAGCAATATTGCTATCTTGATTATCTCAAGAAGCAAAACATGCTAACTTGCACATCTAGCAAAATTTACAAACTTGTATATTTCAAGAAGCAAGAGTTGCTTTCTTGAACATCTCAAAATTTCTAGGTTGCATGTTTTAAAATATTATAAAATTATTGCTAGCTTGCATGATAATTAAACTGAAGATCATGATTATATTATACAATGATTTAAACTTCTATGTCCAAATAGTTGATAATTGTCACTTCTCCTTTTTGTTGATGACAAAGGGGAGAAGTATGATCATGTTATGCATGATGACATGTTGCAAATATTCATGATGAAATTTGTAATGACTTGAATTTAGCTTGAATTCAAGGTTCTATCAATAGGACATATTGATAGGGGGAGTTAAGGTTAACTCCATCATCAATTGGTTGTCATCATAAAAAACGGGGAGATTGTTGAATCTCGTATTTTGATGATGAAACCTATTGATAAGTGTCTATGATTTAATCTATATTTTGAGTGACGCAGGATACTTCGATCAGGATAAGACAATTAAAGCAGGGAGAATCATGTTGGGCCAGAGGAAAATATGTTAGAATATTGGATGGGTATATAATACACTAGTCTATCTTGTTATCTTTATTGAATCTCATATTTTGATGATGAAATTAATTAATGAAGTTATGATCTAATGTGCATTTGAGTGATGTAAGACTAACCTCGATTAAAGAAAGATAATTTGATTAAAAGCAGGAAGAATCAAATATCGGGTCGGAGTAGAACATGTAAGAAGATTAGACATCGGGCTGGAGCATGGTCAACATGCAAGAAGGACTTTGTGCCATGAGTTCGAGCATCGGGCCAAGGGATCAGACATTTTACCAAAGATATTGAAAGTTACGAGAGATTAATATGCTGATTGGGCAATATGCTAAAAGAGAGGATGATGCACCGAAGGATCGAACGAAGGTCGGATGAACTAATGACAAGCTGGACAAAGGATTTATGCTTTGTAATCATTTGTCTAAATCGAAGTAGTTTAGGGGGCTAATTGAGTTAGTTTTTGGTGTAATCATGTTAACTTAATTAAGGGCCAATTGGGCCTAAATTGAGACTAATTTGAGCTCACTATGAGGCTCGTTCAATTACTCAAAAGTTGGGTAAGGTTGTGGCACCGCCAAACTAGTGGTGGAACTGCCTATAAGTTGGAATAGTCAAAAGCCTAATCTCCAAGGCTATCAGGTAGTGGTACCACCAGACTGAGTGGTGGTACCGCTAGTGTCAGTGTGTTAGGTGGTGTTATCGCTTAGTATCAGTTTTCCTCTAGCCCAACATGATTCTTCCTACTTTAATTGTCTCATCTTGATCGAAGTATCTTGCGTCACTCAAAACGCATATCAAATCATAAACACTATCAATTGGTTTCATCATCAAAATACGAGATTCAATAATTTTTCCCATTTTGATGATGACAACTAATTGATGATGGAGTTAACCTTAACTCCCCCTATCAATATGTCATATTGATAGAACTCTTAAATTCAAAAATTCAAGCAACATTTTATCATAAACTTATGCATAACATCATACTTCTCCCCCTTTGTCATCAACAAAAAAGAGAAGAACAACTTTCAAATATTTGGACATACAAGTTCAAATTATTACATAATAAACATAATCTTTAGTTTTATTATCATGCAAGCTAACAATAATTTTATAACATTTTAAAACATGCAAGCTAGAAATTTTGAGATGTTCAAAAAAACAACTCTTGCATCTTGAAATATACAAGTTTGTAAATTTTGCTAGATGTGCAAGATAACATTTTTTGCTTCTTGTGATAGACAAGATAGCACTTCTTGGTGATGTTCAAGATAGCAAGTTCTACATCATGCAAGCTAGTAAATCTTACAACATTTTAGAACATACATAATTGTCAAATCTATTAGGATCGGAGCAGCACTAAGAGGGGGGGGGGGTGAATTAGTGCAGCGGATTAAAACGTCGGTTTTGACAAATCTTTCGTATGATAAAAATCGAACTCGGAAGTGCTTAACGTGAAAGCATATTCATAAAGTTGTGCAGCAAAGGTAATGAGGAAATAAAGCACGTAAGAAGGTTTGCAGTAATGTAAATAGCAATAATGAAATGCAAACCAGAGATCACGCCGATTTTAAAGTGGTTCGGTCAAATGACCTACATCCACTTGCGAGGCCCTCTTCGATGAGGCTTCCACCTTCCACTAGCAAATCTCTTGAAGGGGAAGGGAAAATACCCCTCTTACAACTCTTTACAAGCGGTTCACACTCTTACAAATTTTCAGCAAGAAAGAAGGAGGTGAACACTCTAGCAAATTGAAAAAAAGACTTGCTAAGACTTTTCTAAGACCTTTCTCTCAATCAATTGTTTCTCATAAAGTTGTAATCTCAGTTAAGAATTGAGGGGTATTTATAGATCTCAAAAGGATTCAAATTTGGGCTCTAAAATTCGAATTCTCTTTGGTTCCCGATGCTAGCGGTGCCACCGCCTGTTAGTGGCGGTGCTACCGCCTATCAGTGTCTGACACTAACAGTGGACTGGCGGTGCCACCGCCCAGCCAAGCGGTGCCATCGCTTGGCTCTCAGGTGCTGGGCGGTGCCACCACCTGGCTCTCGGGTGCTTGGCGGTGCCACCGCCAAACCCTTCGGTTCACTGGTTTGGCTTTAAATTTAGCCCAAACCAAGTCTAATTTTGGGCCCAGTTGGCCCCTAACCAGGATATGGGATTATCTCTTAATCCTAATTCTAATTACATATGAACTACATAACTAAAAACATCCTAAGCAAGTTTTCAACCGCGAACATCAAGTCTTGTTCCGGCGAGCTTTCCGACGAACTTCTTCTGACGGACTCCCAGCAAGATCCCGATCTTGTGATGACTTTAATGAGTAGCCAAGCCTTCTCGGTGATCTCCGCGAACCTCCGATGATCTCTTCAGCAAACTTTCGAAAATTCCGACAAGTTCCCGATTTCTTCTCGGTTGGTTCCGGCAGCATCTCCGACGATTCTTCGGTCTCTTAAACGTCCATCGAACTTGACTCTAGTATTCTTGCTTTATATTTTCTGGTTATCGTAGTTAATCCTGCACACTTAACTCAATAATATGGATTATATCAATTAACCAATCAATTGATTTTATCATCAAAATCCGAGATTCAACAATCTTCCCCTTTTTGATGATGATAATTAATTGATGACGGAGTTAAACATAACTCCCCCTATCTATATGACATATTATGAGAAGATAAAAACACTTGAATTCCATCCCATTGAATTCAAGCATAAACCGATAAGTTCTAACCATAGAACTTATCGTTATTCTCATTAAGCAATAGTAAATACGAAACTTCGATGAAAATCATTTTCAAGTCGAATGATAAGGGCAATTTTTACTACGACAGGAGATAAAGATTTTCAACATGAATTTCATGATATAGATGTAAGGCATGCTTTCAATATGATCAATCAATATTGCGATATTCTCAAAGATTTTGCAAGGCATATGAGCTTTCAATATGATTAATCAATCTTGCGATATTCTCAAAGATTTTGCAAGGCATATGAGATATTTGTATTATACAAGCTCTTGTAATTCATATAAGTCATGTTATCGATGCACATAAGACATTTTCATTAAGTCATGCTATCGAAATGGTATAAGTCATCACTTAGTCATCACTTCTCCCCCTTTGTCATCAACAAAAATGGAATGAGACTTGAAGCACATAATTTGTGATTATAACATCAGGAATTCAGCATTGATCATACAAAAATTCATCATTCAAAATTAAGTATGCTAAAATATTTACGTAGAGTTCATCTTAAAGGAAAATTCAGCATTCATCCATTTTATCAAATCTCTTCTTTCTATAAATAACAAAAATTGTAGGTGTACAAAGAAGAGATTGTGATTAAAAAAAAAATTCAAGTAGTAACTCCAATAAGTCAAGATCATAATTCGAATACAAACTCATTAAAATTCAAATCGTCAATTTGAAACTCATAATCAAGCCATCAAAATCAATTTCGAGATTCAAAAAATATCATAAAATCATTAATCTTAATCAGATGGGAGCGGGGTTTGACTCAAGATAGGATAAGGTAATTTAACGTGTCATTTAGAATCGAAAGAGAAGGATCAAATTCACCGAGGAACAGAGAGAGGATGATAAAACTTTACGAAAAATCCATTCAAACAAGTTTATTCTTAGGGATAATTTAACATACCTAATTCCCTTCTAATGAATTCAAATTGGTCTTCATTCAAAGCTTTTGTAAATATATCTGCTAATTGATGCTTTATGCCAATGAATTATAGAACAATATTATTATTAAGGACATGATCGCATATGAAATGATGCCTAACATCGATGTGCTTAGTTCTAGAATGCTGAATTGGATTTTTAGTAAGACATATGACACTAGTATTATCATATTTTATGGGAATATTTTTAAAGTGAATTCCATAGTCTTCTAATGTATTTTTCATCTAAACAACTTGTGCACAGCATGCACTTGCAGCAATATATTTGGCTTCCGCCGTAGATAGTGCAATTGAATTTTGTTTCTTGGAAGTCCAAGAAACAAGTGCATGTTCTAAAAATTGGCATGTTCCGGATGTACTTTTTCTGTCTATCCTGCATCCGCCAAAATCGGCATCTGCATAAGCTATTAAATCGAATTTTTCAGATTTTGGATACCACAATCCTAGATTTGGAGTTCCTTTAAGATACCTAAATATTCTTTTAACACTCTTAAGATGAGATAATTTAGGATTAGATTGAAACCTAGCATAAAGTCCTATACTAAACATAATATCCGGTCTAGTCGCGGTGAGGTAGAGTAGACTACCTATCATTCCCTATATGTTTTTTGATCGAAATTTTCACTATTTTCATCCAAATCTAACTTAGTCGAAGTACTCATCGGGGTGTTTGTTGCTTTTGAATTATCCATGTTAAATCGTTTTAACAATTCTAATATAAATTTAGATTAGTTAAGAAATATACCATCACTAAGTTGTTTGATTTGTAATCCTAAAATGAAAGTTAATTCACCCATTAAACTCATTTCAAATTCATGACTCATACATTTGGCAAATGATTCACATAGTGGTTCATCCAAAGAGCCAAAAATAATATCGTCAACATAAATTTGCACAATAAGAAAATTATCTTCAAAGTGTTTGATAAACAATATAGTATCAACCTTGCCTTTGGTAAAATTATTTGAAATAAGAAAGGAACTAAGCCTTTCGTACCAAGCTCTAGGAGCTTGTTTTAAGCCATAGAGAGCCTTAGTCAATTTGAATACTTGATTAGGTAGAAGAGAATTTTCAAATCCGGGAGGTTGTTTAACATATACTTCTTCCGAAATAAAACCATTCAAGAAGGCACTTTTGACATCCATTTGAAATAATTTAAAATTATTACTATTAGCATAGGCAAGGAGCATCCTAATGGCTTCTAATCTTGCCACAGGAGCGAAGGTTTCTTCGTAAATGATACCTTCTTCTTGGTTAAAACCTTTGGCCACTAATCTAGCCTTGTTTCTAACTACGATACCATTTTCGTCTTGCTTGTTTCTAAAGACCCATTTAGTACCAATGACTAAATGGTCACTAGGTCTAGGAACAAGCTTCCATACCTTATTCCTCTCAAATTGATTTAATTCCTCTTGCATTGCAATAACCCAAAAATCATCTTTTAAGGCCTCGTCAATGCATTTAGGATCGATTTGAGAAAGGAAGGCGGTGTTAGCACAAAAATTCTTGAAAGAGGAATGAGTTTGAACCCCTTTTGATGTATCTCCTATAATTAGCTCCTTTGGATGAGCATCTATATAGTTCCATTCCTTGGGTAAGGAAATTTCGGAAGAAGGTGCATCCAAGTTGCTATTTTGAGGAGGGGGTTCATTTAAATTCAAATTATCAAAACCAAGATCATTATCAAAATTATTTTTCTTTAAATTAGAAATTTCATTAAAAACTACATGAATAGACTCTTCTATTACTAAGTTTCTTTTGTTAAAAACCCGAAAAGCCTTAGAAACGGAAGAGTAACCAAGAAAGATGCCTTCATCGGATTTAGCATCAAATTTTCCTAAGGCATCCCTTTCATTCAAAATAAAGCATTTACAACCGAAAACTTTAAAATAGCAAATATTTGGTTTTTTGTTATTCCATAATTCATAGGGAGTTTTTGATAGGGATGGTCTTATTAGGACTCTATTCATGATGTAGCAAGCCGTATTTACGGCTTCGGCCCAAAAATACTTGGGTAAAATATGTTTATTTAATATCGTTCTTGCCATTTCTTGTAGGTTTCTATTTTTTCTTTCAACTAATCCATTTTGTTGGGGATTCCTCGGAGTGGAGAAGTTGTGATTGTATCCATTAACTTCACAAAAATTTTGAAAGTCACGGTTTTGAAATTCGCCACCGAGATCACTCTGAATTGATGAAATCATGAAACCTTTTTTGTTTTGAGTGAGTTTACAAAATTTAGAGAAACACTTGAAACAATCACTTTTGTAAGCTAAGAAATAGGTCCAAGTGTATCTAGTATAATCATCCATAATTACAAACGTATATTTGCTTCCTCCTAGACTTGTCGTGTCAATTGGCCCAAATAAGTCCAAATGAATCAATTGTAATGGTCTGGTGGTGCTAATTTGAGTTTTTGGTTTAAAACTAGTTTTTATTTGTTTACCTAGTTGACATGCATCGCATACTTTGTCCTTAATAAACTTTATATTTGGAATTCCTCGCACTAATTCTCTAGATGAGATCTTAGATATTAGTTTCATACTTGCATGGCCTAGTCTCCTATGCCAAAGCCAAGCATCATCAATTAAAGCGGAGAAGCACATTTCATTACTTAGTTCATCAAGGTTGATGGTGTAGACATTATTTTGTTTTAATGCAATCATAGTTATGTTATGGTTTGGTTTTTCAATAATACACACATTTGATTCAAATCTAACGATATAACCTTTATCGCATAATTGACTAACACTTAAGAGATTATGTTTCAATCCATCAACTAGTAAGACATCATCAATAGAAAATTTTAATTTGTTACCTATGGTTCCCTTGCCAATGATTTTGCCTTGGTTGTTGTCTTCGAAGGTGACGTACCCTTCTTCTTTGCTAGTGAGCATAGAGAAATTAGATGGATCTCTAGTCATATGTCTTGAGCATCCACTATCTAGATATCATCTCTTGCTCCTAGCTTGTGATGGTGTATGTTTCTACAAGAAGGGATTATATTTAGGTACCCATTTTCTTTTGGGTGCTTTAAAAACTGATTTAACTTGTTCATCATATTGCATAGAATTGATCATGGTTCCTTTAGGAACCCAAATTAGTTTGTTCGGACTAATTTTCTTCAATTGACATTTATAAGTTTTATGTCCATATTTGTAATAAAAGTTGTAATTGCTTTGGTGCCGAACATGTAAGATAGGGCCTTTAATGAAGGTGGTTGGATTTTGGTGAGGACTTCTCACAAATCCGATTCCACTTCTTTTATGAACGTGACCCTTATTTGTAAGGATCATATTCAAAGACTTGCTACCAACATCGAATTTCTTCAAGGTGTCCTTAAGTAGCATGTTCTCCTTTTGGAGAGTTTCTAGATCATGGCATTTTATACATGGAGCTAAACTATCATGATATTCAGTCTTTAATTTATTGACATTACAAGTGAGACTATCATGCTCCTTTTTTAGCAATTGTATTTTCTACTAATTGTCTTGCATTCATCAAATAACTCATGGAAGGCATTTAATAATTCATGATAAGGTAAATCTGCATCAATTAAATCTATTACCTCTTCTCCGATGGCCATTAAGGCGTAATGAGCAACTTGCTCGGTGTTGGACTCCTCTTCTTCGGACGCGCTTGAATCATCCCACGTTGCCTTGAGCGCCTTCTTCTTTGATGTTCTCTTTTTGGCTTGAGGACAATCGTTCTTGTAGTGTCCCGGTTTTTTCCACTCATAGCAAATCACTTGGTCCTTCTTGTGTTCGAATTTATTTTTTGTATTATTTTTAAATTTATTCTTTCTTAAATATTTTTAAAATTTTTGAGTCAAAAGTGCAATGTCATTGTCACTGTCCTCATCACTTGATGTTCCTTTCAAGTGGTCTTCTTGTGATGTGAGTGCCATATCCTTCCTGTTCTTTGGAAGGGGGTTCTCGAGTTCATCATGAGCTTGACATGTCATTTCGTAGGTCATTAGAGACCCAATAAGTTCTTCAATAGGGAATGTTTTAAGGTCTTTGGCCTCTTGAATGGCCGTAACTTTTGGATCCCAACTTTTAGGGAGGGATCTTAAGATTTTAGTTGCTAGTTCAAAGTTAGTAAAATCTTTACCAAGAGCTTTGAGTCCATTGATAACATCCGTGAACCGGGTGTACATGTCTCCGATGGACTCACTTGGTTTCATTCAGAAGAGTTCGTAAGAGTGCACAAGGATGTTGATTTTGGACTCTTTCACTCGGCTAGTGCCTTCATGAGTGACCTCAAGAGTTCTCCAAATATCCAAAGCCGAATCACAAATTGAAACATGATTAAATTCATTTTTGTCTAGTGCACAAACCAAGGCATTCATAGCTTTTGCGTTTAAAGCAAAAACCTTCTTCTCCGATTCATTCCATTCGCTTATCGGAAGAGAAGATTTTTGAAATCCGTTTTCAACAATAGTCCAAAGCTCGAAATCCATGGAAATGAGGAAGATCCTCATACGAGTCTTTCAATAAGTATAATCCGACCCATTAAACATGGGTGGACGTATGATAGAATGACCCTCATGTATGCCGGAGTAAGCCATCTCTCTTGGGTATCAAACAAAATATGAGAGTGAGCCTAGCTCTGATACCAATTGTTAGGATCAGAGCGGCACTAAGAGGGGGGGGTGAATTAGTGCAGTGGATTAAAATGTCGGTTTTGACAAATCTTTCTTATGATAAAAATCGAACTCGGAAGTGCTTAACTTGAAAGCGTATTCGTAAAGTTGTGCAGCAAAGGTAATGAGGAAATAAAGAATGTAAGAAGGTTTGCAGTAATGTAAATAGCAATAATGAAATACAAACCAGAGATCACGCCGATTTTAAAGTGGTTCGGTCAAATGACCTACATCCACTTGCGAGGCCCTCTTTGATGAGGCTCCCACCTTCCACTAGCA
The DNA here is from genome assembly GCF_036884655.1 of Musa acuminata AAA Group. Classification (NCBI taxonomy): domain Eukaryota; kingdom Viridiplantae; phylum Streptophyta; class Magnoliopsida; order Zingiberales; family Musaceae; genus Musa; species Musa acuminata. Next base: position 17,922,549 of record NC_088346.1, on the reverse strand, counting down.
AATCTCTTGAAGGGGAAGGGCAAATACCCCTCTTACAACTCTTTACAAGCGGTTCACACTCTTACAAATTTTCAGCAAGAAAGAAGGAGGTGAACACTCTAGCAAATTGAAAACAAGACTTGCTAAGACTTTTCTAAGAACTTTCTCTCAATCAATTGCTTCTCAAAAAGTTGTAATCTCTGTTGAGAATTGAGGGGTATTTACAGGCCTCAAGAGGATTCAAATTTGGGCTCCAAAATTTGAATTCTCTTTGGTTCCCAATGCTAGCGGTGCCACCACCTATCAGTGGCGGTGCCACCACCTGTCAATGTATGACATTGACAATGGACTGGCAGTGCCACCGCTTGGCTCTCGGGTGCTGGGCGGTGCCACCGCCTTGCTCTCGGGTGCTGGGCGGTGCAACCGCCCAGTCTGGCGGTGCCACCGCCAAACCCTTTGGTTCACTGGTTTGGCTTTAAATTTAGTCCAAACCAAGTCTAATTTTAGGCCCAGTTGGCCCCTAACCAAGATATAGGATTATCTCTTAATCCTAATCCTAATTACACGTGAACTACATAACTAAAAACATCCTAAGCAAGTTTTCAACCGCGAACGTCGAGTCTTGTTCCGACGAACTTCTTCCGACGGACTCCCAGCAAGCTCCCGATCTTGTAATGACTTTAACGAGTAGCCGAGCCTTCTCGGTGATCTCCGCGAACCTTTGACGATCTCTTCGGTGAACTTCGGAAAATTCCGACAGGTTCTCGATTTCTTCTCGGTTGGTTCCAGTAGCATCTCCGACGATTCTTCGGTCTCTTAAACGTCCATCGAACTTGACTCCGGTATTCTTGCTTTATGTTTTCTGGTTATCGTAGTTAATCCTGCACACTTAACTTAATAATATAAATTAGTTCAATTAACCCATCAATTGATTTTATCATCAAAATCCGAGATTCAACAAAATCATCATAAATTTTAAAGATGTACAAAATTACAAAATTTGCAAGTTTGCGTTTATGCGTCTTGAGATTTGCAAGATAGCACTTCTTTCTCCATGCAATTTGCAAGCTAGTAAATTTTTGCTTCCTTTGCAATGTTTGAGCTAGCAATTTTGTTTCCTTTACAAAGTGTAAGTTTCTAAATTTTGCAAGATGAGCTAGCGATATTTCTCTCCTTTCGTCAATGTCAAAAAGAAGGGAAGAATACAATGTTGTATTTTTTCCCTTTACAATAATTTTCAAATCATGGCAAAGGTAAACAATAAAGATGAATGTCAAAAGATCATATATCGTTTTTGACAAGAAAGCATGATAGGAAAAATAATCTTGATTCAGAAAGAAGATTCAAGTTTCAAATTCGAGAAATCAAGATCATGATCCGAAAAAGAATGCATAAGGAGAGTTTATGCATCTTTTGCAATTTGGCTAAATTTAACATTCAAACTAGCAATTTTCTTTCTCCCCTTTATTGTAATCAAGGAAGAAGTAGAGTGGAAGAATATAATTTTTACATCAATACTCTACTTATAATATGAGGTTTATAACCACAAATACAAAGGAATTTACACAACATGTCATGAAAGATAATAATATCAAATCATGAATGCCATAAGACATGATTTATTTCATCAAATCTCTTCTTTTTATAAATGGATAAAAGAAACATAAGAGATCTTGATTCGTGCATAAGAAATCTCAAGTTATAAATGTCAAAAAATGATTTGATTGGATATATTATCTTATTATTAAAACGAATCAAATGAAAAGAAATCCAAAATATATAAAATCATCAAAATCTTTTACATAGTCCAAGAGATTTATAGATTCATTATGATAATTTTCTTCTTTAGATGATAAAATCATATGAGAATAAAATGATTCATATAAAATACATCTCATATCATAAACATGAATAAATTAAGTGTTTGGTTAAATATAAAAATAAATTATCAAATCTAAAATGATCATCAAAATCACTTTTCGGATCCTTTAATGAAAGCACCATAGATACATTAAAAATAGCTCAAGTTCTTTTAGTTCCAAATTTTGTGATTGATTTCATGTTCAAGCCTTTCATACAAAGGCCATGCTTCATTATTTATAATCAAAAAATAATATAGAAATCATAGAAATCATCAAGCTCAATAAACCCAAAACTCATTATTACTTCAAATCACCATGCATAATTATAAAATCGTCAAGCATGATACCAAGACTTTTTAACATTTCCATTACATAATTACATCATTATGCATCATTAAATCATTAAGTATGATTTCATTAAACATGAAGCATTTTCAATCAAAATCGAGAAACAATATGGAAATAAACATGATACACATTATTTCTTCTTGAAAAACATACATATGATTATCATTAGATTTAAATCTAACATTTTATTCCTTTAACATAAAACATGTAATTTTTATTATCATTTTCAAAATTACTAACATGATAAGCATGATTCCTTTTTTTTATATTTTCATTTATTAAACATATAATTTTCAAGAAAAATAATTATTCTAAACTAATTTAAGAATAACTCATGTAAAGTACTATGTAATTTCAAAATAAATTAAGATCATTTTGATTACGTCATCGTCGAAAGCCGTTAAGACGTAGTTTGCCACCTCGCCTTTATTGATTTCTCCTTGTCTTCGGAGAAGCTCGATCCCTCCCAAAGTGCTTCCCTCTTCTTGCGTTCATAGCAAGTAGTTGTGTTTTTTTTAAGTTTATTTTTGTCCTTTAACTCTTGTTTTATAAACCTTTTAAATTTCATAGTGAGGAGTTCATGTTCCCCATCACTTGAGCTTATGCTCGAGTGGTCTTCGATTGTTCTTAGTTTGAAATCCTTTCTGTCCTTTGAAAGGTGGTTCTCAAGTATTTTACATGCATTGCACGTCATTTCATAGGTCGTTAGAGACCCGATAAGTTCTTCGATCAAAAAAGTATTTAAATTTTTTGATTCTTATATAGCCATTATTTTCCAATCCTAATTCTCAGAAAGCGATCATAAAATCTTATTAACAAGTTCAAAATTAGAAAAATATTTGCCAAGAGCTTTTAAACCATTGACGACATATATAAAACGAGTGTACATATCAACAATGGTTTCGCTCGGCTTTATTCAAAAAAGTTCAAAATTGTACAATAAAAGATTGACTTTAGACTCTTTTACTCTATTCATGCCTTCGTGTGTAATTTCAAGAATGTGTCAAATATCGAAAATCGTTTCGCATAAAGAAAACTAATTGAATTCGTTTTTGTCTAAGGCATAAAATAGAGCATTCATAGCTCTAGCATTTAGAGAAAACGTCTTCTTCTCCAAATTATTCCAATAGTTCATTGGAAGAGAAGACCTTTGAAATCTATTTTCGACCATATTTCATAAATTTAAATCAATAGAAAGCAAGAAAACTATCATTCGAGTTTTCTAATAAGTGTAGTCCATCCCATTGAAAAAGAGAGGATGAATGAGAGAAAATCCCTCTTGAAAGCCGAAAAGAGTCATTTCTCTTAGGTGTTAAACCAAATGAGAAATAAAAGGCTCTGATACCAATTGTTAGGAACAGAGTCGGTACTAAAAGGGGGGGGTGAATTAGTGCAATGGTCAAATCATGTCGGTTACGAAAATTTCTTCGTTTCATATGATAAAACCGATTTTGAAAATGCTTAACATTGAAAGAAATAAGAGGAGCGTAGCAAGTAATGAGAAGGCAGTTTACAATTTAAAGAAAATTGTGTTAGGATCGGAGCGGCACTAAGAGGGGGGGGGGGTGAATTAGTGCAGCGGATTAAAACGTCGATTTTCACAAAATCTTTCGTACGATAAAAAATTGAACTTGAAAATCTTAATAACTTAGAAGCATATGGAAGCGTAGTGACTAACTAAAGTAGTTTGCAGTATGTAAATGGCAAGAACAAAATGCAAACCAGAGAAGACGGTAGTTTATAGTGGTTCGGTCAATCGTGACCTACATCCACTCCTCTGATTCCTCTTCCGTCGAGGCCACCGGCATCCACTAATGATATTCCTTTACTAGGCGAAGATCAACCTCCTTCTTACACCTCTCTTACAACCTCTTACAAGTGGTTCACCCTTTTACAAAGATTTCAATGAAAAGAAAGGAGGTGCACACTCAAGCTATTGAAAACAAGACTTTTCCTAAAGCTTTTCTCAACTTCTAGCTTCTCAAAAGGTTGTTTTCTCTACTGAGAAATGAGGGGTATTTATAGGCCTCAAGAGGATTCAAATTTGGGCTCCAAATTTTGAATTCTCTTGGGTTTCCAAGGCCGGCGGTGCCATCGCCTGTCAGTGGCGGTGCCACCGCCTGTTAGTGTCTGACACTGATATTGGACTGGCGGTGCCACCGCCCAGCTCTCGGGTGTTGGGCGGTGCCACCGCCCAGCTCTCGGGTGTTAGGCGATGCCACCGCCCAGTCTAGGCGGTGCCACCACCTAGGCCAATTCAGCTCACTGGTTGGGCTCTAAACTTGGCCTAAACTAGTCCGAACTCGGGCCCAATTGGCCCCTACTTGGGTTATAGGATTAACACCTAATCCTAACCATAATTAACGTCCTAACTACGAATTTAAAGATATTTTCTAAGCTATTCCAAAGTCCGTAAGTCAAGACTTCTTCCGGTGAGCTTCCGGCGAACTTCCGGCGGTCTTCCGATAAACTCTCGGAAACCATTCTGCGGACTCCCGGCAAGCTCCTAGACTTCACGATTTGATCTTGGCGAGTTCCGATGAGCTTCTTTGGCAAGCTCCGATCTTTCTCGGCGAGCTCCGTGAACTTCCAACGAACCTTCCGACGAGCTTCCGAAAAACCCTTCGGCAAGCTCCCTACTCATTCTCGGCTAGTTCCGGCAGCATTCCCGACGAACCTTCGGACTTCCGTCGAACTCTCAAACTCGCAACAAATCCTTCGTGCTTGACTCTGACACTTTGTTTCGCTTTATGTCTTCATCGTTATCGTAGTTAATCCTGTACACACAAGTAAAAACTCTACTCTGATCTAGACAATTATTACAACACAAATTGACATTCTGTTGCCCGGCACGTCATTGGTTGGCGCTTTATCCGATTCTTCAGCACATCGTCCTCTCTTGCGGCTTATTGCCCAATCGACGGTTGACCTCCGCAACCCTGATATCCTTGGCGTAATTTCGCTCTCCTTGGCTCGATGCCCGATGTCCGAAGCATTCAGCCATCCAATATCCTAACGTGATCTCTTCCGGCGCAACGTCAATTCTTCCTGCGTTAACTTGTCTAATCCTGATCGAGTAGACCTGCATCACTCAAAATGCAGTTTAAATTATAAACACATGTCAAGTGGTTTCATCATCAAAATACGAGATTCAACAATCTCTCCCTTTTTTATGATGACAACCACTTGATGACGGAGTTAACCTTAACTCCCGGAGTTTAAACAAACTCCCCCTATCAATATACCATATTGATAGAACCTTGAATTCAAACTGAATTCAAGTCATTGCAATATTCATCATGAATACTTGCAACACATCATCATGAACATATGCATAAAAGTTATGCATCACATGTCATGTCATCAACATGCTTCTCCCCCTTTGTCATCAACAAAAAGGAGAAGTACCACAATCAAGTGTTTGTTATATGGGTTCAACTTATTGCATGAAAAACATAATATCAAGTTTTATCATCATGCAATCTAACGATTAAAGATGTGTAAGTTTAGCATGTTTGGTCTTCTTGAGATAGCTATTGATTGCTTCTCTTTAGACTACTAGCTAGCAGTTTTCACGATATGCAAGTTGCAAGCTAGCAAATTTTTGCTTCCTTTGCAATGTTTGAGCTAGCAATTTTGCTTCTATAGCAAGTTAGCATATTTTGCATTTTGAGATAGCAACTATTTGCTTCTCTTTAGACTATAAGCTAGCAATTTTTACGATATGCAAGTTTTACTACATACAAGCTAGCAAAAAATTACGAAAGCAAATACAAGATAGCTTTCTTGTGTAAGCTCATGATTCTTGCTTCCTATGGCAATGTGAAAGTTGCAAGTTTTGCTTCTTTTGCAATGTGCAAGTTTTTAAATTTTTCATCTTGAGTGAGCAATATTTCTCCCCTTTTGTCATTGTCAAAAATAAAAGAAGAATACAGTTTTGTAGTTCTTTTTCCTTTTACAACGATTTCAAAATCATGACAAAGGATGAATAATCAAGTTATGAATGTCAAGACAATTTTTCATCAAGAATATTTTATCATTGCATGCATCATTATCATAAGTTGAAGTATTATATGCATAATATCATATCATCATTCATAATTATATTAATATTTCAATATAGCAATTTCTTCTCAGAATGTGTAACTTAGCACTCATTGCTTCTCTTGATATTTGCGAGCTAGCTAGCAAAATTTGCTCCTCCTATGTCATTATCAAATAGAAGGGAATAACAATACAATAGTGTAATTCATTTCCCTTTACTATAATCTTCAAATCATGATAAGGGTTAAGTATCAATCTTATTTGTGCATCATTATATTTTTAAATTAAAATATGTATATTTTTAAAAACCTTATATTTCATTCATGCACGATATTGAATAAATCGATTGACATTATGAGGATATCATACATGATACTAAATTTTTTAACTATTTATCAATATTTTGATCATGGTACCAAACAATCATCATTTAGAGCATTCATGATACAAAACATTAAATCAATATTTATCATTTTAGCAACAACTCATAGCATTTTAAATCATGATTTACATCATATGCAATACATCACATCATAATTAGAAAGCACAAGTATTGCATGCATCATTGCAAATCATAAATGTTTCATGATGGTATAAATTTTGTCAAATTATATCCTACCATGCATGATCAAAACTTCTCCCCGTTTTATCATTGAAAACAAGAAAGAAGTATGGAAGAGCATAAAAGTGTAAAATATTTCAATAATTTCAAGGTATTTATATCATAGATATAAAGAAATCATATCATCAAAGATAAGACCATTTGAATACTAAAAGACATGATTCATTTTATCAAATCTCTTCCTTTTATAAATAACAAAAATTGTAGGTGTACAAAGAAGAGATTGTGATTAAAAAAGAATCTCAAGTAGTAAATCCAAGAAATCAAGATCATAATTTAAATACAAACTCATTCAAATTCAAATTGTCAAATTCATCAAAATCTCAACAGTACTTTCAAGAGATTCAAAATGGTATACATAAATTTATCATAATAATCATCAAGATCAATAAGATAGAGAAAAATAAATTTTCAAGGAAAAAATATTTTTCTCTTTTTAGTTGTTTCAATTCATATGATTTTATTTCATTTATGCCAAATAAAAACATGTATCATGTTTAAAACCGAAATTGTAAGATTTATTACAACAAAGATCAATAAGGCACTTCCATTATAGTAAAAATCAATAATCCGTAAATCGCAAGATTCATCATGCATAATTTTAAAATTTATTAAGCATGATCATTATGCATGACACTAAAACATGGTTTCAAAATATTTAATATTTTCATTACACAATTTCATCATTATGCATCATCATATTTTCAAATTCGAACATGCACAATTTCAAAACTATATCTTTTATTTTTCATGCATGATACAAATAACTCAATCATCAATATCGGCATATCATACATGATATTCAAGCATTCATGATAAATCATTTTGGCAACATGATCACAGCTATTCAAATGATAGTATCTAAATGTCAAAATTTATTACATCCTATCATGCATGATCATTAACTTCTTATTTGAATTTCATGCATTATTTCGTTTCATCACATAAGGAATATCAAGAAGAGTTATTGGGTGATGAGATAAATATTTCATGAGTACAAGGAATTTCATAAAAATCATATCATGAAAAGATAATAATAGAAGACACGTTTTGTTTTGAAAAATCTCCTCTTAAATAATCAAGGAAAAATCTTAGGAGATCATGATATAGATAAAATTCATTCAATCTTAGAATAAGATATTAATTCAAGCATATAAAATTTCTCAATTCATTATGAATCATAAAAAGAATTGTGGTTCCGAAATATCACGATTCATTTAGGAAAATTTTCTCTTTAGTGCACGATAAGAAGAAATATAGCAATGATACCAATCATAATTCATTTGGATAATAGATGCTAAAAAGGAACATTGAGGATATAAGATCTTGATTTTTATAGAGTAAATCTCAAGTTATAAATCTCGAAAAATCAAGATAAAGCTCATTCAAATTCAAATCATCAAATCAAAATCATTTTCAAGATATTCATAAAAAGATGATAAAATAGATTCATCAAACCAAGAATTTTCAAGAAAAATACTTTTATCTATTTAGTTGTTTCATATAAGTATGCCTTTGTCCTTTTTATGCCAAAAAATATATATATATATCATCAATCATTTAGGATCGAAAAATAAATTTCTCCATAACAACTATCAAGATCATTATGTATAACTTTTAAAATCTCATGCATAAAATGCTATTAAAACATTTAATATTTTCATTCCAACATTTTGTATTTTTATTGAACATAATTTTGAATGATTCTTATAGATAACTAAAACTTCTTTAGTTTTAATTTATATGATTGACTTTATCTTAACATGATCAAATTTTGTTCATATGTCAAAACCATACATCATGTTTGAAAACCAAAGACAAGGTTCATAAAAAAATCATCAAGCCTTCCATTCAAAAGTCATGCATCGTCATTGAAAATCAATATAGAAATTATCAAAATACACATTCTTGCATCTCAAGCACATACATAAGATTAATCTTACTAGGTGAATAAGCATTAGATTTATATCTAACATTTTATTGCATTAACATAACACATGTAATTTTTAAGAAAATTAATCCTAAACTAAATTAAAAATAACTCATGAAAGTATTATGTAATTTCGAAATAAATTAGGAGGATTTCGATTACCTCATTGTTGAAAGTGGTTGAGGCGTAGTTTGCCACCTCGCATTTCTTGATTTTCTCGTCGTCTTCAGAAGAGCTCAATTTAGTGTAGTGGATTAAAACATCGGTTTTCACAAAATCTTTCGTACAATAAAAAATCGAACTTGAAAAGCTTAATAACTTAGAAGCGTATGGAAGCATAGTGACTAAGTAAAGTAGTTTGCAGTATGTAAATGGCAAGAACAAAATGCAAACCAGAGAAGACGGTAGTTTATAGTGGTTCGGTCAATCGTGACCTACATCCACTCCTCCGATTCCTCTTCCGTCGAGGCTACCGGCATCCACTAATGATCTTCCTTTACTAGGCGAAGATCAACCTCCTTCTTACACCTCTCTTACAACCTCTTACAAGTGGTTCACCCTTTTACAAAGATTTCAATGAAAAGAAAGGAGGTGAACACTCAAGCTATTGAAAACAAGACTTTTCCTAAAGCTTTTCTCAACTTCTAGCTTCTCAAACGGTTGTTTTCTCTGCTAAGAAATGAGGGGTATTTATAGGCCTCAAGAGGATTCAAATTTGGGCTCCAAATTTTGAATTCTCTTGGGTTTCTGAGGCCGGCGGTGCCACCGCCTGTCAGTGGTAGTGCCACCGCCTATTAGTGTCCAACACGGACAGTGGACTGGCGGTGCCACCGCCTAGTCAAGCGGTGCCACCACCCAGCTCTCGGGTGTTGGGCGATGCCACCGCCTAGGCCAATTCAGCTCACTGGTTAGGCTCCAAACTTGGCCCAAATCAGTTCGAACTCGGGCCCAATTGGCCCCTACTTGGGTTATAGGATTAACACTTAATCCTAACCATAATTAACGTGCTAACTATGAATTTAATGACATTTTTTAAGCTATTACAAAGTTCGTAAGTCAAGACTTCTTCTGGTGAGCTTCCGATGAACTTCCGGCGGTCTTCCGATAAACTCTCGGAAACCATTCTGCGGACTCTCGGCAAGCTCCTAGACTTCACGATTTGATGTTGGCGAGTTCCGATGAGCTTCTTCGGCAAGCTCCGATCTTTCTTGGCGAGCTCCACGAACTTCCAACGAACCTTCTGGCAAGCTTCCGAAAAACCCTTCGGCAAGCTCCCTACTCATTCTCGGCTAGTTCCAGCAGCATTCCCGATGAACCTTCGGACTTTCGTCGAACTCTCAAACTCGCAACAAATCCTTCGTGCTTGACTCCAACACTTTGTTTCGCTTTATGTCTTCATCATTATCGTAGTTAATCCTGCACACACAAGTAAAAACTCTACTCTGATCTAGACAATTATTACAATGCGAATTGACATTCTGTTGCCCGGCACGTCATTGGTTGGCGCTTCGTCCGATTCTTCAGCACATCGTCCTCTCTTGCGGCTTGTTGCCCAATCGACGGTTGACCTCCATAACCCCGATATCTTTGGCATAATTCCGCTCTCCTTGGCCCGATGCCCGACGTCCGAAGCGTTCAGCCATCCAATATCCTGACGTGATCTCTTCCGGCACAACGTCAATTCTTCCAACGTTAACTTGTCTAATCCTGATCGAGTAGACCTGCATCACTCAAAATGCAGTTTAAATTATAAACATATGTCAAGTGATTTCATCATCAAAATACGAGATTCAACAAATTGCTCAAAGTAAAGCAAACTAGATATTTTTAGTGAGTCGGTCGTCGTGACCTACATCCACTCCGTCGATTCCTCTTCCGTCTAGGCCACCGGCATCCACTATCAGTCTTCCTTCAAAAGGTGAAGACCAACCACCTTTTACAACTCAATTCTCCTTTTACCGGGTTTAGGAGATAACCCTTACACCCCCACTTACTCCTCTCTCAAACTATTCTAACACTTAGAACTTTTGAGAGGAGTTCACACAAGATTGCAGCAGCGTTTCTTTCTATTTTTACTCTCAAGTCTTGTGTGTGTTAAAGGGATGAGAGGGGTATTTATATACCTCAAGTTGATTCAAACTTGGAGCCAAAAAACATCTTATCCTGGGTTTCCTAGGTTTGGGCGGTACCACCGCTTGTGCTGGGCAGTACCACCACTAGTGTTAGTTTAACACTAACACTACACTGGATGGTACCACCACCTAGCACTGGGCCACTAGGTAGTACCACTACCCAGACTAGCGGTACCATAGCCTGGCACCCTGCTAGGGGTGGTACAACCGCCTGACATAGTCTCGAAGACTATGCCACGACGGTGCCACTTCTTGGGTCACTGTTTGGGCCTTTCATTGGGCCCAACACAGTCCTTATATAGGCCCAACTGGCCCTTAATTGGGTTGGCCCAAATCCAATCCCAATTACGTGCTAACTACGAATTCTAAGATATTTCCTAAGCTAAACAAGTTCGTAAATCTAGTTTCTTCCAGCGAGCTTTCGGCGATCTTCCGACGAACTTTCGACGATCTCTTGGCAATGTTCCAGCGGACTCCCGGAAAACTCCTAGACTTCATGATGATCTTCTTGGTGAGTTCTAACGAGCTTCTTTGGCAAGCTCTGAGACTTCTCGATTGGTTCCTACAGAACTTCCGACAAACGTCCGGACTTCCGACGAACTCTCGAACTCCCAACGAAATCGCATTCTTGACTCTGGGACTTCATTTTGCTTTATGTCTTGCTATCGCAGTTAATCCCACACAAGTAAAAATACACTTCGATCTAGATAATTATTACTAAGCTTAAATCATGTTGTCCGGCATGTCATTGGTCCATCGACGCTTCATCCGATTCTTCGGCGCATCATCCTCTCTTATGGCCTATTGCCCAATCGGCCAGTTGACTCTACAACTCTGATATCCTTGGCGCAATATCTGCTCTTCTTGGCCCGATGCCTGAATCCATGGCCCGAAGCCTTCTGTCGATATATTGACCGATCCTCCGGCCCGACATCCAATCTTCTGATATGTTTCCCTCCGGCCCAACATGATTCTTTCTACTTTAATTATCTCATCCTGATCAAAGCATCCTGCATCACTCAAAATGCAGATCAAATCATAAACACTATTAATTGGTTTCATCATCAAAATATGAGATTCAACACTTGAAACATGGGATGTGATACTTTTTGGCTCTATTTTTGAAGTCATTTGGGGTCTATAAATACTTTACTCTTTTCTACTTCGGGCAGTAAGAAATAGAGTAGAAAAAGGGAAAAATATACTTGAGAAAAATGTGTAAACTCTCTTGAAGTATAGAGACTCTTCCTCCTAGGTTTAGAAAGTCTCCTAAAGGGAGGAGTGAGATCTAGTGTAAAAGAGAGTTGTAAACATTCTCCCCTAAGCCTATTAAAAGGAGAAAGAGTTGTAAGAGAGTAGTTAATTTTTGCTCGTTGATAGAAGATCGGTGGTGAAAGTCAGTGGTCTCGATGGAAGAGGAGTAGGGAGTAGACGTAGGTCACAACGGTCGAACCACTATAAACTTGGTTTGCATTTACTTTATGCTTTTCATTCATATTGTAAACTAATTTACTTGCTCACTACTTTTACGAATGTTTCAAGTTAAACTTATCTTTCCAATATGGGCTTTATCGAATGAGATTTTCGAATCAACATAATTTTATGAAAGCATTAATTCACCCCTTGCTCCCCCCTCTTAGTGTCGAAACAGTCTTAACAGTTGGTATCAGAGCCAAGTTTTTTTCGATTAGTTTAATACCTAAGAGAATGGTTTTTATCGATAAAATAGAGGGTTACTCTATCACTTGTCCTTCTATATTTAATGGGACAGACTACACATATTGGAAGACATATATAAGGATTTTTCTGATTTCTATATATTGGGAAATCTTGGGGGCAACATCACATGCGCAACAGAAGAACAAGAAAACAAAATCCCCGATTCCCAAAGAGATGTTCATCATCATGCGAAGATTGGTGTACAAAATCCGCAAAACTTAAAACTGCGTATAGAGTAAATTATGTTACCTAGGGAGATGGTATATCCCTGTTTCCTTGCAGATCCTTAGGAGAGGGTGAAGGAGGTCAAGCGTCCTCCTCTCTAGCGGTGATCCACACAGTAGGGCTACGACGATGCTCCTCAAAACTCCAGGCCTGCTCTGAGGAGGAGAGGGGATGGAGAATAGGAGAGGCAAGCAAAGGTTCTAGCCTATGAGGCTCTGAATCCCTCCTATTTATAGAGGTCCCCTGTCAAACCCTAATGGATCCTCCCCTAGTGGGTATTGGATCTGCATCCAATAACCCAAGCCTTTTAGATTAATGGATCTCTATCCAATAATCGCTCATGGGCTTTTATTGGATCTCATTTATGGGATCCAATAATTCAGGGGCTTATTAGATATCCAATAAGACAAGGGCTTCGTCGGATATCTCATATCCGAACCTCTACTCATCGCAATGCCTACCATATGTGTGTGACCCTCTAGGCCCAATATCAAGCTGGCCGTGAGTCATACCTGTCAGAACTCCTTCTAACTCAGTAAATTATTATCTCTGTAATAATTCACTCAACTCATCGACTACAGACGTACTAGGCCACTACGCCGTAGTCCCTAGATGATACCGGGGAATCCAATCCATTGGACTTGTCAGTTCTCAGTTACCATGTACCTATAGTCCCTCATCCATCTAATATTCTAGAGACCATATATCGAGCATGGTGTTGTCAGACCCATATGGTTTCTACTCGAGTCTCGCTCTAATCGGATTCTCTTGGAGAACTCTTTCTCTCTCAACCCGAATGACCCTGGCCAAGGATTTTTCTGAGCAAGAACACATGGGATATTCATCTCATGACGCCGAGAGTGGATGATCCTCTATTGCCACTCAATAGCCCTCATAAGTTTGACTACCACTCCCAATGACCAGCTGTACTAGATCTGGGACAGCCAAACCTATAAGTCTGGTATCAAAGAGTGGAGCACTCATATAGGACATCCTTGGTGTCTCAAGTCTAAGGACCAGATATACCACTAGGACTACGGAATCGTTGTTTGACAATAAGGCATCATCAACCATCCAACATTCCGTAAGTGGATAAATCAGTGAACTCATTCTCCAATGAGCACCTGCACTATATCCCTAGTGTCCCTACATGAGCAGCTATGAGACCAGCTGCATCCATCATATGGACGGGTATACAGCACACCAGTCTGTCCGGTTATCACGATGTCCCTCTCGAGTAACCTATGACCGGGATTATTTAGGATATGTGTTTAAAGGTGAATCGATCTCGTTATCGTGATCTCATCACGATCCAATTCTCATTGAACAAATCCTAGGAAATCACACTATATATATTGCATATATGCAATAGTTATAAAGTGATATACACCAAAATATAATAAGCAAAAAGATTCTGTATCAAATCACACGTGCCATCACCCACGTGATTGGCTTGCTGGGCACCTATGACTAGCAATCTCCCACTTGACCTAAAGCCAATCACCTATGTGTCTGATCCCTATCAGACACTTGTGACGCTCAAAAACAATCTAAGAGAACGGCATTGTCAGTGGATCTGCAATGTTATCTTCGGATGGAACTCTTTCCACTGCTATATCTCCTCGGGTTACGATCTCTCTGATAAGGTGGAACCTCCTCATAACATGCTTAGATTTCTGATGAGACCTGGGTTCCTTCACTTAAGTAATCACCCCGTTGTTGTTGCAATATAAGGAGATCGGCTCATCTCTACTCGGCACGACTCCCAAATCTATAATGAACTTCTTCATCCATACTCCCTCCTTTGCTGCATCTGATGCAGCAATGTACTCTGCCTCTATGGTCGAGTTAGCAATAGTATCTTGCTTGGAACTCTTCTAGCACACTACTCCTCTATTCAAGGTGTACACATACCCTAAATTTGACTTGCTATCATCGACATCAGACTGAAAACTTGAGTCCGTGTAGCCTTCAACCTTAAGGCTACTACCTCCATATACTAGTAAAAGATCCTTAGTCCTTCTCAAGTACTTAAGGATACACTTTACTACTTTCCAGTGCTCCAAGCCTGGATCCGCCTGATACCTACTCGTGACACTCAGAGCATGCGCTATATCAAGCCTAGTACATAGCATGATATACATGATAGACCCTATTGCTGAGGCATAAGGTATCATATCCATGTTCGCCCTTTCTTTTGGAGTCTTTGGGGACATACTCGTAGAAAGCGGTATCCCATGTCTCATCGGTTTGAGACCTCTCTTGGAATTTTCCATGCCAAATATTTTGACAATGGTTTCTATGTATCTGGACTGGGACAAGCCAAGCATCCTCTTGGATCTATCTCTATATATTCTAATCCCCAAGATATAGGATGCTTCCCCTAAGTCCTTCATGGAGAAGTGTCTAGATAACCAAGCCTTTACTATGAATAGCATTCCTACGTCATTCCCAATGATCAGGATGTCATCCACATATAACGCCAAAATGGTGATAGCGCTCCCACTTACCTTCCTGTATACACAAGGCTCATCTTCGTTCTTAACGAAGTCATAAGATCTGATTGCCTCATCAAATCTTATGTTCCAACTTTGGGAAGCTTGCTTTAGTCCATAAATGGATCTAAGCAACCTATACACCTTATCTGGGCAGTTCTTGGACATGAATCCCTCAAGTTGCATCATATACACCTGCTCCTCGAGGTTCCCATTGAGGAATGCAGTTTTCACATCCATCTGCCAGATCTCATAATCATAGTGTGCTGCAATAGCCAATAGAATTCTGATGGATTTTAGCATTACTACGGGTGAGAAGGTTTTATCGTAGTCAACACCTTGTCTTTGACGATACCCCTTAGCCACTAGTCTTGCTTTATAGGTCTCTACCTTTCTATCTACTCTGATCTTTTTCTTAAAGATCCACTTACAACCGATGGGTACAGTACTTTCGGGCGTATCAACTAGGTTCCAAACCTTGTTGGAGTACATAGAATCCATCTCAGAATTCATGGCTTCTTGCCACTTCCCAGAGTCTATACTCATAATAGCCTCCTCGTAGGTCTGAGGATCAATATCCTCAACATTCTCTCCTCTAATATGTCCCACATATCTCTCAGGAGGATGAGATACTCTATCAAACCTACGTAAAGTTGAAACTTGTGTATTAGGTACTTGAACAGACTCGGGCTGTAGAGTGGTGCTTGAGCTTGGTTCTCCAACCTCGCTCAACTCTATCATTCTCCCACTATCTCCGCCAAGAATGTTCCTTCTCAAGGAACACTACTCTCTTAGCTACAAAGATCTTTTGGTCCTCGAGATGATAGAAATAATACCCACAAGTTTCCTTTGGGTATCCCACAAATTTGCATCGCTCTATCCTTGATTCTAACTTATCGGGGTTGTGTCTTTTAACGTGGGCAAGACAACCCCAAATCTTAACAACCTTAAGATCAGGCTTCTTCCCTTTTCATATCTCATATGGTGTAGACACTACCGACTTAGTTAGAACTCTGTTCAGAAGGTAAGCTGCGGTCTCTAGGGTATATCCTTAGACTAAGATGGGTAGGTCACCGAAACTCATCATGGACTGTACCATATCTAATAGCGTACGATTCCTCCTTCTAGAGACACCATTGAGCTGAGGTGTATAAGAAGGTGTCCATTGGGATAATATCCCATGGTCCTTGAGGAACTGAGTAAACTCTGTACTTAAGTACTCACCTCCTCGATCTGATCGAAGAGTTTTGATACTCTTTCCAGTCTGGTTCTCCACCTCATTCTTATACTCTCTGAATTTCTCAAAAGCCTCGGACTTATACTTCATTAAGTACATATATCCATACCTTGAGAAATCATCAGTAAAGGTAATGAAGTAGGAGTAACAACCAGTGGCATGAGTTGACATGGGTCCACATACATCACTATGTATGAATTTCAATAGCTTAGTGGCTCTCTCTCCAGTTCCAATAAATGGAGAGTTAGTCAGTTTTTCACGAAGGCAAGGCTCACAAGTTGCATATGACATAGTCGAATGGATCTAGATATCCATCATTTAGCAACTTTTTAATCCTTCTTTCATGGATGTGACCTAGCCTACAATGCCACAGGTATGCACTGTTCATCTCATCTCGTTTCATTTTGGACACATTTATATTCATGATATGTGGAGTAGTGTCTAACATAAATAAACCATTATGCAATGTTCCTTTCGTGATGATCTTATCATCTAATAATATCAAACAACTATTGTTCTTAAAAACTAATTTATATCCACTAACTGTCAAACATGAAATGGAGATAATATTTTTGATAATAGAAGGAACAAAATAACATGCTTTATTTTCTCATTACCTTTGCTGCATAACTTTGCGAATACGCTTTCAAGTTAAGCACTTCCGAGTTCGATTTTTATCGTATGAAAGATTTGTCAAAACCAACGTTTTAATCCGCTATACTAATTCACCCCCCCTCCCCTCTTAGTGCCGCTCTGATCCTAACACTTGCGAGATTAATTTTGAATGATGAATTTTGTATGATTAATCTTAATGCTGAATTCTTTTTCTAATGATTTTATGATCACAAACTGTGTGCTTCAAGTCTCATCTCCTTTTTTGTTGATGACAAACGGGGAGAAGTGATGACTTGTATGTATCATGACTTGTATGTATTATGACTTAATAAAAATGACTTATGCGGATCGATAGCATAACTTATATGAATTGCAAAAGCTTGTCTTATATGCCTCGCAAAATCTTTGAGTATATCGCAAGTTCTTAGATTGGTTGATCATATAAAATCATGCCTCACATTTATATCATGAAATTCATGTTGAAAATTTTTATCTCTTGTTATAGTGAAAATTGTCTCTTATCATTTAACTTAAAAATGATTTTCAACGGTTAGAACTTATCGATTTATGCTTGAATTCAAAGGGATGGAATTCAAGTATTTTTATCTTCTCATAATATGGCATATAGATAGGGGGAGTTATGGTTAACTCCATCATCAATTGATTGTCATCATCAAAAAGGGGGAGATTGTAGAATCTCGAATTTTGATGATGAAATCAATTGATGGGTTAATTGATATAATCCATATTATTGAAGTTAAGTATGCAGGATTAACTACGATAGCCTAAAAACATAATGCAAGGATACCGGAGTCAAGTTCGATGGATGTTTGAGAGTCCAAAGATTCGTCGGAGATGTTGTAGGAACCAACCAAAAAAGATCGGAGACTTGTTGGAACTTTCGGAAGTCTGCCAAAGAGATCGTCAGAGGTTTGTAGAGATCACCGAGAAGGCTCGGCTACTCGTTGAATTCATCACAAGATCGGGAGCCTGCTGGGAGACCGTCGGAAGAAACCCGAGGGCGTATCGAAAGTCCGCCGGAAGATCGCTGGAAAGCTCGCCGGAACAAGACTCGACGTTTGCCAGTTAAAAACTTGCTTAGGATTATGTTTTAGGTACGTAGTTCACATATAATTAGGGTTAGGATTAAAGGATAATCCTATATCCTTGTTAAGGGCCAACTGGGCCCAAAAGTGACCTGGTTCGGGACGGACTTGAAGCCTAACTAGAGATCAGTAAGGATGGGTGGTGGAATCGCCGGATTGGGCGGTGGCACCGCCCAGAGCCCGAAGTGTCAGGCGGTGGCACCGCCCAACACCTGAGATCAGGTGGTGGCACAGGCACCGACAGGCGGTGGCACCGCTAGTACATCGTCTGACAGACATTGACAAGCGGTGGCATCGCTAGTCTCGGAAACCCAAGAGAATTCAAAATTTGGAGTCCAAATTTGAATCCTCTTAGAGCCTATAAATACCCCTCAATTCTCAGCAGAGAATACAACTTTTGCAAAGAAATAGTTTGAGATAAGAGCCTTAGCAAAGTCTTAGCAAGTCTTGTTTACAAATTACTTGAGTGTTCACCTCCTTCCTTCTTATTGAAAAAATTGTAAAAATGTGAACCACTTGTAAAGGTTGTAAGAGGGGTATTAGTCCTTCCCCTTCAAAGTGATTTGCTAGTGGAAGTTGGGAGCATCGTTGAAGAAAGCTTCGTAAGTGGATGTAGGTCATTTGACCAAACCACTTTAAATTGGCGTTTTCATTTAATTTGTGAGTACTTACCTTTCTGTAATCGTTTCTAGTTTTTTACTTTACTCAAGTAACAATCAAAGTGAAATCTCCTTACATTTTACGGAATCATTTTCGAACTTACAAGTTTTAATCCGCTGCACTAATTCACCCCCCCCTCCCCCCCCTCTCTTAGTGCCGCTCCGATCCTAACAAGGATGTCATCCACATACAGCATCAAAAAGGTGATAACACTCCCACTTACCTTCCTGTACACATAAGGCTCATCTTTGTTCATAACAAAATCATAAATCTGATTGCATTATCAAATCTTATGTTCCAAATCTGATCTACGTAAAGTTGGAACTTGTATGTTAGGTACCTGAATAGACTCGGGTTATGAAATAATACTTGAGCTAGGTTCTCTAACCTCACTTAACTCTATCATGCTCCTACTATCTCCACCAAGAATGTATTCTTTCTCAAGAAACATCGCCCTCTTGGATACAAAGACTTTTTGGTTCTTAAGATGATAGAAATAATACCTACAAGTTTCCTTGGGGTATCCCATGAACTTGCACTGCTCCATCCTGGATTCCAACTTGTCATGGTAGTGTCTCTTAAGGCGGGTAGGGTAGCCCCAAATCCTAGCAACCTTAAGATCATGCTTCTTTCCTTTTCATATCTCATATGGCATATCCCTAGAATAAGATGAGTAGGTCGACAAAACTCATCATGGGCTGTACCATATCTAACAATGTATACTTCCTCCTTTTAGATACACTATTGAGTTAAAGTATATAATAAGGTGTGTATTGGGATAGAATCCTATAGTCCTTGAGGAACTAGGTGAACTCTATACTCAAGTACTCACCTCCTCGATCTGATCAAAGAGTCTTGATACTTTTTCCAGTCTCATTCTCTAGTTCATTCTTATACTCTATAAATTTTTTGAAGGCTTCGAACTTGTATTTCATCAAGTACACATGTTCGTGCCTAGAGAAATCGTTAGTAAAAGTAATGAAGTATGAGTAATCATCTAGGGCCTGAGTTGAGATGGGACCATATGCATTACTATGTATGAGTTTCAAAAACTTAGTAGCTCTCTCTCTAACTCCACTAAATAGAGAGTTGGTCAATTTTCCACGAAGGCAATGGTTTTTTTTGTAAGTTTCATATGACTTATAGTCGAATAGATTTATGTATCTATTCTTTAGCAACTTTTGAATATTTCCCTCATGGATATGAACTAGCTTACAATGTCATAGGTATGCACTGTTCATCTTATCTCAAGATACGTGGAGTAGTGTCTAGCATAAACAAACCATTATACAATATCCTTCTAGTGATGATCTTATCATCCTCAATAGTTGATCAACTATTATTCTCAAAAACTACTTTATAATCATTCAATGTCAAATATGAAATGGAAATAATATTTTTGATAATAGAGGGTATAAAATTATTGAATCTCAGATTTTCATGATGAAATCAATTGATGTATTTTTCATCTAATATGCATTTAATTAACATAGGACTAACTTCGATCAAGGAGAGATAAATTGATTAAAGCAGGAAGAATCAAACATTGGGCTGGAGGGAATGTGTCAGAAGATTAGACGTTAGGCCAAAAGAACGGTCGATGTATCGGTAGAATGCTTCAGGCCAAGAATTCGGGCATCGGGCCTAGAAGAGCGGACATTGCACCAAAGAGATCGAAGTTGCGAAGCCATCATGCTGATTGGGCTAAAGGTCACAAAAGAGGATGATGAGCCGAAGGATCGGATGAAGCGCCGAATGAACCAATGACATGTCAGACAACAAGGATTCGCTTGTAATCAAGTATATTTAGATTGAGTTTGGTTAGAGTCTAATTGAGTCACTTTAGAATGTAATTAAGCTAACTTAATTAGGGGCCAATTGGGCCTAAGTTTGGGCTGTGTTGGGCTAAGTGAAAGGCCTAAACATTGACCCAACAGGTGGCACCATCGTGGCATTGTCTCCAAGATTATGTCAGGTAGTGGTACTGCTCAAACTCACTCTCTAAGATTTTCAAGCAATGGTACCACCATTCTGGGTGGTGGTACCGCCTAGCGTCAGGCTATAGGCGGTGGTACCGCCTATACCCTGAAATCTCAGGGATTTAAATTTTGGCTCCAAGTTTTGAAGTCATTTGCGGTCTATAAATACCTCAGCTATTCCTACATGGAGTAGTAAGAAAGATTGAGCAAAACTTTATGATTCTAACATTGTAAACCCTATTAGAAAGTTGAGTTCCCTCCTCCTAGAGCTTAGAGAGAGTTCTAAGGGAGGTGTGAGAGTGATACCTTGTAAAAGAGGGTTATAAAAGGTTGTCTCCTAAACTTGTGAAAAGGAGAATAGGGGTGTAAAAAGGTAGTTGTTCTTTGCCCATTGAAGGAAGACTGATAGTAGATATCGGTGGCCTCAACGAAGGAGGAATTGGGAGTGGATGTAGGTCACAACGACCGAACCACTATAAACTTGGTTTGCATTTCTATTTTGAGTAATTTATTTTAATAAAAAACTAATTTACTTCCACTGTGCTCCCTTACTCTTTCAACTTAATATATTTCTGAAATCAGTTTTATCATATGAAGATTTTTTCAAACCGATGTTTTTATCGCTGCACTAATTCACCCCCCTCTTAGTGTCAACTCGTTCCTAACAATTGGTATCAAAGCCTCGTTATTTCTCATTTGGTTTAACACCTAAGAGAAATGACTCTTTTCGGCTTTTAAGATGATCACTCTCTCATACATCTACCCAAGTTCAATGGGACGGACTACTCATAGTGGAAAACTCGAATGAGAGTTTTCTTACTTTCGTTGAATCTTGATTTATGGAATATAGTCAAATTTGATTTTCAAAAGTGTTCTACTCCAATGAACGAATGGAATAATTTACAGAAAATTTTTTTTTTCTTTAAATGCTAGAGCTATGAATGCTCTATTTTGTACCTTAGACAAAAATAAATTCAATCGTGTTTCTACTTGTAAAACGACTATTAATATTTGGTATACTCTTAAAATCACACATGAAGGCACAAGTAGGATAAAGGATTCTAAGATAAATCTTTTAATGTATAATTTTGAATTATTTTGTATGAAACTAAGCGAAACCATTAGAGACATGTACACCTGTTTTATGGATATCATCAATATTTTAAAAGCACTTGGCAAATGTTTTTTAAATTTTGAACTTGTTAATAAAGTTATATGATCACTTTCTAAAAAATGGGATTCAAAAATAATGGTAGTACAAGAATCAAAGAACTTGAACCATTCTCCACTCGAAGAACTTATTGGGTCTTTAATGACATACGAAATGAGCTTTATGGCATATGTTGAATATGATAAATTGAGAATAACCTTCCAAAAAATATGAAGGATTTTGCACTTAGAATAAAAGAAGACCACTTGAGCGAAATTTCAAGTGATGATAAACTTAAACTTCTTACAATTAAGCTTAAAAAGTTCTTAAAATAAGAATCAAAGAACAAAAATAAATTTAAACAGAATGTAACTACTTACTATGAATGCAAGAAGAAGGAAGAACTCTGGGACGAATCAAGCTCATCCGAAGACGATTAGCAAACCAACAAAGGTGAGGTGGCGAACTACGCTTTAATGACTTTCGTCAACCAAGTAAGCGACTCAATCAAACCTCTTTTTCCTTACCATGAAATTACTTAAATGCTTTTCATGATTGGTTATATATATATATATATATATATATATATATATATATATATATGTTTGTGTGTGTGTATATATATGTGAATATATATATATATATATATATATATATATATATATATATATATATATATATTGTTCAATCTCTGATTTTGATGATGAAGTCAATTGATGGGTTAATTGATCTAATCCATATTATTAAGTTAAGTGTGTAGGATTAACTTCGATAGCTTGAAGACATAAAGCAAGTTTACCGGAGTCAAGTTCGATGGGTGTTCAAGAGTTTGTTGAAAGTTAGAAGAATCGTCGAAAGTGCTACCGGAACCAATCAAGAAAGAATCGGGGACTTGCCGAAGTTTTCGGAAGTCCATTGGAAAGATCGTCGGAGGTTCACGGAGATCACCTAGAAGGTTTGGATACTTGCCAAAGACTCGTTGAACTCGCCATAAGACCGGGAGCCTACTGGAAGTCTACCGGAAGAAATCCGAGGGTGTATCGGAAGTCTACCGAAAGTTCGTCGAAAAGCTCGCCGGAAGAAAACTCGACGTTGCTAGTTAAAAATTTGCTTATGACTATGTCTTAATTTCATAGTTTGCATATAATTTGAGTTAGGATTAATGGTTAATCCTATAAACCGGTTAGGAGCCAATTGGGCCTAAGTTTGAACTGGTTTGGGCCAAGTTTGGAGCCCAACCAATGAGCTGGAATAGTACAGGTGGTGGCACCACCGGACTGGGCGGTGGCACCACCAGAATGGGCGATGGCACCGCCCAAAACCCGAGAGGTCCGACGGTGGCATCGCTAGTACACTATCGGTGTTAGATACTGATAGGCGGTGGCACCGCCACTAATAGGCAATGGCAGCGCCAGTACCGGAAAACCCAAAAGTAATTCAAATTTGGAGCCCAAATTTGAATCCTCTTGGGGCCTATAAATACCTCTCAATTCTCAGCAGAGATTATACCTTTTTGAGAAGTTAGAAAGTGAGAAAAAACTCTAGCAAAGTCTTGTTTTCAATAGCTTAAGTATTCACCTCCCTCTTTCTCTTTGGAAAAATCTGTAAGAGTGTGAACCACTTGTAAGAAGGTTGTAAGAGGGGTATTTAATCCTTCCCCTACAAAGTGATTTGCTAGTGGAAATTGGGAGCCTCATCGACGAAGGTTTCAAAAGTGGATGTAGGTCATTTGACCGAACCACTATACATCGTGGTGTTCCTTGAATGTGTGAGTGTTTAATTTTTTGAACCATTTCTCTACTTAGTTGCAAATCGTTCGGTCTTCATCTCCCTACTCTTGACTACCTTTACTCGAGCTATTTTAGCTAAGTCATCCTTCGTCGAATCGAAATCTCTACACATTTATGAAATCGATTTCAAACTTACGAGTCTTAATCCTCTACACTAATTCACCCCCCCCCCCCCCTCTTAGTGCAGCTCCAATCCTAACAATTGGTATTAGAGCGATGCTCACTATTATATTTGGTTTAATACCCAAGAGATATGACTTACTTTGACATGCAAGAGGGTCACTCTATTACACGTCCACCTATGTTTAATGGGTCGGATTATACGTATTAGAAGACTCATATGAGGATCTTCCTTATTTTCATAAATTTTGAGCTTTGAAATATTATCGAAAATAGATTTCAAAAATCTTCTCTTCCGATGAGCGAATGAGATGAATCAGAGAAGAAGGTTTTTGCTTTAAATACAAAGGCTATGAATGCCTTGTTTTGTGCACTTGACAAAAATAAATTTAATCATGTTTTGATTTATGATTCGGCTTTTGATATTTGGAGAACTCTTGAGGTCACCCATGAAGGCACTAGCCAAGTGAAAGAGTCCAAAATCAACATTCTTGTGCATTCTTACAAACTTTTCTGGATCAAACCAAGTGAGTCCATCGAAGACATGTATACCCATTTCACGGATGTCATCAATAGACTCAAAGCTCTTGGTAAAGGTTTTTCTTACTTTGAACTAGTAACTAAAATTTTAAGATCCCTTTCAAAGAGTTGGGATCCAAAAGTTACGGCAATTCAAGAGGCCAAGGACCTTAAAACATTTCCTCTCGAAGAACTTATTGGGTCTCTTATGACCTACGAAATGACGTGTCATGCTCATGAAGAGCTCGAGAACCCCTTTCCAAAGAACAAGAAGGATATGACACTTAGAACACAAAAAGACCAA
This sequence comes from Musa acuminata AAA Group, assembly GCF_036884655.1. NCBI lineage: Eukaryota > Viridiplantae > Streptophyta > Magnoliopsida > Zingiberales > Musaceae > Musa > Musa acuminata. The sequence continues at coordinate 17,897,713 of NC_088346.1, read as the reverse complement.
TTGAAAGAAACATCAAGTGATGAGGACAGTGACGATAACATTGCACTTTTACCTCAAAAATTTAAAAAATTTATAAGAAAGAACAAATTTGAAAATAACACCAAAAACAAACTTGAACATAAAAAGGACCAAGTAATATGCTATGAATACAAGAAGCCGGGGCACTTCAAAAATGAATGCCCCCAAGCCAAGAAGAAGCAATCGAAGAAGAAGAAAGCCTTAAAAGCAACTTGGGACGACTCAAGTGATTCCGAGAATGAAGAAGATAGCAACAAAGAGGAGGCAAACTTCGCGCTAATGGCTTTAGGAGGAGAGGTATGTGATTTAATTAATGAAGATTTATCTTTCGATGAACTTTCTATCACTTTTCATAAATTATTTGATGAGTGTAGAACTATTAGTAAGAAGTTCAATCTATTAAAGAAAGAGCATGCCTTACTACAAAATAAGTTTGATAGTCTTCAAACTCCTCCATGCTCTAAGTGTGAACACTTAGAAGCAAAAAAAAATGAGAATTTGCTACTTAAAGAGACCTTAAACAAGTTTAAGATTGGTAGCAAAGGCTTGGACATGATCCTTGCAAACAAGGGTCACGTCACAAATAGAAGTGAAATTAGTTTTGTGTGAGGATCTCATCAAAATCCTACCACCTTCATTAAAGGACCCACGTTACATGTTTCAACTCATTTGAAATGCAACTTTTGTTATAAATCCGGACATATTGTTTACAAATGTCCATTTAAGAAAATTAGTCCACATAAGTTGATATGGGTTCATAAAGTAACTATAAATAATTCAATGATGAATGAAAAAATTAGTAGATCAATTTTTAAGGCACCCAAAATCAAATGGGTACCTAAAAACCATCCTCTTTTGTAGACAAACTCACAAGCTAGGAGCAAGAGATGGTATCTTGATAGTGAATGCTCAAGGCATATGACCAGAGATCCATCTAATTTCTCTATGCTCACTAGCAAAGAAAAAGGGTACATCACCTTCGGAGACAACAACAAAGGTAAAATCATTGGCAAGGGAACCATAGATAACAAATCAAGTTTTTCAATTGATAATGTGTTGCTAGTTGATGGATTGAAATATAATCTCTTAAGCATTAGTCAATTATGCGATAAAGGTTACATCGTTAGATTTGAATCTAATGTGTGCATTATTAAAAAATCAAATAATAACATATCAATGATTGTCTTAAAACAAAATAATGTCTACACCATCAACCTTAATGAACTTAATAATGAAATGTGCTTTTCCACTTTAAATGATGATGCTTGGCTTTGGCATAGGAGATTAGGCCATACAAGTATGAAACTAATATCTAAGATTTCATCTAGAGAGTTAGTACGAGGGATTCTCAATATAAAGTTTGTTAAGGACAAAGTGTGTGATACTTATCAACTATGAAAAATCAAATTAGCACCACTAGACCATTGCAATTGATCCATTTCGACTTATTTGGACCAATTGACACAACGAGTCTAGGAGGAAGCAAATATGCCTTCGTAATTGTAGATGACTATAGTAGATACACTTGGACCTATTTCTTAGCTCACAAAAGTGACTATTTCAAATGTTTCTCTAAATTTTGTAAACTTACTCAAAACAAAAAAGGCTTCATGATTTCATTAATTCGGAGTGATCATGGTGGCGAATTTCAAAATCATAACTTTCAAAGTTTTTGTGAATCCAAATGATATATTATAACTTTTCCACTCCGAGAAATCCTTAATAAAATGGGGTAGTTGAAAGAAAAAATAGAATTTACAAGAAATGGCAAGAACCATATTAAATGAACATAGTCTATCTAAGTATTTTTGGGTCGAAACCGTTAATACGGCTTGCTATGTCATAAATAGGGTTCTAATAAGACCATCTCTATCAAAAACTCCCTATGAATTATGGAATAACAAAAAACCTAATGTTTCATATTTTAAAGTTTTCGATTGCAAATGCTTTATTTTGAATGAAAAGGATGCCTTAGGAAAATTTGATGCTAAATCCGATGAAGGCATCTTTCTTGGTTACTCTTCCGTTTCTAAGGCTTTTCGTATTTTTAACAAAAGAATCTTAGTTATAGAAGAGTCTATTCATGTAGATTTTAATGAAATTTTTGAGTTAAAGAAAAATGATTTTGATTATGATCTTGGTTTTAATAATTTGAATTTGAATGAACCCCCTCCTCAAAATAGCAACTTGGATGTATCTTCTTCCGAAATTTCCTTACCGAAGGAATGGAAGTATATAGATGTGTTGAATCTCATATTTTGATGATGAAACCACTTGATATGTGTTTATAATTTAAACTGCATTTTGAGTGATGCAGGTCTACTCGATCAGGATTAGACAGTTAACGCAAGAGGAATTGACGTTGCGTCGGAGGAGATCACATCAAGATATTGGACGGCAGAAGGCTTCGGACGTCGAGCATCAGGCCAAGGAGAGCGAAATTGCACCAAGGATATCGGGGTTGCGGAGGTCAACCGCCGATTGGGCAACAAGCCGCAAGAGAGGACGATGCACCGAAGAATCGGACAAAGCGCCAACCAATGACGTGCCAGGCAACAGAATGTCAATTCGCGTTGTAATAATTGTCTAGATCATAGTAGAGTTTTAGCTTGTGTGTGCAGGATTAACTACGATAATGACGAAGACATAAAGCAAAACAAAGTGTCGGAGTCAAGCACGAAGGATTCATTGCGAGTTCGAGAGTTCGACGGTAGTCCGAAGGTTCGTCGAGAATGCTGCCGGAACTAGCCGAGAATGAGTAGGGAGCTTGCCGAAGGGTTTTTCGGAAGCTCACCGGAAGGTTCATTGGAAGTTCGCGGAGCTCACCGAGAAAGATCGGAGCTTGCCGAAGAAACTCATTGGAACTCGTCAAGATCAAATCGTGAAGTCTAGGAGCTTGCTGGGAGTCCGTAGAATGGTTTCCGAGAGTTTATCGAAAAATCATCGGAAGTTCACCGGAAGCTCGCCGGAAGAAGTCTTGACATATGGACTTTGTAATAGCTTAGAAAATATCTTTAAATTCATAGTTAGCACATTACTTAGGGTTAGGATTAGGTGTTAATCTTATAAACCAAGTAGGGGCCAATTGGGCTCTAGTTCGGACTGGTTTAGGCCAATTTTGGAGCCCAACCAGTGAGCTGAAATAGTGTAGGCGGTGGCACCGCCAGATTTTGCGGTGGCACCGCCTAGCACCCGAGAGCCAGGCGGTGGCACCGCCCAGCACTCGAGAGCTGGGCAGTGGCACCGCTTGGTTGGGCGGGGGCACCGCCAGCATCGGGAACTAAAGAGAATTCAAATTTTGGAGCCCAAATTTGAATCCTCTTGAGGCCTATAAATACCCCTCAAATCTCAACTAATATTACAACCTTTTGAAAAGCAATTGTTTGAGTTAAGAGCCTTAGAATAGTTTTTGCAAGCCTTGTTTTTCATATTGCTTAAGTGTTCACCTCCTCCCATCTTGTTGAAAAGAATTGTGAGAGTGTGAACCACTTGTAAAGGTTGTAAGAGGGGTATTAGTCCTTCCCCTACAAGAAATTTGGTAGTAGAAGTTGGAAGCCTCTTCGAAGAAGGCTTTGCAAGTGGATGTAGGTCATTTTGACCGAACCACTTTAAAAACTGCTGCGTTATCTGGTTTGCATCCTACTCTTGCCATTTACATACTGCAAACCTCTTTACTTAGTTACTACGCTTCCATACATTTCTAAGTTATCAAGCTTCTAAAATCGGTTTCCATTGATATTGCTTTTCATCGTACGAAAGATTTATCAAAATCGAAGTTTTAATCTGCTGCACTAATTCACCCCCCCCCCCTCTTAGTGCCGCTCCGATCCTAACAAGATGCTCATCCAAAGGAGTTAATTATAGGAGATACATCAAAAGGGGTTCAAACTCGTTCTTCCTTTAAGAATTTTTGTGCTAACGCCGCCTTCCTTTCTCAAATTGAACCTAAATGCATTGACAAAGCCTTGAAAGATGATTCATAGGTTATTGCAATGCAAGAGGAATTGAACCAATTTGAGAGGAATGAGATATGAAAGCTTGTTCCTAGACCTAGTAACTATTTAGTTATTGGTACTAAATGAGTCTTTAGAAACAAGCAAGATGAATGCGGTATCATGGTTAGAAACAAGGCTAGACTAGTAGCCAACGGTTTCAACTAAGAAGAAAGTATCAACTATGAAGAGACCTTTGCTCCTATGGCAAGATTAGAAGCCATTAGGATACTCCTTACCTATGCTAGTAGTAATGGCTTTAAACTATTTCAAATGGATGTCAAAAGTGCTTTCTTGAATGGTTTTATTTTCAAAGAAGTGTATGTTGAACAACCTACCGGATTTAAAAATTTTCTTCTTTCTAATCATGTATTTAAATTGACTAAGGCTCTTTATGACTTAAAACAAGCTCCTAGAGCTTGGTATGAAAGGCTTAGTTCCTTTCTTATTTTAAATAATTTTATAAAAGGCAAGGTTGATACTACATTGTTAATCAAATATTTTGAAAATAATTTTTTATTATTTAAATTTATGTTGACAATATTATTTTTGGTTCTAAGGATGAATCACTATGTGAATCATTTGCCAAATGTATGAGTCATGAATTTGAAATGAGCCTAATGGGAGAATTAACCTTCTTTTTAGGATTATAAATTAAACAACTTTGTAATAGTATATTTCTTAATCAATCTAAATATATATTAGAATTGTTAAAATGATTTAACATGGATGGTTCAAAAGCTATAAACACTCCTATGAGTACTTCCACTAACTTAGACATGGATGAAAGTGGTGAAAGCTTTGATCAAAAAACATATAGGGGAATGATTGGTAGTTTATTTTACCTCATCACAACTAGACCGGATATCATGTTTAGTGTAAGACTTTGAACTAGATTTCAAGCTAATCCTAAATTGTCTCATCTTAAAAGTGTTAAAAGAATCCTTAGATATCTTAAAGGAACTCCTAATTTAGGATTATGGTATCCAAAATCTGATAATTTTGATTTAATAGCTTATACAGATGCCGATTTTGGCGGATGTAGGATAGATAGAAAAAGCACATCTGGAACATGTCAATTTTTAGGACATGTACTTGTTTCTTGGACTTCCAAGAAATAAAATTCGGTTGCACTATTTATGGTGGAAGCCGAATATATAGCTGCAAGTGCATGCTGTGCATAAGTTGTTTGAATGAAAAATACATTGGAAGACTATGGAATTTACTTAAAGAACATTCCTATAAAATGTAATAATACAAGTGCTATTTATCTAACCAAAAATCCAATTCAACGCTCTAGAACTAAGCATATTGACATTAGACATCACTTTATACGAGATTATGTCAATAATAATAATGTCATTCTAGAATTTATTGATACAATGCATCAATTAGCTGACATTTTCACAAAAGCCTTAAATGAAGATCAATTTGACTTTATTAGAAGGGAATTAGGCATGTTGAATTGTCCTTGTGAATGAGCTTGATTGTATATATTTTTCGAATATTTTTCATCCTCTTTTTAGTTTTCATGGATTTGACTTCTTTCTTTTCAATTTTGAATGGTATCTTAAAGAGTGATCCAAGACAATATCCTATCGTAAATCAAACACATTCAAACTTTTGAAAACAAAAATAAAAAAAAATAATAAATCATTTTCTAGCATGCCAGCGATGGCACCGCCAGAACCGGTGGTGGCACCTCTCAATTGGCGGTGGCACCGCCCAAGAACACCCTTATAAAGAAGGGGGGGTGAGGGTCGACAGTGGAACCGCCCCCAACCCGAGAGCACCCTCTCTAGCACTCTTACAAAGCCCTCTTAACCTCTCTCAACCTTATTCTAAGCCTTTAGAAGCCTAAGAGAGGGGTTCTTCTTGGATCAACCTCATTCTAACGATTATTCCTCCTACGGAATAATCGTTGTGTTAAACCTTTCTTATTATTGTAAACCTCTGTACTATCTTAACATGCGTTTGACATTATCCTATTATATGATGTTGGATGTTTTTTTCTGAAATTTTGTCAACATTTTGATGGCACTTTCATGTTATTTTGGTTGATTTGATGTCTTCCTTGAATGATTGATCTTAATGCCAAGTTGAAGCTTTGTCAATTTTGACATCTCCTTTTCAAGATTTTTTTTCTTATAAGATGATTTTATGAATGGCTTTAATGATCATGAGTTATATGCTTGAAAACTCATCTCCTTTTTGTTGATGACAAAGGGGGAGAAGAATGTGCAAAAGATTGATGACTTGTGTAAATATGAAATTAGCATGACTTATATGTATCGTATTGCAATAGCTTATATATTGTATAATGTAATGAAAAATATCTTATATGTGTTATATTCCTTAAAAGCATCGCAAAACTTTTTGAGCATATCGCATATGAATGTTTATAGATTGGTTGTCGTATCATGTTTATCATTTTTTTTATATATATGATAAGCAATTATCTCATGATTATATGAAATCATGCCTTGCATTTATATCGTGAGATCCATGTTGAAATTTCAAATTATTATTATTTCTTGTCGAAATGATAATTATCTTTTTCATTTGGCTTGAAAATAATTTTCATGTCTTGAAATTATGAGAAATACAAAGTTTCATATTTGCTCATGCTTATTAAAAATAATGATAAGTTCGATGGATAGAACTTATTGGTTTTGGCTTGAATTCAAAGAGATTGAATTCAAGTGTTTTTATCTTCTCATAATATGACATATAGATTGGAGGACTTATGATTAACTCCGTCATCAATTGATTGTCATCATCAAAAAGAGGGAGATTGTTGAATCTCGGATTTTGATGATGAAGTCAATTGATAGGTTAATTGATTTAATCCATATTATTGAGTTAAGTGTGCAGGATTAACTACGATAGCTTAAAGAAATAAAGCAAGTTTACCGGAGTCAAGTTCGATGGGTGTTCGAGAGTCTGTCGAAAGTCCGAAGAATCGTCGAAAGTGCTGTTGGAACCAACCGAGAAAGAATCGGAGACTTGTCGAAGTTTTCAGAAGTCCGCCGAAAAGATCATCAGAGATTCACGGAGATCACCAAGAAGGTTCGGATACTTGCCAAAGACTCGTTGAACTCATCACAAGACCGGGAGCCTATTGGGAGTCCACCGAAAGAAATCCGAGGGTGTATCGGAAGTCCACCGGAAGTTCGCTGGAAAGCTCACTAGAAAGCAACTCAATGTTGCCGGTTAAAAATTTGCTTAGGGCTATGTCTTAATTTCGTAGTTTTTATATAATTTAGGTTAGGATTAAGGGTTAATCCTATAACCTGGTTATGGGCCAATTGGGCCCGAGTTTAAACTGGTTTGGACCAAGTTTGGAGCCCAACCAGTGAGCTGGAACAGTCCAGGTGGTGGCACCACCTAGAACCCGAGAGGTCTGACGGTGGCACCGCCAGTACACTGTTAGTGTCAAATACTGATAGGCGGTGGCACCGCCAGCACCGGGGAACCCAAAAGTAATTCAAATTTAGAACTCAAATTTAAATCCTCTTGGAGCCTATAAATACCCCTTAATTCTTAGCAGAGATTACACCTTTTTGATAAGTTAGAAAGTGAGAAAAAACTCTAGCAAAGTCTTGTTTTCAATAGCTTAAGTGTTTACCTCTCTCTTTCTCATTGGAAAAATCTGTAAGAGTGTGAACCACTTGTAAGAAGGTTGCAAGAGAGATATTTGGTCCTTCCCATACAAAGTGATTTGCTAGTGGAAGTTGGAAGCCTCATCGAAGAAGGCTTCAAAAGTGAATGTAGGTCATTTGACTGAACCACTATATATTGTGGTGTTCCTTGAATATGTGAGTGTTTAATTTTCTGAATCATTTCTCTACTTAGCTGCAAATCATTCAGTCTTCATCTCCCTACTATTGACTATCTTTACTCGAGCTATTTTAGCTAAGTCATCCTTCGTCGAATCGAAATTTCTACACATTTACGAAATCGATTTCAAACTTACGAGTTTTAATCCGCAAGACTAATTCACCCAACCCCCCCTCTTAGTGCCGCTCCGATCCTAACATATATATTTGTATATATATATATATATATATATATATGTGTGTGTGTATATATATACATATATATATATATATATATATATATATATATACATATATATATATATATATATATATATATATATATATATATATGTGTACATTTATATGTATATATATATATATATATATTTGTATATATATGTGTGTGTGTATATATATGCATATATGTATATATATATATATTATATATGTATGTATATATATATATATATGTATATGTATATATATATGTATATGTATATATATATGTATATGTACATATACATATATATATACATATACATATATATATATATGTATGTATATGTATATGTATATATATATATATATATATATATATATATATACATATACATATACATACATATATATATATATGTATATGTATAATTTTTTATGGTAAATCTTGCACATTCATGTTAAATAATGATATATGGTTTTATTTGATAAAAAAAAGGGGGGAACAAGGACATGCTTGTATGAAATCAATCATTTAAATTGAAACAACTAAAAGGGAATGTATTTTACAAATAAATGTTTGTATCATATTTGATGACTTTATATTTTGAAACTATGCATGATGAGTTGAAGTAATAATGAATCGACCTTCTTTTTATCATACGAATCATGATTCATTCATTAAATGTTTCGAAAAGTAATTTTGATGATTTGAATTTGAATGAAAATTTTTAACTGAATCATGAACTTTCTTTTTATTTCTCTACTTGAGATATCTTTTATGAGAATCAAAATATTTTCTATCTTTGATGATTTCTTCTTACCAATTTAGAGACTTATGCAAATAAAATATGACCTTGATAATGGTTCGTAATGGTTTGAAATTATGCATGTTGTATGTTGAAGACTTGAAACCATGTTTTGCTATCATGCTTACCCAAGTAATGTTGATTTGATAAATTGAATGAACTGAAAATGAATAATGAATTTTCTCTTGATTATAACTTGTGAAATTTTTTTTGAATCATCATCTTGATTTCTTAATATTTGATATATGATATCTTTCTATGAATCAAGATCTTGTTTTTGAACCTCCTTGTTTCTTTTTTCTATTCACCAAAAAAGGAGACTTATCCTAACAAAGCATGATATGCTACTTGAAATCTTGAAAATTTATGACTTGGGTTTTGTTATGCATTTCTTCCCTTCTTCGTTCTTCTTTACAATGACAAAAGGGAGAAAGAAAATCGCTAGCATCTCAAGAGATTTTTTAAATCAATTAATGTCATTTTGAATCTCTTATGATTTTGATGATTTGAATCTAAATGAAATTTTTCCAATTGAATCATGAACCTTCTCTTGATTTCTTAACTTGAGATTTTTATTTATGAATCAAGATTTCTTACTCTTTATTTTCATATGATTCTTGCATTTTGCTTAAGAGAAAGTTTTCTATATGAATCATGTATTTTGGTATTCACATGATATTATCCTTCATGATATGATTTTTATAATTCCTTATATTCATGAAGTTTATCTCATTATCTAATTAATTTTTCTTGATATTCTTCATGTGATGATATGAAATTATGCATGAAATACTCATGATATTATCTTGATGCATACAAATAAGTTATGATCATGCATGGTAGGATGTAATGTAATTTGATATTTTGATACCATCATGATTGAAATATTTATGATTTGGAATGACACATACAATATTTATGATTTTTTTGACAAAATGATGTGAAAGTCATCAACTATCATTTTATGAAATGATACCTTATTTCAATATACCATATTGAAATAAGATTGATACTTTATCCTTGTCATGATGTGAAAATTGATGTAAAGGGAACAGAATTATAAAATTATATTCTTCCCTTCTTTTTGATAATGATAGAGGGGGAGCAAAACTTACTAGATTGCTCAACTTAAAGGGAAGCAAAAAATTATGAACTTGCTATCTTGAACATCACTAAGAATTGCTAGCTTGGAATCTCAAGAGAAGCAAAAGTGCCATCTTACCTATCTCAATAAGTGAAACATGCTAATCTAGCAAAATTTACAAACTTGCAAAACTCAAAATTATTGCTAGCTTGCATGTAAAGTGATATAAAATTTCACTCGCTTACGCTTTGCCAAGGAAGCAAAAATTACACTTCTCAAAAGAGAAGAAAGAAAATTACTAGCTTGCATGCTGATAAAACTTGAGACTATGTTTAATATGTAATGATTTGAAATTATGTCTAAACACTTGCTAGTTGCACTTCACCTTTTTGTTGATGGCAAAGGGAGAGAAGTTATGATGACAATCATGCATTGGATGATGTATTAAAAATTTGATTATGCATGATTTTATGATGACATATTACAAATATTCATGATGAGATATTATTTTGACTTAAATTCAACTTGAATTCAAGAGTTCTATCAATATGACATATTGATAGGGGGAGTTAAGGTTAACTCCATCATCAATTGGTTGTCATTATCAAAAAGGGAGAGATTATTGAATCTCAAATTTTCATGATGAAATCAATTGATGTGTTTGTCATCTAATATACGTTTAAGTGACGCAGGACTAACTTCAATGAAGGAGAGGCAAATTGATTAAAGTTGGAAGAATCGAACGTTGGGCCGGAGGGAACATATCAGAAGATTTGACGTCGGGCCAAAGGAACGGTCGATGTATTGGCAGAATGCTTCAAGCTGAGAATTCGGGTATCGAGCTTAGAAGAGTGGACATTATGCCAAGGAGATCGAAGTTGCGGAGTCAGCATGCCGATTGGGCAAAAGGCCGCAAAAGAAGACGATGTGCCGAAGGATCGGACAAAGCAGATAAACCAATGATGTGTTAGACAACAAGGATTCACTTGTAATTGATTATGTCTAGATCAAGTTAGGTTAGAGTCTAATTTAGTCAGTTTAGAATGTAATTAAGCCAACTCAATTAGGGGCCAATTAGGCCCAAGTTTGAGCTATGTTGAGCCAAGTGAAAGGCCCAAACAGTGACCCAACAACTGGCACCGTCGTGGCACAATCTCTAAAATTGTGTTAGGCGATGGTACCGCTAGTTGAGATGGTGGTGCCACCCAGACTTAGTCTCCAAGACTGTCAGGTGGTGGTACCGCCTAGTGTAGGCAATGGTACCGCCCGTACCCCGAAATCTCACGGATTTAAATTTTGGCTCCAAGTTTTGAAGCCATTTGGGGTCTATAAATACCCCAACTATTCATTCATGGAGTAGTAAGAAAGATTAAGCAAAACTCTATGATTCTAAAGTTGTAAACCCTATTAGACAGTTGAGTTCCCTCCTCCTAAGGCTTAGAGAGAGTTCTAAGGGAGGTGTGAGAGGGATACCTTGTAAAAGAGGGTTGTAAAAGGTTGTCTCCTAAACCCGTAAAAAAGAGAAGAAGGGTGTAAAATAGTAGTTGGTCTTCGCCCATTGAAGGAAGACTGGTAGTGGATATCGGTGGCCTTAACGAAGGAGGAATCAAGAGTGAATGTAGGTCGCAATGACCAAACCACTATAAACTCGATTTTCATTTCTATTTTGAGCAATTTACTTTAACTACAAACTACTTTACTTTCATTATGCTCTCTTACACTTTCAAGTTAATATCTTTCCGAGATTGGTTTTATTATACGAAGATTTTTTCAAACCGACATTTTTATCGCTGCACTAATTCACCCCCTTCCCCTCCCCCCGTCCATCTTAGTGCAGACTCGTTTCTAAAAAACATAAGATATATCCAATGAAATAGTAGCTCCACCAAGCAGATGTAAAGTGACCTCATCGATAGCAACAGTAGTAACTCTTGCTCCATTGCCCATCTTGAGGTCCATCTCGCCTCTCACCAATTTTTTAGTCTTTGCCAAAACCTATAATGAATTGTAGATGTGATAAGCACTACCGGTATCTAATACCCATGCATTATCATAAGAATCTGATAACTGAAGGCCGATCATAAACATACTTGAAGCTTCTCCAAGCTTCTGTTTCACCTTTTTTATAAGGTACTCCATGCAGTTCCTCTTCCAATGCTCATCTTTGCCGTAGTGGAAGCACTAGCCTTTGTCCTTCGTTGGGCCATTCTTGGCAACATTTGCTTTACCCAATCTACCTTTGCCCTTCTTAAGGGACTTTTTTACTTTTCTTTTCTTTCTGGTCTCACTAATATATAGAACTATTGAATCTAGGATTTTGATGATGAAACCAATTGATAATGTTATGATCTAATCTATATTTTGAGTAACGTAGGACTAGCTTCGATTAAGGAGAGGCAAATTGATTAAAGTAAGACGAATCGGATGTTGGGTCGGAGTTGAACATGTCAGGAGATTGGACGTCGGGCTGGAGGATCGATCAACATGTCGGCAAAAGGACATTGTGCCATGAATTCGGGCATTGGGCCAAAGGATCAGACATTGAACTAAGGAGATCGGAAGTTGCATGAGTCAACATGCCAATTGGACAATACGTCGAAGGAGAGGATGATGCATCGAAGGATCGGACAAAGCGTCGAAAAAACTATTGATGTGTCGGACAACATATGATTCATGCTTTGTTATAATTTGTTTAGATTGAGTTAGTTTAGGTCTAATTGAGTCGGTATTGGGGTGAAACAATGCCAACTCAATTAGGGGCCAATTGGGTTTGAATCAGAGCTGAATTATGCCTATTGTTTGGCCCATTCAATATCCTATAGCAGAGTCTAGTGGTGGTACCACCCAAACACAGTCTTCAAGACTATGTCAAGCAATGGTATCGCCAAATTGGGTGGTGGTACCATCGAGACGTAATATTCCAAAGTGTGTCAAGTGATGTGTTAGGACTCTAGCTTGGAGAGTCCTAAATGAGAGGAATATTCATATAAAATCTACCTAAGCCGACCCCTATTAAAGAGGTGAAGAGGCCGACTAGGGTTAGGAGGTTGTTTCTTAGAGAAGAATTAGAATTTGTAAAGGAATAGGAGTCTTGAGTAGGAGTCCTATTAGGAGTTGGTTGGAAGTAGGAGTCTCGAGTATGAGTCCTATTAGGAGTTAGGGTTTAGAAGCCCTATAAATAGTCATGTATTCCTCCTATTTTTATAAGCAATAGATGAATCTTTTCTGTAGCCTTTGAGTTACAACTTGGAGGGAGGAACCCCTATAGAGTTCCAAGGAGGTCGATCTCCTAAAGAGATCAACCCCAAGTTTAGAATCTGCAGGGGTTCTAACACCTAGTATCAAAGCAGTGTTCTTGGCATCTTGCTGCCCTTCCACAGCCATCCATCAGCCCTCCACAGTCGCTCAAAGCAATTTTCACAATTGCTTAAAAGATCGTCGCCAAATTCCGCCGTCATCTCCACCACCGCAGATCATCCTTTGATCTTCCCGTGAATTACAACAGGTTCTGGTTTCCTACCTTATTGCTACTGCAATTTAGTTATCCTTATTTAAAAATCTAAAAAAAAAATAATTGTCCCTATATTACTGCATAAACTTTTCGTCGTAAAATTTTCATCTCTATGACAAAAGATATATTGTAGAATTCCAACCGCATAGCACAATCTGTTTGATCTTATTACTACGTTTTTTCTATCCAAATCTCTACGAATTTTCTATAATAGCTTTGACACTTCCTAACAGCAGATTTTCATTTAGTTTTGTTAAAAAATTCTCAATATAAACTATTGATCTTTTACGTCTAATCTGCTATACTTGAAAATTTGCACTGTAAAATTTCAACTGCATAGCATTGTTTGTTTGATCTTGATACTATGTTTTTTCTGTCCAAATCTCTACAATATCTTTGACACTTACTAATAGTATATTTTCTTTTAGTTTCATCGAAAAATTCTCAATATTAACCACTGATCTTTTACGTCCAATATGCTACACTTGAAAATTAGTGCTGTAGAAAATTTCAGCTATTTGCAATTTTAGGAATGAAATTTCTTATACACTTCATAGATCATCTTGGCTTCCATCTAAGATTGATCTATTGAGGAATTCATCTCTAAAAATGATTTTGTGTTGTTGCAAATTTTCATCATAAACCGTTGAAATTTTTCGACAAGAATTTTGCTATCGCAACTTGCACCAATTTTCTTACTATTACTGCCGAAATTTTCTTGATTAAATTGGACATCCTTGCTATCATATAAACTGAGATATTTCTACGAATTCCCTCTACAAATCTCTCAAGTTTTTGGTGGAACTTTCATCGAGAAACCACTGTTTCTTCGACGACAATTCTGCTCTTACAAGACAACACAATTCTGCAGAAACTTCCACTGATTTCTATCAAACCTTTGCAGCCATCTACCACAGATCTAAAACTTTCATCCACAGCTCTAAAACTCCACTAAATCATACCCTCAAAATGCACCCAAAACAGCAACAAAACAAGCCTAAACCGCAACCTACATCCACCAATCCACCAACCCTTTCGACCATCACTTCTCTCAACCTATACATGCCTTTAACCCAACAACAAAAGAGAGATCTTAACATCATAGATTTGGAGGCATATACTATGGTATCTAAGGAGGTAATCAATACTAAATTCGAAGCCTTGGAGGCATGAATGGAGGATAAAATTCGGACTCTCTTTACCAAACTCGATTTGGGTCGACCATTAAGCCCAAAGAAATCACATCAAGGAGAGAGCTCTAAACAAACACACCAAGCCCAAAGAGATGACTTCCAAGGGAGGGAAGGCTCTATGACTGACCCCAACTATCCATGCATGAGAGTGGACTTCCTTAGATGGGAAGAAGAAGACCCGATTAGTTGGATCTCGCACGCGAAGCGATATTTTTGGTACCACAAAATCGCGGACACATCTAAGGTAAAAATTGTAGCTATACATCTTGAAGGGGATGTCATACAGTGGTTTGACTAATTTGAACACACTCATTGAGTCCTCTCATGGTGACAATTCAAAGAAGGACTGCCGATCCACTTTGGACCGACCGATTACGAGAACATTGACGGGCAACTAGCAAAGATCCGATAAACCTCCACCATTCAGGAGTACCAAACCAGGTTTGAAAGGTTATCTAATCAGACTCATGATTGGTCTCAAAAACAGCTACTGAGGACCTTCATTAATGGCTTGAAGCTGGAGATCCGGGGAGAAGTTAAAGCGTGACAACCGTACATGCTTATGGCAGCCATCTCTTTCGCACGATATCAAGAGGAGCGATTGAACCATGAAGCTCGGAGGACTAGGGTTGCTCCTTGACCAGCAATATTGAAGCCCTCAGCGCCCCCTACTATCGACCGAGTCCCTGCACTAATGAGGTTGACAAGAGAAGAGCTTCGGGAGCGATATGTGAAGGGCTTATGTTGGCATTACGATGAGCCATGGAGCCGTGAGCATCACTGTAGTAAAGGGAGACTTCTTATGATTGAACCAATAGAAGAAGAGGTCATTGAACATCCAAAAGATGGCCTTAAACATAAAAAAGAAGATGCAAAAGAAGAGCCACAACCGATCAAAGTTACGGTACATGCACTATCCAGGTACTCAAACCCGCAAACGATGAAAGTTGAAGGCCTTCTTAAAGAACAACCGATCACTGTTCTCATCGACACGGGCAGTACTAATAACTTCTTAAATAGTAAGGTTGCTATCCAGATGACCTTACCTATCGAGAATTGCAGTAGGTTTGACATTAAGGTCACCGACGGATGGATTTTGAAGTATGATCGTAGGCGCTCGCGAGTGAAATTGTTGTTGTAGGACCAAGAGATAATTGCATATTTCTTCCTCCTCCCTCTTGATGATCATTAGGCCATACTCAAAATTAAATGGTTGATTACACTAGGTGATGTTTCTTGAAATTTTATGAAACTAATTATGAAATTTTATAGTAAGGAGAAACAGGTAATACTGCACGGGAAACATAGGGGCGACATAACGATAATTTGCACACAACAAATGGAGAAGGTTTTGCATAAAGCATGCAATAGCTTTTCGGTACAACTTGAGTAGCAAACTAAGAGAGAGCCAATAGAATTTGAAGATCCAAATCTACTTCCTTTGCTTGCTGAATTTTCAGATATATTTGACGAACCGCGCAACTTACCTCTTACCCGTCGACATGATCATTGTATAATGATTCTTCGAGGCAAATCTCTAGCAAATACTCAGCCATATCAGTATCCACATCTCTAGAAGGATGAAATAGAAAGGATTATAAAAGAGATGCTCGAAATAGTAGTTATTCGGCCAAGTTGCAGCCCCTACTCTTCACCGGTGCTCCTCGCACGAAAGAAGGATGAAACATGACGATTGTGTGTTGATTACCGAGCTTTCAATGACATAACCACCAAGGACAAATACCCTATTCCAATAATAGATGAATTGCTAAATGAAAGGGAGCACAAATCTTCACAAAGCTAGACTTTTGATCCAGGTATCATCAAATACGAGTGTGCGAAGAAGACATACCAAAAACCACCTTTTGAACACACAAAATCCACTACGAATTTTTGCTTTCTTTAACAGAAGGTGGAATATCTTAGGCATATCATATCAGAGGAAGATGTGGTAGTGGGCCCCTTCAAAATTGGAGCAATGCAAAACTGGCCGACCTCGAGGAACATAAAATTGCTACATGGCTTTTAGGTATAACAGGCTACTACCATAAGTTCATGAAAAACTATGGAAAGATCAGTGCACCACTTACTTCCTTACTAAAAAAAGATGTCTTCCAATAGTCTGACAAAGCCTCCGTTGTCTTCGACAAACTTAAGGCAGCCATGATGATGACGCTGGTGCTAGCACTACTAGATTTCAGCCGACCCTTCATTATTGAGGCCGACGCATCTGGAGTCAAAATTGGAGCCATTCTCATGCAAGATGGTCGACCACTCACATACACTAGTAAGGCATTGACTCTCTCCTGTCAAAATATGTCAACATATGATAAGGAGATGCTCGTCATTGTGCACGCAACAACGAGGTGGAGACCCTACTTGATCAATCGACGATTTCAAATTAAAACCGACCATAAAAGCCTCAAGTACTTTTTGGAGCAAAAGATATCATCCCCTGAGTAGCAAAAATGGGTAACAAAACTTCATGGATTTGATTATGAAATAACTTACAAAAAGGGGAAAGAGAATGTTGTTGCATATGCGCTTTCGCAACTACCTGAGTAAGCTGAATTTTCGGTCGTTTCACTTCCTACCAGCGACTTCCTTGAGGATATTAAGATGGAATGGCAGGAAGATTCAGAGACCAATAAGATCATAAAAAAATTAGAGTAAACACCAAGCTCCGTGGCTCATTACAATCAAGACTCAAAAAAATTATGCTATAAGGGATGCATTGTGCTTGTGACAAATTCTACTTGCATCTTCAAGAGCATATTTTGGACAAAGTTATTGCATATGTAGGGTACGAAATTAAAAATGAGTATGGCATATCACCCATAAACCAATAGCCAGACGAAAGTTGTAAATAAGTACTTGGAGACAGCCCAAAGCCACCCACCAAATATGACTACCCAAAGAGAACTCCAAACCCAGCCAAGTGCCATTATTGATCAACGGATCGTGACTCGATGATGACAACCACTAATGAAGTGCTAATACAGTGGGCGAACCTGCCAATAGAAGATGCCACTTGGGAGAACTATAATGACTTGAAGATCAAATTCCCAGAATTCATGAATCATCAGCCTCGAGGACAAGGCTAATCTGAAGAGGGCGGGTCTGTTAGGACTCTAGCTTGGAGAGTCCTAATTGAGAGGGACATTCATGTAAAACCTACCTAAGCCAACCCCTATTAAAGAGGTGAAGAGGCCGGCTAGGGTTAGGAGGTTATTTCTTAGAGAATAATTAAGAGTTGTTAAGGAATATGAGTCTTGAGTAGGAGTCCTATTATGAGTTATGGTTTAGAAGCCCTATAAATAGTCATGTATTCCTCCTCTTTTCATAAGCAATAGATGAATCTTTTCTGCAGCTTTTGAGCAACAACTTGGAGGGAGGAACCCCTATAGAGTTCTAAGGAGGCCGATCCCCTAAAGAGATCAATCCCAAGTTTAGAATCTGCAAGGGTTCTAACATGGTGGTATTGACAAACTAGGTAATGGTACCATCCAGTGTCAATATGTTAGGCGGTGGTACTGCCAGATTAGGCAATGGTACCACCCAATGTTAGACTGGAAGGCAATAGTACCGCCTAGTACTGGCGGTGGTACCGCCTAGTACCCTGAAACCCGGGGATTTAAATTTTGGCTCCAAGTTTTAAAGTCATTTGGGGTATATAAATTCCCCACAAATTCTAGCTTGGTATATACACAAAAATAGAGCAAAAATTCTTTGATTCTAAACTCTTAAAGTGTAGAGTCCATCCTCGTAGAGCTATATGATAGTCCTAAGGGAGGCGTGTGAGGGAACACTTATAAAATAGGGGTGTAAAGGTTCTCTCCTAAATATGTGAAAAGGAGAAAGAGGTGTAAAAGGGTAGTTAATCTTCACCCATTGAAGGAATACCATTAGTGGATGCCAGTGGCCTCAACGGAAGAGGAATCAGGAGTGGACATAGGTCACAACGACCGAACCACTATAAACTCGGTATGCTTTTCTGTTTTATTATTTGCCTTTATTGCAAACTACTTTACTTCCTCATTACTTTAGCTACACACTCTTACAAATGTTTTCAAAGTTAAACAGTCCTTGATACGATTTTATTGTATGAAGATTCAATCCTTGATACGATTTTATTATATGAAGATTTTCGAATCGACGTAACTTTTATCGTAAGCACTAATTCAACCACGCCCCCCCCCCCCCAATGCCATCTTAATCCTAACAATTGGTATCGGAACCACATTTTTTCTCATTTGGTTTAATACCTATGAGAAATGGCTCTTTTCAGCTTTCAAGAGGGTCACTCTATCATTTGTCCTCCTATGTTCAATGGGATGGACTACACTTATAGGAAAACTCGGATGAGAGTTTTCTTGATTTCATTGAACCTCGATTTATGGAATATCATTAAAAATAATTTTCAAAAGTCTTCTAATCCAATGAACAAATAGAATGATTCAAAGAAGAAAACTTTTTCTTTAAATGTGTAAGCTATGAATGCTTTATTTTGCGCCTTAAACAAAAATGAATTTAATCATGTTTCTATTTTCAAAACTACGTATGATATTTGGCATACTCTTAAAATCACACACGAAAGCACTAGTAAAGTTAAAGATTTGAAAATTAATCTTTTAGTGCATGATTTTGAATTATTTTGTATGAAGGCAAGCGAAACTATTATTGACATATACACCCGTTTTACAGATATCGTCAATAATTTAAAAGTTCTTGGCAAATATTTTCAAATCTTAAACTTGTTAATAAAATTTTACAATCTCTTTCTAAAAATTGGGATTCAAAAGTAACTACAATACAAGAGGCGAAAGACTTAAACAAGTTTCTACTTGAAGAACTTATCGGGTCTTTAATGACCTATGAAATGAGTTGGATGACACAAAATGAATATGAGAACTACCTTCCAACGAATAGGAAGGATTTTACACTTCGAACAATAGAATACCACTTGAATGATAACTCAAGTGATGATGATGATGATGATGATGATGATGATGACTTTTAACTTCTCACTATAAAATTTAAAAACTTCATTAAAAAATAATTAAAGAGTGAAAATGAACTTAAAAAAGACAAAATAACTTGCTATGAATATAATTGGCTGGGGCACTTCAAAAGCGAATGTTCGTAACTAAAGAAGAAGGCACTCAAGGCAATAGGGGAGGATGAAACAAGTGCATCCGAAGACAAGATTGCAAACTACACTTTGGTGGCTTTCAACAATGAGGTAAGTGACTTAACTAAAACTCCTTTACCTTAATTTGAAATTACTTAGTGTATTTCATGAGTTATTTTTAAATTAGTTTAAAAAATATAATATAAATTATTAAAAAATTGATCATGAAAATTATATATCTTATGATAAAGGAACAAAATGTTAGATTTAAATCTAATGCTTGTACACATAATAAGATTAATTCTAGTATGTTTTAAGAAGTAATAACGTGTATCTTGATGATTTCTATATTGCTTTTTTATTATAAATGATGATGTATGGTCTTTGTATAAAAGACTAAAGCATGAAATTAATCACAAAATTTGAAACTAAAAGAACTAGAGCTATTTTTAATCTTATAGGAATCTATCTACATTGCTTTCATTGAATTTTTCGAAAAGTGATTTTGATGATGATTTTAAATTTATTTCCGTATGATTCGTTTTAATAATGAGATGATATATCCAATCCAAAGTGATGAAAATTTTGTTAAATCGTTAAGCTTGCATATCTCTAAATCTTGAAAGTTGCACTTCTCCTTTTTGTTGATGACAAAGAGGGAGAAGATATGATGATAATGTATAAGTTATGATGATAATCATGTGTGGTATGATATATTTTTATAATTTGAAACATTGCATGATCTTTTGAATTTAAAGGTTCTATTAATATGGCATATTGATAGGGGGAGTTTAGTTAAACTCCATCATCATTTGGTTGTCATCATAAAAAAGAGGGAGATTGTTGAATCTTGAATTTTGATGATGAAGCTAATTAATATTATGATCTAATCTACATTTTGAGTGATGCAGGACTAGCTTCGATCAAGGAGAGGCAAATTGATTGAAGTAGGAGGAATCAAATGTTAGGCCGGAGTTGAACATGTAAGGAGATTAGACGTCGAGCTAGAGGATCGGTCGACATGCTAGCAGAAGGGCTTCATGTCATTAGTTCGGGCATCAAGCCGAAGGATCATACATAACGCCAAGGAGACAAAAGTTATGGGAGTTAATATGCCGATTGGGCAATACACCGAAGGAGAGGATGATGTGCCGAAGGATCAGATAAAGCGCCGAAAGAACCATTGACATGCCAAACAATATATGATTCATGCTTTGTAATAATTTATCTAGATCGAGTTAGTTTAGGTCTAATTGAATCTGTATTGGGGTGAAACAATGCGTACTCAATTAGAGGCCAATTGGGTCTGAATTGGGCCTATTGTTTGGCCCATTTAGTGTTTGTAGTAGGATCTAGCGGTGGTACCGCCCAAACACGATCTTCAAGACTATGTCAGGTGATGGTATCACCCAGACATAGTCTTCTTGACTATGTTAGGCGGTGGTACCGGCAGACTAGGCGATGGTACCGCCCAGTGTTAATATGTCAGGTGGTGGTACCTTTAGAGGAGGTGGTGGTACCATCCAATGTTAGACTGGCTGGTAATGGTACCGCCTAGTACTGGTGGTGGTACCGCCAGTAACTTGAAAACTTGGGGATTTGAATTTTGGCTCTAATTTTTTAAGTCATTTGGGGTCTATAAATACCCCACAAATTCCTGCTTGGTATATACATGAAAATAGTGTAAAAATTCTGTGATTCCAAGGTTATAAACTCTTAAACTGTAGAGTCCCTCCTTCTAGAGCTAAGTGATAGTCCTAAGGGAGATGTGTGAGAGAACACTTGTAAAAGAGGGGTGTAAATATTCTCTCCTAAACCTAAGAAATGGAGAAAGAGATGTAAAAGGGTAGTTGATCTTTGACCATTGAAGGAAGACTGTTAGTGGATGTCAATGGCCTTGATGAAAGAGGAATCAGGAGTGGACGTAGATCATGTTGAATCTCGGATTTTGATGATGAAATCAATTGATAGGTTAATTGATCTAATCCATATTATTAAGATAAGTGTGCAGGATTAACTACGATAGATTAAAGACATAAAGCAAAGTCTACCGGAGTCAAGTTCGATGGGTGTTCGAGAGTCTGCCGAGAGTCCGAAGATTTTTCGGAAGTGCTGCCGGAACCAACTGAGAAGAAATCAAGGACTTATCAAAGTTTTCGGAAGTCCACCGAAGAGATCGTCGAAGGTTCGCAAAGATCACTAAGAAGGCTCGGCTACTTGCCAAAGACTCGCTGAACTCGCCACAAGATCGGGAGCCTACTGGGAGTCCGCCGGAAGAAATCCGAGGGTGTACCGAAAGTCCATCGGAAGATTGCTAGAAAGCTCACTAGAAGGAAACTCAACATTGACGGTTAAAAGATCTGCTTAGGATTATGTCTTATTTTCGTAGTTTATATGTAATTAGGGTTAAGATTAAGAAATAATCTTATATCCTAGTTAGGGGTCAATTGGGCCCGAATATGACCTGGTTTGGGCCAGATTTGAGGCCCAACCAATGACCTATAAGGTCCGACGGTGGCACCGCTGGACTGGGCAATGCCACTGCCCAAAACCTGAAGGATCGGGTGGTAGTACCATTGAACTAGGCGGTAGCACCACCCAGAACCCGAAGGATCGAGCGATGATTCCGCTGGACTGGGCTGTGGCACCGCCCAGCACCCGAAAGGACGGGCGGTGGCACCGCCAGTAAACGGTCAATGTGACATTGACAGGCGGTGGCACCGTCACTGACAGGCGTTGGCACCGCCAACTCCGAGAACCCAAAGGAATTCAAAATTTGGAGCCCAAATTTGAATCCTCTTGGGGTCTATAAATACCCCTCAATTCTCAATAGAGAAGATAACTTTTGAGAAGCAAGAGATTGAGATAAAAGCCTTAGCAAAGTCTTTAGCAAGTTTTGTTTTCAATAGCTTGAGTGTTCACCTCCCTCTTTCTCTTTGAAAATTTGTAAGAGTATGAACCACTTGTAAAAGGTTTTAAGAGGGGTATTTGTCCTTCCCCTTCAAAGTGATTTTCTAGTGGAAGTTGGGAGCCTCATTGAAGAAGGCTTCGCAAGTGGATGTAGGTCATTTTGACCACTTGAGAGTCATTCTATTATACATCCACCTATGTTTAATAGGTCAGATTATAAGTATTGGAAGACTTGAATGAGGATCTTCCTTATTTTCATGGATTTCGAGCTTTGGACTATTGTCGAAAATGGATTTCAAAAATCTTCTCTTCCGATGAGCGAATGGGATGAATCGGAAAAGAAGGTTTTTGCTTTAAATACAAAGGCTATGAATGCCTTGTTTTATGCATTGGATAAAAATAAATTTAATCGTATTTCAATTTATGATTCAGCTTTTGATATTTGGAGAACTCTTGAGGTCACTCATGAAGGCACTAGCCGAGTGAAAGAATCCAAAATCAACATTCTTGTGTACTCTTACGAACTTTTCTGAATGAAACTAAGTGAGTCCATCGGAGACATGTACACCCGTTTCACGGATGTCATCAATGGACTCAAAGCTCTTAGTAAAGATTTTTCTAACTTTGAACTAGTAACTAAAATCTTAAGATATTTTCCAAAAAGTTGGGATCTAAAAGTTACGGCCATTCAAGAGGCCAAGGACCTTAAAACATTTCCTCTCGAAGAACTTATTGGGTCTCTGATGACCTAGAAATAATGTGCCATGCTCATGAAGAGCTCGAGAACCCCCGTCTAAAGAACAGAAAGGATATGGCACTTACATCACAAGAAGACCACTTGAAAGAAACATCAAGTGATGAGGACAGTGACAATGACATTGCACTTTTAACTCAAAAATTTTAAAAATTTATACGAAAGAATAAATTAAAAAATAACACCAAAAACAAACTTGAACATAAAAAATATCAAGTAATATGCTACGAATACAAGAAGCTAAGGCACTTCAAAAATGAATGCCCCCAAGCCAAGAAGAAGCAACCGAAGAAGAAGAAAGCTTTAAAAGTGACTTGGGACGATTCAAGTGATTCTGAAAGTAAAGAAGCTAGCAACAAAGAGGAGGCAAACTTCGCGCTAATGGCTTGAGGAGAAGAGGTATATGATTTAATTAATAAAGATTTATCTTTCGACGAGCTTTCTATCGCTTTTCACGAATTATTTGATGAGTGTAGAACTATTAGTAAGAAGTTTAATCTTTTAAAGAAAGAGCATGTCTTACTACAAAATAAGCTTGATAGTCTTCAAACTCCTCCATGCTCTAAGTGTAAACACTTAGAAGCAATAAAGAATAAAAATTTGCTACTTAAAGGGACCTTAAACAAGTTCAAGGTTGGTAGCAAGGGATTGGACATGATCCTTGCAAACAAGGGTCACGTTACAAATAGAAGTGGAATTGGTTTTGTGAGAGGATCTCACCAAAATCCTATCAGTTTCACCTTGTTTAAAATGCAACTTTTGTTGTAAATCTAGATATGTTGCTTACAAATGACCATTTAGGAAAATTAGTCCACATAAGTTGATATGGGTTCCTAAAGGAACTATAAATACTTCAATGATGAATAACAAAACTGGTAGATTAATTTTTTAGGGATCCAAAATCAAATAGGTACATAAAAATCATCCTCTTTTGTAGACAAACCCACAAGCTAGGAGCAAGAGATGGTATCTTGATAGTGGATGCTCAAGACATATGACTAGAGATTCATCTCATTTCTCTATGCTCACTAGCAAAGAAGAATGGTACGTCACCTTCGGAGACAACAACAAAGGCAAAATCATTGGCAAGGGAACCATAGGTAACAAATCAAGTGTTTTAATTGATGATGTATTACTAGTTGATGGATTAAAATATAATCTCTTAAGTATTAGTCAATTATGTGATAAAGGTTACATCGTTAGATTTGAATCTAATGTGTGCATTATTGAAAAACCAAACAATAATATGTCAATGATTGCTTTAAAACAAAATAATGTCCACACCATCAACCTTGACGAACTAAGTAATGAAATGTGCTTCTCCACTTTAAATGATGATGCTTGGCTTTGGCATAGGAGATTAGGCCATGCAAGTATGAAACTAATATCTAAGATCTCATCTAGAGAATTAGTATAAGGGATTCCCAATATGAAGTTTATTAAGGACAAAATATATGATGCGTGTCAACTAGGTAAACAAATAAAACTAGTTTCAAACCAAAAAATCAAATTAGCACCACTAGACCATTACAATTGATCCATTTGGACTTATTTGGACCAATTGACACAACAAGTCTAGGAGGAAGTAAATATGCATTTGTAATTATAGATGATTATAGTAGATATACTTGGACCTATTTCGTGGCTCACAAAAGTGATTGTTTCAAATGCTTCTCTAAATTTTGTAAACTTACTCAAAACGAAAAAGACTTCATGATTTCATCAATTCAGAGTGATCACGGTGGCGAATTTCAAAACCATGACTTCCAAAACTTTTGTGAATCTAATGGATATAACCACAACTTCTCCACTCCGAGAAATCTTTAACAAAATGGAGTAGTTGAAAGAAAAAATAGAAACCTACAAGAAATGGTAAGAACTATGTTAAATGAACACAACCTACCTAAGTATTTTTGGGCCGAAGCCATTAATACGGCCTGCTACATCATGAATATGGTTCTAATAAGACCATCTCTATCAAAAACTCCCTATAAATTATGGAATAAAAAAAACCAAATGTTTCTTATTTTAAAGTTTTTGGTTGCAAATGCTTTATTTTGAATAAAAAGGATGTCCTAGGAAAATTCGATGCCAAATCCGATGAAGGCATCTTTCTTGGTTACTCTTCTGTTTCTAAGGCTTTTCATGTTTTTAACAAAAGAACCTTAGTTATAAAAGAATCTATTCATGTAGTTTTTAATGAAATTTTTTAGTTAAATAAAAATAATTTTGATAATGACCTTAGTTTTGATAATTTGAATTTAAGTGAACCCCCTCCTCAAAATAGCAACTTGGATGCATCTTCTTCCTTACCGAAGGAATGGAAGTATGTGGATGCTCATCCAAAGGAGCTAATTATAGGAGATACATCAAAAGGGGTTCAAACTCATTCTTCCTTCAAAAATTTATGTGCTAACACCGTCTTCCTTTCTCAAATTGAATCTAAATGCATTGATGAGGCCTTGAAAGATGATTCATGGGTTATTGCAATGCAAGAGGAATTGAACCAATTTGAGAGGAATAAGGTATGGAAGCTTGTTCCTACACCTAGTGACCATTTAGTCATTAGCACTAAATGGGTCTTTAGAAACAAGCTAGACGAATGTGGTATCGTGGTTAGAAACAAGGCTAGACTAGTGGCCAAAGGTTTCAACCAAGAAGAAGGTATCGACTATGAAGAAACATTCGCTCCTGTGGTAAGGTTAGAAGCCATTAGGATGTTCCTTGCCTATGCTAGTAGTAACGATTTTAAACTATTTCAAATGGATGTCAAAAGTGCCTTCTTGAATGGTTTTATTTCCGAAGAAGTATATGTCGAATAACCTCCTGAATTTGAAAATTCTTTTCTTCCTAATCATGTATTCAAATTGACTAAAGCTCTCTATGGCTTGAAATAAGCTCCTAGAGCTTGGTATGAAAGGCTTAGTTCCTTTTTTATTTTAAATAATTTTATCAAAAACAAGGTTGATACTACATTATTCATCAAACACTTTGAAAACAATTTTCTTATTGTGGAAATTTATGTTGACGATATTATTTTTTGTTCTTCGGATGAATCACTATATGAATCATTTGCCAAATGTATGAGTCATAAATTTGAAATGAGTCTAATGGGTGAATTAACCTTCTTTTTAGGATTACAAATTAAACAACTTAGTGATGGTATATTCCTTAATAAATGTAAATATAAATTAGAATTGCTAAAATGTTTTAACATGGATGGTTCAAAAGTGATAAATACTCCTATGAGTACCTCCACTAAATTAGATATGGATTAAAATAATGAAAACTTTGATCAAAAAATATATAGGAGAATGATAGGTAGTTTACTTTACCTCACCGTGACTAGACCAGATATCATGTTTAGTATAGGACTTTGCACTAGGTTTCAATCCAATCCAAAATTATCTCATCTTAAAAGTGTTAAAAGAATTTGTAGATCTTAAAGGAACTCCCAATTTAGGTTGTGGTATCCAAAATCCGATAAATTCGATCTAATAGCTTATGCAGATGCCGATTTTGGCGGATGCAAGATAGATAGAAAAAGCATATCCGGAACATGCTAATTTTTAGGATATGCACTTGTTTCTTGGACTTCCAATAAATAAAATTCAATTGCACTATCTACGGCGGAAGCCGAATACATTGCTGCAAGTGCATGCTATGCACAAGTTGTTTGGATGAAGAATACATTAGAAGACTATGGAATTTACTTAAAGAACATTCCCATAAAATGTGATAATACAAGTGTCATTTGTCTTACCAAAAATCTAATTCAACACTCTAGGACTAAGCATATCAATATTAGGCATCATTTTATACGTGACCATGTCCTTAACAATAATGTCATTCTAGAGTTTATTAACACAAAAAATCAATTAGCAGACAGTTTTACAAAAGCCTTAAATTAAGACCAATTTGACTTTATTAGAAGGGAACTAGGTATTTTAAATTGTCCTTGTAAATAAACTTGATTGTATGTATTTTCTGAAGTTTTTTCCTCTTTTCGGTTTTCATGGATTTGACTTCTTCCTTCTTTTTTGATTCCAAATGACATCTTAAAGAACAATCCAAGATCCTATCCTATCTTGAATCAAACATCTCTGAAAACAAAAAAAGAGGAGGGAAAGATAATTTTTGGCATGCCAGCGGTGGCATTGCCAGAACCGGCGGTAGCACCGCTTGGGCGCTTGGTCCCCAAGCAGTGGCACCGCTTGGATTGGTGGTGGCACCGCCCGAGAATCCACATATAAGTGGAAGAGTTAGGGCCGGTGGTGGAACCACCCCCAACCCGTGAGAACTCTCCCTAGAACTCTCACAAAACTCTCTAAACCTCTCTCACCCTCATTCTAACCTTTAGAAGCCTAAGACAGGGATTCTTGTTTAATCAAGCTCTCTATCTTCCAAGGAATTCTCTATAATGTAAAATCTGAAATCTTTCCTTCTTCCTCTCATTATTTTGCCTACTCTTCACGGTTTTTTCCTTGATTTATCATCTTGTTTAGCCATGGCTCTTAAGAGATCAACAAGGACAAAAGGGAAGAGGGTGGAAGAAGATTCCTATGACCAAAACCATTTTAGATTTAATGAATTAGCTCTTAGGTTTCCTAATTTCGAAACAAGAACTATACATAAGGGTAAACATGTTGACCTAGATGAACTTGGAAACCTAGAACCCATTAGATGATTTGCAGATTTAGATGTCTTACCTCTCTTACAAATCAATGAACCAATTTATCCTAGGTTAGTTAGGTTATTTTACGTAAACCTATGTGTGAACAACAATAGTTTAACAACCTACCTTTTAGGAACACAAATTCAAATATTTGATAGCACTATTTGTGAACTAATTGGAATTACCGGAAAAGATAGGGGATGTTATTTTAGAAATAAATGAGATATCAATATAATTGGAGTAACTTACTCCGAAGCCTTAGAAACTATTTTTACAAATCCAAACCTAGGCATGATACCCAAAAGTTACGAGCACTTACTGCCCTTTAACTCTAAAATTCTTCATCACATCATGACTAGCATACTACTTCCTAAGCAATTTCATCTTGATAAAATGAGTCAAATAGAGCTAAGCACCATGTATTGGATTATGACCGGACAACACAATTATTTTAGATACTTAATCCGGCAACACATGCAGGATATAATAGCTAAAGACTCAATGTTACCATATGGGGGGTTAGTCACTCGATTAATACTTGCCCATAATATTTGTGTCTCACCCGATGAAGAAATAATTCAAGTTGATCGATTTAATACCATCAATAAAAACCTACTCAAAAGACTTAGGTGCACTTTTAGCAATGGTATATAGATTAGGCAACCTAGAAGGACTGATCCAATTCCCCCACTAGTATTACACCCCAAAATATCAATTTTTATGGGAAATGAATCTCCTCCTCCTAGTCCCTTTGGTGCAGCACCTTCAGAATCTGCTCCTGCTTCATCCTCTAAAGATCTCATTATGGCAGAATTACATCAGATCAATTCACAACAAGAGCAACTCAAATCACAGCAAGAGCAAATTCAATCTCAACAAGTTGAAATTTTGAGGGAACTACGACAAATGAATCAAAAGATAGATGTCATGCATAAGAACTATGGATTTTCTCCTAAGGATTAATTGATATACCTTCTTATTCTATTACTGATCCTTATATAATTGCTCTTAATGCCAAGTTAAAGCTTTGCCATCTTTGTTCTTTTTGTATGAAAGCCATGCTGATTCTTTTTTAGATGAATTTTGGATGAATACTGATTTTCTTTCGAAAGATATGAAGTTTGGATGAATGCTAATTTTCTTTCGAATGATATAAAGTTTGGATAAATGCTGATTTTCTTTCTAATAATATGAATTTTGGATGAATGCTGAACTTGTTGTTATAAGATAAATTTTGTATAATCTTATGAATGTTGAATGATCGATCTTAATGGTGCATTTTTAATCACAAATTGTATGCTCAAAAGTCTGTCTCTTTTTTTGTTGATGACAAAGGGGGAGAAGAATGAGTAAAATATTGATGACTTGTGCCAATACGATAGCATGACTTATATGAATTGCAAAAGCTTGTGTAATGCAAATGTCTTATTTGCATCGATAGCATGACTAATATGAATTGCAAAAGATTGTGTAATGCAAATGTCTTATATGTATCGCAAAACTCTTTGAGAATATTGCAAGTTCTTAGATTAGTTGATCATATGAAATCATGCCTAACATTTATATCATGAAATTCATATTGAAAATTCATATCTCTTATCGAAATGATAATTATCTTTTATCATTCGACTTGAAAATAATTTTCATAGCTTAAAATTATAAGAAATATGAAGTTTTATATTTGCTCATACTTATTAAGAATAACGATAAGTTCAACGGATAGAACTTATTGGTTTAGGCTTAAATTCAAAGAGATTGAATTCAAGTGTTTTTATCTTTTCATTATATGGCATTTAGATAGAGGGAGTTATGTTTAACTCCGTCATCAATTGATTGTCATCATCAAAAAGGGGGAGATTGTTGAATCTCGGATTTTGATGATAAAATCAATTGATGGGTTAATTGATCTAATCCATATTATTGAGATAAGTGTACAGGATTAACTACGACAGATTGAAGATATAAAGTAAAGTCTACTGAAGTTAAGTTCGATGGGTATTCGAGAGTCTGCCGAGAGTCCGAAGATTCATCGGAAGTGCTGTTGGAACCGACTAAAAAGAAATCGGGGACTTGTCAAAGTTTTTGGAAGTCCGCCGAAGAGATCGCCAGAGGTTCGCGGAGATCACTGAGAAGGCTCGGCTACTTGCCAAAGACTCGCTGAACTCGCCACAAGATCGGGATCCTACTGGGAGTCCGCTGGAAGAAATCTGAGGGTGTATCGGAAGTCCATCGGAAGATCACCGGAAAGCTCACAAGAAGGAAACTCGACGTTGACGGTTAAAAGATCTACTTAGGATTATGTCTTATTTTCATATTTTATATGTAATTAGGGTTAGGATTAAGAAATAATCATATATCCTGGTTAGGGGCTAACTGGGCCCGAATATGACCTGGTTTGGGCCAGATTTAAAGCCCAACTAGTTACCCGTAAGGTCGGGCGGTGGCACCGTTGGACTGTGCGGTGGCACCGCCCAGAACCCAAAGGATCTGGTGGTAGTACCGTCGGACTAGGCGGTAGCACCACCTAGAACCCGAAGGATCGAGCGGTGGCATCGCCCAGCAACCGAAAGGACGGGCGATGGCACCGCCACCAACAGGCGGTGGCACCACCAGTAAACGGTCAATATGACATTGACAGGCGGTGGCACGCCAACTCCGGGAACCCAAAGGAATTCAAAATTTAGAGCCCAAATTTAAATCCTCTTGGGGTCTATAAATACCCCTCAATTCTTAACAGAGAAGACAACTTTTGAGAAGCAAGATATTGAAATAAAAGCCTTAGCAAAGTCTTTAGCAAGTTTTGTTTTCAATAGCTTGAGTGTGTTGAATCTCGTATTTTGATGATGAAACTACTTGATATATGTTTATGATTTAATCTGTGTTTTGAGTGACGCAGGATGCTTCGATCAGGATGAGACAATTAAAGCAGGAAAATCATGTTGTGCCGGAGGAACATGTCAGAAGATTGGACGTCGGGCCGGTAGATCGGTCGACGTATCGACAAAAGGCTCCGGGCAGTGGACTCGGGCATCGAGCCAAGAAGAGCGGTTATTGCGCCAAGGATATCGGAGTTGCAGAGTCAACTGGCCGATTGGGCAATAGGCCGCAGGAGAGGACGATGCGCCGAAGAATCAGACGAAGCGTCGAGGGACCAATGACATGCCGGACAACTTGGTTAATTGCTTAGGATTAATTGTCTCGATCGAAGTTTTGCTTTAATTGTGCAGGATTAACTATGATAATGATGAAGACATAAAGTGAAACAAAGTGTCGGAGTCAAGCGCGAAGGATTTGTTGCAAGTTCGAGAGTTCGGCGGAAGTCCGAAGGTTCATCGGGAATGCTACCGGAGCTCGCCGAGAAAGATCGGAGCTTGCCGAAGAAGCTCATTGGAACTCGCTAAGATCAAATCGTGAAGTCTAGAAGCTTGCCGGGAGTCTGCAGAATGGTTTCCGAGAGTTCATCGGAAGACCGCCGGAAGCTCGCCAGAAGAAGTCTTGACTTGCGGACTTTGTAATAGCTTAGATAATGTCTTTAAATTCATAGTTAGCACGTTAATTAGGGTTAGGATTAGGTGTTAATCCTATAACCCAAGTAGGGGCCAATTAGGCTCAAGTTCGGACTGGTTTGGGCCAAGTTTGGAGCCAAACCAAGTGAGCTGAAATAGTGAAAGAGGTGGCACCGCCAGGGTTGGAGGTGGCACCGCCCAAGAGAGGATCTCCCAACGAAGCTGGGCGGTGCAACCGCCCCAGGCAGGAGGTGGCACCGCCTGGGCTCAGTCTCCGAGCAAGACTGGGCGGTGCAACCTCTCCTGATAGAGGTAGCACTGCCTGAGCTCGGTCTTCGAGCTCTGGCAGGAGAGGTGCAACCGCCTCAGTCAGGAGGTGGCACCGCTTGGGGCTCAGTCTCCGAGCCAGACTCAGGTGGTGCAACCGCCCCTGACAGAGAGGTGCAACCGCTTGGGCTTAGTCTCCGAGCTCTGCCAGGCGGTGCAACCTCTCCAGTCAGGAGGTACAACCACCTGATCCCGGAATTCCGGGATTTGATCGTTTTGAGCTCCAAATTTGAACTGGGTTGGGGCCTATAAATACCCCACCCATTCAGCACAGAAAGAGCAAGAGACCTACACCGAAATCTTGATCTTCTCTGTGATTCTTGAGCTCAAAATTGTTGAAAAGCCTTTAAGTTCTCCTCCTTCTGTTCTTCAAAGTCTTGAGTTGTAAAGAGAGGAGAGAAAGGTTCTGTAAGGGTTGTCTCCTGATCCCGTCAAAAGGAGTGACACTGTAAAAGGGCAGTTGGCCTTCGCCTATTGAAGGAAGGCCTCTAGTTGACGTCGGTGACCTCGTCGGTGGAGGAAGCCAAAAGTGGAGTAGGTCAAGACTGACCGAACCACTCTAAATCTCTGGTTTGCTTTTACTTTGAGCACTTTATCATTACTGCAAACCTCCTACATAGCTACTGCCCTCTGCGCTTTTACGAACAAGTCTCTAAGTTCTGATCTTTCCGAATCTGCATTCAGACGTAAATCGATGTTTTCGTACAAACTTTACATTACAGTTTACGTTTACGTTCTGATTCTATTTATAACTGCAAATAGTCTTCTGTGCTTTTACGAATGAGTTTCTAAGTTCAGATTTTTCCAAAACTGCGTTTAGACATAAAACTGCGTTTAGACATAAAACTGCGTTTAGACGTAAACTGCGCAAACTGTGTTTAGACGTAGAACTGCGTTTATACGCAAACTGCGTTTAGACGTAAAACTGCGTTTACACGTAAACTACGTAACCTGCGTTTAGACATAAAATTACATTTAGACGTAAAACTGCATTTAGACGTAAACTGCACAAACAGTGTTTAGACGCAAACTGCGTTTAAACGTAAACTGAGTTTAGACGTAAACTGAGTTTAGACGCAAACTGCGTTCAGACATAAACTGTGTGCAGACGTAAACTGCGCTTAATCTTAAGTTATCTTAGAATCGG
Organism: Musa acuminata AAA Group; assembly: GCF_036884655.1. Lineage (NCBI taxonomy): Eukaryota > Viridiplantae > Streptophyta > Magnoliopsida > Zingiberales > Musaceae > Musa > Musa acuminata. The sequence goes on along the minus strand of NC_088346.1, from coordinate 17,864,619 downwards.
CTTTTACATCGAAATCGTTTTTTATCGAACGAACGCAGCTTTCGTTCTTAATCGCTGAAAGATTTCCGCTACACTAATTCACCCCCCTCCCCCTCTTAGTGCTCTCGATCCTAACAATTGGTATCAGAGCGGGGTATTTCTCATTTCGAATTTACACCCGAGAGAAATGGCTCTTCAAGAGGGCTTTTCGATCTTTCATCCACCGTTCTTTAACGGAATGGACTATACTTATTGGAAAACTCGAATGAGAGTTTTCTTGATTTCTCTAAATCGGGATTTATGGAATATCGTTGAAAACAGTTTTCAACTTCCCTCTAAACCGACGAACGAATGGTCGGATTTGGAGAAGAAGTATTTCTCTTTAAACGCAAAGGCTATGAATGCCTTATTTTGCGCTTTGGACAAAAATGAGTTCAATCGGATTTCTACGTCCGAAACAGCTTTTGACATTTAGCGAACACTTGAAATCATGCACGAGGGAACTAGTAGTGTCAAAGACTCGAAAGTTAACTTTTTATCGCATGATTTCGAGCTTTTTCGAATGCAACCAAGCGAGACTATAGGCGACATGTACACCCGTTTCACGGATGTCATCAATAGTTTAAGAGCTCTTGGAAAATATTTTTCGGACTTTGAACTCGTAAACAAGATTTTGCGTTCTCTTTCTAAGAAGTGGGATTCAAAAGTAACTGCAATACAAGAAGCTAAAAACCTAAACAACTTACCACTTGAAGAACTAATTGGTTCATTGATGACATATGAAATGGTGCACAATGCACATGATGAACATGTTGAACACAATCACCTTCCAAAGAACATGAAGGATTTAGAACTCTGGACAAATGAATGCCACTTGAGCGATGACTCAAGTGATGAGGACAATGATGAACAAAACAACCTTCCAAAGAACAGGAAGGATTTGGGACATAGAACATTTGAAGACCACTCGAGCATAAGCTCAAGTGATGGTGAACTTAAACTACAAATGAAACGAAAATTAAAAAGAAAAAAGAATCGAACTACTTGCTTTAAACGCAAAAAGAAGAACAAAAATTGGGATGAATCGAGCTCCTCCGAAGAAGAGAAAGTCAACAAAAGCAAGGCGGCAAACTACGCCTTAACAACCTACAATGATGAGGTAATCGAAATCCCCCTAATTTATTTTGAAATTACTTGATGCTTTCATGATATATTTTTCTCTTTTAGTTTAGAATTAATTTTCTTAAAAATTACATGTTAAAAAAAAATTATTATGATCATACTAAGTAATTTCGAAAATGATAATATTGCATATTTTATGATAAACAAATAAAATGATCTTGATTGAAAATATGAAATCATGGTTAAGAAGTAATAATGTGTATTACGTTGATTTCCATTGTTATTTCTCGATTTTGATTAAAGATCATGTTTGATTTGAAGAAATGCATAATGATGAAATTAAATATTTTGATTAACAATTTTATGCATGAGATTTTAAGCCAATGATAAGCATGTGTTATTCTCGTGAGTATATTTGAAAAACTATGGCAAAAATATACTCGAATGCATGAACGTGTTAAGATTATTTTTCAGACATTCTTGATTCAATGTTCAAAACACTTAATTGCCATGATGATTTTACACTATAACATGTTGGAAATTATATTTTTTTGATACATAAATTTTTATGATCATGAGCATGTTTTATCTTCATAATTGAACTTGAAAATCTATAGCAAAATCTTATCCGAATGCATGAAAGTACTAATTTCATTTTCGGATTCACTTAACAATTGGTATCCTAACAATCGGATTTTCTCATACACTTATGAAAAATATTTTTCTAAAATGGATTTGATGAAATGATTCCTGCTTATAAATTCCATCTTGAAATATGAATGATAGTGTCTTTGCTTGCAAAGATTTGTTTCACATACATATCTCCTATGATTCATGTGCAGAAAAAGAATTTATAAATCATAATACAATGAGATTTCTTATGCAAAAATAAAGTGCTTTTGTGATTCTTTGCTAAAGAGAATAATTATTAAAATCATGATCTTGATAATTATAACATGAAGCTCTTTATAAATCAAGATCGTTCATTATGCTCCCAACATTTATCAAATAGGAGTTCTTCAAATGAAATGCAACTTGTCTTTTGATTTCATGATATTTTGTGAATTTCGAAATTAATTTTAATGACTTGATTATGAGTTTCAAGTTGACGATTTGATTTGAATAAGTTATGTCTAAATCATAATCATGATCTTGCAAAATTGAAATCACAAATAATATCTTTTGGTATTCATAAATTGATACTCACAATATGAAAGTATTGGTATTCATGACTTGATTTTGATTGAAACATTACATGCTTAAATTAATCATTCTTCTATGTTTCAAAAATTCTTTAAATGCCTTATGTGATGACTGAAAATTAATTTGCTTTATGATGAATCACGAATCATGACTTGATCTATGATATTGAAATATTTTAATCATGATTCTTGGTTATATAATTACTTTGCCCTATTAAAAGGATTTGTTGAATGGATCATGTCCTTCTTGAACTTTCTTGATATCATGACAAGATTTTGTAATATGGCCTGTATAATAATTAAAAAATTTTGGCCATTGATTTCTCCCTTCTTTTCGACAAAAACAAAGGGGAGAAAGCTTTTGCTAGTTAGAACATGCAAAGAAAAGCAAGTGCAATCCTGCACATGAAGCAAGTGTTGAATTGCCATGATTGAACCTAAGAATCGTGCTATGCTTTTGTGCTTATATGTTGTGATGAAAATATAGCTTCATGTTATAAAAACTTGCATATATTTTAAAATAGCTAGAGCTACTTCTCCTTTTGTTGATGATAAATGGGGAGAAATATATAAATTGATACTATAAGTGCCATATTTGAATTTTCATCATGTTAAGATATCAAGAACTTGCATCGTAATTCTACTTGATGATATCTTGCCATGTGATGAAATGCTACGATTTGTTGCTAAAATGATGCATGCAATACTTATGCTTTCTACGTAATGTATTGCATATGATATGAACCTTGATTAAAATTGCCTTGATTTGAATTCAAGGTTTATCTCAATTATGGAATTTTGAAATAAAAATGATTACTCGCCTTTGTCATGATTTAGAAATTGACAGAAAGGGTTTTCCCTTCTTTTTGACAATGACTAAGGAGGAGATAACTTGCATGCACAATTCAAGAAGAAAGCAAATTTTCACTTCTCAAAAGAGAAGAAATTGCTATCTTGAACATCTTAAGAAACAAAAAGAACAAAGGTGCTATCTTGCCTATCTCAAGAAGCAAAACATGCTAACTTGTGCATCTAGCAAAGTGGACAAAATTTTCATATTTCAAGAAGCAAGAGTTGCCTTCTTGAACATCTCTAATTTGCCAGCTTGCATGATGTAGAACTTGCTATCTTGAACATCTCTAATTTTCATACCAAGTGTTATCTTGTATGCTATAAAACTTGCATATCTAAAACTTGATAGCTTGAATATTCTAAGCATGATTCAACACTTGCTATATTTTCTAGCAAAATTGCATGATGATAAAACTTGATATTATGTTTTTCATGCAATGAGTTGAACCAATATCACAAACACTTGATTGTGATACTTCTCCTTTTTGTTGATGACAAAGGGGGAGAAGTATGTTGATGACATGACATGTGATACATAAATTTATGCATATGTTCATGTTGACGTGTTGCAAGTATTCATGATGAATATTGCAATGACTTGAATTCAGTTTGAATTCAAGGTTCTATCAATATGGCATATTGATAGGGGGAGTTTGTTTAAACTCCGGGAGTTAAGTTTAACTCCGTCATCAAGTGGTTGTCATCATCAAAAAGGGGGAGATTGTTGAATCTCGTATTTTGATGATGAAACTACTTGATATATGTTTATGATTTAATCTGCGTTTTGAGTGACGCAGGATGCTTCGATCAGGATGAGACAATTAAAGCAGGAAAATCATGTTGCGCTGGAGGAATATGTTAGAAGATTGGACGTCGGGCCGGTAGATCGGTCGACGTATCGACAAAAGGCTCCGGGCAGTGGACTCGAGCATCAAGCCAAGAAGAGCGGTTATTGTGCCAAGGATATCGGAGTTGCGGAGTCAACTGGCCGATTGGGCAATAGGCCGCAGGAGAGGACGATGCGCCGAAGAATCAGACGAAGCGTCGAGGGACCAATGACATGCCGGACAACTTGGTTAATTGCTTAGGATTAATTGTCTCGATCGAAGTTTTGCTTTAATTGTGCAGGATTAACTATGATAACGATGAAGACATAAAGTGAAACAAAGTGTCGGAGTCAAGCGCGAAGGATTTGTTGCAAGTTCGAGAGTTCGACGGAAGTCCAAAGGTTCATCGGGAATGCTACCGGAGCTCGCCGAGAAAGATCGAAGCTTGCCAAAGAAGCTCATTGGAACTCGCTAAGATCAAATCGTGAAGTCTAGAAGCTTGCCGGGAGTCCGCAGAATGGTTTCCGAGAGTTCATCGGAAGATCGCCGGAAGTTTGCCGGAAGCTCGCCAGAAGAAGTCTTGACTTGCGGACTTTGTAATAGCTTAGAAAATATCTTTAAATTCATAGTTAGCATGTTAATTAGGGTTAGGATTAGGTGTTATTCCTATAACCCAAGTAGGGGCCAATTAGGCTCAAGTTCGGACTGGTTTGGGCCAAGTTTGGAGCCAAACCAAGTGAGCTGAAATAGTGAAAGAGGTGGCACCGCTAGGGTTGGAGGTGGCACCGCCCAGGAGATGATCTTCCAGCGATGCTGGGCGGTGCAACCGCCCCAGGCAGGAGGTGGCACCGCCTGGGCTCAGTCTCCGAGCGAGACTGGGCTGTGCAACCTCTCCTGACAGAGGTAGCACCGCCTGAGCTCGGTCTTCGAGCTCTGGCAGGAGAGGTGCAACCGCCTTAGTCAGGAGGTGGCACCGCTTGGGGCTCAGTCTCTGAGCCAGACTCAGGCGGTGCAACAGCCCCTGACAGAGAGGTGCAACCGCCTGGGCTCAGTCTCCGAGCTCTACCAGGCGGTGCAACCTCTCCAGTCAGGAGGTGCAACCGCCTGATCCCGGAATTCCGGGATTTGATCGTTTTGAGCTCCAAATTTGAACTGGGTTGGGGCCTATAAATACCCCACCCATTCAGCACAGAAAGAACAAGAGACCTACACCGAAATCTTGATCTTCTCTGTGATTCTTGAGCTCAAAATTGTTGAAAAGCCTTTAAGTTCTCCTCCTTCTGTTCTTCAAAGTCTTGAGTTGTAAAGAGAGGAGAGAAAGGTTCTGTAAGGGTTGTCTCCTGATCCCGTCAAAAGGAGTGAAACTGTAAAAGGGCAGTTGGCCTTCCCCTATTGAAGGAAGCCCTCTAGTTGACGTTGGTGACCTCGTCGGTGGAGGAAGCCAAAAGTGGAGTAGGTCAAGACTGACCGAACCACTCTAAATCTCTGGTTTGCTTTTACTTTGAGCACTTTATCATTACTGCAAACCTCCTACATAGCTACTGCCCTCTGCGTTTTTACGAACAAGTCTCTAAGTTCTGATCTTTCCAAATCTACATTCAGACGTAAATCGGTGTTTTCGTACAAACTTTACATTGTAGTTTACGTTTACGTTCTGATTCTATTTATAATTGTAAACTGTCTTCTGTGCTTTTACGAACGAGTTTCTAAGTTCAGATCTTTCCAAAACTGCGTTTAGACATAAAACTGTGTTTAGACGTAAAACTACGTTTAGACGTAAACTACGCAAACTGTGTTTAGACGTAGAACTGCGTTTAGACGCAAACTGCGTTTAAACGTAAAACTGCGTTTACACGTAAACTACGTAACCTGTGTTTAGACGTAAAATTACTTTTAGACGTAAAACTGCATTTAGACGTAAACTGCACAAACAGTGTTTAGCGCAAACTGCGTTTAAACGTAAACTGAGTTTAGAAGTAAACTGAGTTTAGACGCAAACTGCGTTCAAACGTAAACTGCGTGCAGACGTAAACTGCGGTTAATCTTAAGTTATCTTAGAATCGGCTTTTACATCGAAATCGTTTTTTATCGAACGAACGCAGCTTTCGTTTTTAATCGCTGAAAGATTTCCGCTGCACTAATTCACCCCCCCCCTCTTAGTGCTCTCGATCCTAACAGAGTGTTCACCTCCCTCTTTCTCTTTGAAATTTGTAAGAGTGTGAACCACTTGTAAAAGGTTGTAAGAGTGGTATTTGTCCTTCCCTTTTAAAGTGATTTGCTAGTAGAAGTTGGGAGCCTCATTGAAGAAGGCTTCGCAAGTGGATGTAGGTCATTTTGACCGAGCCACTTTAAATTGGTGTGTTCCTTGAATGTGTGAGTATTTACTTTTCTGAAACCGTTATTTACATAGCAGCAAGCTTTCGGTTTTCATCTTCTCACTTTACTCAAGCTACTTTCTCCAAGTCATTGACGAATTGAAATCTCTATGCATTTACGAAATTAATTTTAAATTTACAAGTTTTAATCCGCTGCGCTAATTCACCCCCCCCCCTTAGTGCCGCTCCGATCCTAACAGGTCACGATGATCGAACCATTATAAACTTTGTTTGTAATTTTATTGTTTACCTTTATTGCAAACTGCTTTACTTCCTCATTACTTTAGCTGCATACTCTTATGAATATTTTCAAAGTTAAACATTACTTGATATAGTTTTATCGTACGAAGATTTCTGAATTGACATTACTTTTATCATAAGCACTAATTCATCCCCCCCCCCCCCTTCCCCTAGTGTCATCTTAATCCTAACAAGAATTTGCTTCTCTTTTTTTATAGTGCTCTTTGCCTCCCTTAATATATTGAGGAGCTTAATGAGAGTCACATCAAGCTTGTTTATATTAGAATTCATAATGAATTGAGAAAAGGAATCTGGTAGGGACTGAAGCACAAGATCCACATATAGGTTATCCTTTAGAACCATTCCTAGACCTATGAGTTTCTAGGAATCTAGTTCTGAATCGGTGTCCCCTCAATCATCCTTCGCAAAAGATACTCTTAGATATCTCATTTCGTTGAGTCCTTCCCTGTTCCTCAAACAATTTACGGATATATAGGAGAATGATTTGGCATTCATCTTTTCATGCTATCTCTATAATCTCTATAATTTAGGAGTCATGAAGTCCAATATATAACATTGAGCAAGAGTGGAGTCATCTATGTACTTCATGTAGTGAGCGATATCATCCCCACTTGCCCATTCCTTGGGCATAGGCATCACTATATTAAGGACGTACATGATTTTCTCTACCATGAGAACGATTCTCAGGTTACAGAGTTAATCTGTATAATTTGGACTAGTGAGGCAGTTGACATCAAGTATGCTATGTAAGAGATTTGAAACCGACATGTTTTTGAAAAAAAAGAGAAGTAGCATAAATAAATAATATACAGATTTTATAAAAAAAATAAACAATTAAGATATGAACTTCTACCTTGACATGCTCCCACTATTTTTCTAGTGAGTCATGCGACACCCTCAGCATGTGAAACAAAAGTCTTTCACAGATATTTAGTAGGAATTGAGATATAATCGGTGTCTTAGTGGAACCTTGAGGGACTCGACAAATCACACTAAGCCCAAAAAGGTAGGCAACTCTTGCCAATCACAACTTCTTGTGATTCTCATCTAGTTCGGCCTCCGAACCATCTTAGTCTTGAGAGACTTGATGTTAGGATTGAAATCGATACTAAGAGGGGTGGGTGAATTAGTACTTTCATAAACTCACATAGATTTGAAAACTTCATTCGATAAAATCGTATCGGAAAGATGTCTAACTTAAAAATGTACGAAAGCATAGTGAGAGTAAGAAATCAGTTTGCAATATAAATAAAAAGCATAAAGTATATGCAAACTAGATTTATAATGGCTCGTTCATCATGACCTACATCCACTCCCGATTCCTTTTCACTCGAGGCCACCAACTTCTATTACCGATCTTCTTTTCAACGGGCGAAGATCAACTACCCTTACAACTCTTTCTCCTTTTCAAAGGCTTAAGAGAAAACCTTTACACCTCTCTCTTTTATACTTAGACATCACTTCTCCCTTTAGAAGAACTTCTAGATACTAAGAAGAGGTGACTTCACACTTCAAGAGAGATTGAATATTTTTTTCTTTAAGTATACTTTCCCCTTTCCGCTCTAATTCTTGCTTGCCCAAGCTAAAAAGAGTGGGGTATTATTAGACCCCAAATGACTTTAAAAATGGAGCCAAAAAAGGTCTCATCTTGGGTTTCTAAGGTACTGATAGTACCAACGCCAGTATTGGGAAGTACCACCGCTATTCAATTTGACACTAGCACTGACATTATGTAGTACCATCACATAATCTGGTAGTACCACCACTCAGTCTGGTGTTACCACCACCTAACACAGTTTGAGAGACTGTGTTTGGGCAATATCACCACCCAGTTTGGCGATGCCACCACCTGGCCCTTTTATAAGTAGCCGAATGGGCCTTCCACTTGGCCCAAAACAAGCCTAATTGTCCCCTAATTGAGTTGGCATAGTTACACCCCAAAATCGACTCAATTAGACTCTAAATTACTTTGATCTAAACAAATGATTACAAAATATGAATCCTTTGTTGTTCGGCATGTCATTGTTCATCCAACGCTTCATCATATCTTTCAGTATATCATCCTCTCCTTAGACGTATTGTCCAATTAGAATGTTGACCTCCACAACATCTGATCTCTTTGGCGTAATGTTCGATCCTTCAGCCCGATACCCGAACTCATGGCACGAAGTACTTTTGTCGGTACATTGATCGATCATTTGACTTAATGTCCAATCTCCTAACATATTTTACTCTAGCCCAAATACCTGCTTGATAAACATAGGAAATTAGAATAAAAATTTTGTGATTCTAAGGTTATAATATATTAAAGTGTAGAGTCCCTCCTCTTAGAGCTTAGTGATAGTTCTAAGAGAGGTGTGTGATGGAACACTTATAAAAGAGGGGTGTAAAGGTTCTCTCCTGAGCCTGTGAAAAGGAGAAAGAGTTGTAATGGTAGTTAGTTTTCGCTCATCGGAAAGAAGATCGATAGTAGAAATTAGTAGCCTCGAGTAAAGAGGAATCGGGAGTGGATGTAGGTCATAATGTCGAACCACTATAAATCCGGTGTGCTCTTTTCCTTTGCTACTTATTTTTATTACTTAGCTACTCACTTCACTTTATATATACTCTAAGTTAGGCTCAAACATTTTCCGATACGGGCTTTATCGAAATAAATTTTTTACATCGAACTAGTTTTCAAATTAATATAATTTTTACGTAAGCACTAATTCACTGCCCTCCTCTCCCTCTCTTAGTATTGATTTCGGTCCTTACAAAAGAAAAACACTCTTATTTCTGTTAGACAATATGAAATATATAAATGTTTGAAACTGGATTTTCTACTAGTCTATAAATTAAAAGGAGTTGATGGAACTAACTTAGCAGGGACATACTATTCTACTACGATAATTTTGGTAATAAATATTAAGTATAAATATCTTATTTTTCTAAGAATTTAACAAATGGGCCAAGATTCTAACCCAATTAATCATATTTACTTTAAAATTTATCACCCCTACTTGACCTCATGATTTTTATTTTTCTATCTAATTGTTTCTCAACTTTACTTATGTATTCATTATGGATGTCAATAGTTTGAGATTTTTCATATAGCATATTCATATCTCAAAAAGTCATCATATCTTTCTCTACTAAAATATAGAATGTAAAATAATATGAAAAATATCAATATATAATCTCAAGGAGTTTTTAAATTCTTATAATATTTTTCTTGATACGTTGAGTTTGCTTTCTTTTAATACAATCTATGCACGTATCAAAATTAATGAAGTCTTATTTTTTTAAAATAATATTCTTTACTAATTTTTTAATTCTTTCTTTAAATATAAACCCCAAACATCTATGCCACAAGATAAAAAAAATTTCAATAGTGGAACTACATTTCATTTCAACATCCAATTATAGGGTTATCAATGTTTTCTCAGACTTATGATTCAAATTAATTCTATATAAATCATCATATAGAATTAAAAATATTTTTTATTAAAAAATAAAATATACTAAATATTTTTCAACCAAAAAGAGAGTATATCCTAATTCATCGACTTTAAAAAGAAAAGTTAAATTTTTAGAAATTGAAGGAACATAGAAAACATGTTCAAGATCAATCAAATGACTTTGTCTCAAAACATAAGCGATAAGTTTTCACCACTACTATCTTGGTTCTGAGATGATTTCTTATAACAATAATTTTGTATATCTTTTTTGTTTTCGAAATAAAAATAATCTCTTTAGATTATTAGTAATATGAGTTAAAACATCAGAATCTATATATCAAGTTTTAGAAGGGACATTATTAATGTTTAATTTAAAACATATATAGATAAATGTTTTATCTAGTTTTTCAGACAAGTGCTTAGCACAATCCTTCTTCACATATCATTTCTAATCACAAAAGTGATACTTTATTATGAAAACTTTTTTTTTCTTGAGAGCAGAATTTTCATACCCAATAAGCTTCTTTAGTAGATAACACTTTTTTTTTCTCATTATTAGATCCTTAAGAAATAGTAAAAACATCATGAGCTTTTTTGGTTTTAATTTTAATTCCTCTTACACACATATACTGGTCAATTTATTCAAATTCTACCAATCTTTATTTATTTTATAGTGGATCTTGAATAACTCAAATTATGAAGGAAGTGAATTAAAAATGAATTGCACAAAAACACTCATCACATTCATACCCAAGGTGTTGAACTTACTAGCTTTATTGATCAAAAAGAAGATATGATCTCTAATTTCTCTAGTACCATCATATTATGCTGTGGTCAACTCTTTCTTCATGGTGCCTTAAAACATTTTAACAATCTTGAAATGTTTTTCAATAGCCTTTAAGTATTCCATTGCACTATTTGTTGATGATTATGAAATCTTGATATTATTTATAATTCTCATTCTTATAAATATCAAATTAAGCCTATAGATCTTTCTTAGGCATTAATTTCACTTATTTATTCTATAGTGCTACCATCAAAGATATTTATATATTTATAGGTCTTCAACAAGTAATATCAAATCAAGACTTAATACACCCAAGGTTAATTATCCATGCTCAAACCACTTTGAATAATTTGATCTAGAAAGAATTAATATGTTGGATGCTTGAGTATATAAAGAAAAAAGTACTGCTAAAATTATAATTTGATCTATGTGTCTTTGTTATTTTTGGGTATACAATTCTAATCGATATAGCTATCTAGAACACATGATTCTTCCCTACCACATAATTAATTAAAGAAAACTCTTAGTTAGAATTATCTAAATCTCTTAATTATTAGTGTAATCATGAATATTATTTCTTTAATATCATTTTTGATTAATTTTTAATATAATTTTATAAATTTATTAATCCAAGCCACTTTTGCAACTATAAGATCAATAAAAATATAAAATGAATGATAAATAATTTATTATAATTTATATCTCATAAGATCAATAAAAATATAAAATAAAATATAATTTATTTATTATAATTTATATCTCAGAAGTCTTTCATCCTGAGTCACTTAATGCTATTATTATGTAAAATTTATTCAATAAAATAATACAATAATGATTAAAAATAAACTTCAATAAGCACAATCACATAATAGCAATAATCAAGGATAAACATCATGCTTTCATGTGAAAATAAATAGTATTTCATAATTTTTTTCTTTTATCCTCATGTGTTAATAGCCACATAAATATCCAAAGATAATAATTAATTTTTTTAATATATATAAGCAATTAAATTTGGACAATTATATATTATGTCACATGGACAACAAAAAAATATATAATTTATTTTTTCTTTAATTTTGATATAATGTCCAAGATAATCAACTATATTTAATTTGATAACCCAAATTTAACAATAGCAAATTGGGAAGTCCGGAACAGGATCACCCAAATTGGGCTCGATAGCGAGCCCAAATAAGTAAAAGTAGGATCCAAATCCAATGTGTGATCAAAATCCAAATTTGCCTCAAAATTACCATTTGGTCCAAACGATTTTGACTATGTTTGGTCAAAATCACAAGTCATGTTAGAATTGAATTTGGGCATGACTAAATTTTGACCAAAGATTAGGGTTTGACCATGTCAAAACTCAATGAAAATGAAATTGGACAAAATTAGAGCTATCTAGTCAAAATTTAGATTCGATAAAAATTAGGGTTGACTAAGGTCAAAAAAATTAGATTTTGGGGGCTCGATCAAACATTAGATCAAAATCAATTTTGACCTAATTAGGTCAAAATTAGGTGCACAAACACGTAGCACCCTCGTGGCCTTCCTCTTCTCTATTGGTACCTTCCGTCGTCGATCACAACCCCTCATCGATGACCAACATCCACGGTGCATGATTCTTCTCATCAAGTCAATAATCAGGTCAGCGTCGTTCATGCACCATTGTCCGTTGTTTACACACCTGTTGTTTAGTGACATTTATCCAACATTAATACTACCACAACTGTCTCGTTCTTGCCAATGCACACTCTACAGACATCGTTGTTCGCCGAACAGTAGACCATCATCGGAGCTTATAGCATCAACCATTGCCATCATCAACAGTAAATTGCCGATGACAACCCATTGACCAAAATCGAGTAACACACTTTCCAATGCCCAAACACAATGACTCCCATGGATTTCACCCCGTGTGTGCAAGAATTATATATATTATACCATAAAAGTATATTATACCACAAAGGTGTCAGAATTATATATATTATACTTTTATGGTTAGCACCAAGGGGTAGACTCACAAAATCTGACATAATACACTATAGATTAATTTGGAACAATAACATTACTTCAAGATTGAAATAGTGACTCAAATGATGAATAGATTTAATCATACAAATAAATATAAAATTCTATTATGATCTAAGATATTATATTTTATTAACCTATATCAATTGTGAGACATATGTAATACGAAAAATATTCATGCGAAGAATTGAAGTATAATATATCATAAATCTAGAAAAAAAACGAAGTACCTTTATTCGACATACTTATATCGAATTGAAATACCATTGATATATTAGTCATGTTGGATCCCTATAAACAAACCTAACTCTCTTCCCCTCTCTTTTCTACTGTCTATAAGGCCATCATTACTGATGGAGTCACGTAAAATTATTACAAAATAATTTATAAACAAGAGAAGAGTCTATCTATTTATAGGCAAAAGAAAGATCTAAAAGACATCTTGGATATTCCCTTCCATCAAGATCAATATCCAAGATTTGAATGTATATAAATATTGAATACATCTTACCAATTAAGTTATAAACCAATTAATACTTGTTTCTTTGGTCTTAGTACCAATAAAATTCAACAAATCATTCAGATCAAGATGCAAGAAAAATGAAGCACACAATTCTAAGGTTTATTCTAAAGGACGAATCCTAAAGAGTTCCGAGATATGCAAGAGAAGATGCTGATATGTTTGGCACTCCTTGTTGACTTGATCCAACTGCCGATGTCACAAACAGGGACCACCCAGAATTGGAGCGTCCATATTCCTGGTGAAAATTGACAAACTTAGGTGTATAAGTGCAACACAAGAAGATACCAAAATCAATGGATTGTTTTTATCACTAGGTGCAATAGTTTAATCTAATATACTTTTCATGTTATTCATCACTGGAAGCAACTTAACCCAAAGCTAAAGACACTAACACACTTTCAGGGCACCTGGGTGCTCCGCCTCCCAAAGTTGCACTAGTGCCTACAGCTCAACATTATTATAGAGATATAGTGTGAAGACGCATGGAGGAGTACCACATTATAACATACCTTTTGTCCTTTTTCCTCTCCGCACACACTTCCAAATCCTATTGAAACATAACATATTGCATCTCTACAAACTCCACGTCACATACTATATATATATATATATATATATATATATATATCTCACAATATATATTTTGATTATTACAATTTCCAAAATCCTATCATATTCTACTGTCTCCCAGCTAATATTTTTCTCTGCCCTTCTTAAGCTGCAAAAATAGGGCTGAGTGAACCAAAACCTCCACCTCTGACACACTATAAAGCTAACCATAAAAGTATAATATATATAATTCTTTTTTCCTGTGACCATTTACGCTGCAAAAATGAAGCTAGAGATCGAGGAAGGAGAAATCTCCACCGTCCAATGTCTGCCCCCAGAGTGGGAGATCGTCAAATCCATCGTCGAATCCGATCAAGTCATCCCCCAGCTCGCCCAGCAAGAACGGCGCATCTCCGTCAAGCGCATCGAAGTCCATCTCGGCCGGTACCTCTACCCGCCGCTCCCTGAAGAGCTCCGCGATGGTTCTCTCAGCCTTCTCCTCCGCCGTCGCCGCTGGCGGTGTGAGGACTGAGGACGGGGACGGGACGGAGACGAAGGAATAGGCCGAGCCCTCCGCCGGCCCAGAGTGCTGGAGACGGCGCTTCTCCTCCTCCAGCCGTGACGCGGCAGCCCGGTACGCGGCAGCCGCCTCCTCGGCGGTGGCGAAGGTACCGAGCCAGAGGCGGGCGCGTCGGATGGGGTCCCGGATCTCCGCCGCCCACTTGCCCCACCGCCGCTGCCGGACGCCCTTGTGCCTGCCGGTGGCCGCGGGCGACGGCACCGCCACTCTCGCCGCTTCCTTCTTCTTCTTCTGCCTCCTCTCGTTCTCCGGATCGGCTGGGGTTTTTAGGGTTTTAGCGATCCGGTCCACGTGGATCTCCCGGACCACTCGCTTACACTGCTTCATCACAGCCTCGTCGCCGTCGTCACTGTCGGTGGCATCGGGATCGGTGAAGAAGACCCTGATTCTTTGGACGGGAGTCGATCTGGCGGCGCTCGACCTCTCCAACTTCCCACTACTCATCTTCCTCCTCATCATCGGTGGTTTCAGATCTCTGATCGAACACAAGCTGTCTAACTTCTTCATCTTCCTCTTCCTTCGCATCCTGTATCGGCTCCAGAGCTGTTGAATCCGCGGCTCCATCATCTTAATCTCCCTCTGGAACTCCCCCAAAATTCGGAAACAACACAAAAGAAAAGGGCAAAACACAAGAAAAAATAGCAGGAGAGAGAACAGGGTTGGTCAAGGTAGGGTTCCTCCTCTAATCCGAAGCAAGAAGATGAAGAAATACCGATCCAGGAGGAGAAACCCAAAGGACTCCACTCCAAAACCAGCTCTGCAACACAAATAAATCAATCAACAAAGCAAGCAAGTAAGCGAGCAAGCCAGCAAACATCGTAAACGTACCCCGACGAATTCAAGCGCATCGAATCGATGTTCGGAGTCATGAATTCAAGAGCAGAGGTAAGGAAGGGGCGAGTCCAGAGAGCTCGAGCTTGACGATGGAACGAGGCAGCAGTGCTCGTAGACATAAATCAGAGCTCCCTCTCTCGTCCCCTCCCTCTCTCTCTCTTTCTCCTCGGTTTTGGAGCAAGCAAAAGAGAGGGAGACAGTGTGAGAGAGGAAAGGGGAGGGTTTATAGTAGGTCGGTAGAGAGATGGGAGATGGGTCGGATTACGAGCCTTTGGCTCTGGTTCTTCTGGCATATTAATCTTATTTATTGGTTTCTTTATTTATTTGTTTCTTTCTTCGTCCATCTCGATTAAGTGGGACAAATAATAACTAAAGCGTTGACCTTCCATGTATTCCCATAGCGACCTAGTTGTCATCAAATTGAATCGCCCTTGTAAATAAAGGCTTATAGCAAGAGGGAGTATAATGTTTAGGCAATTTACCATAAAATAAACATAGATTATTTTAAATATATCGATAGTTGATGTTTTTTTAGTACAGCAAGTGGATTTCATTATATGACTTGTAATTGATAAGTCTCATTGAACATACTAAAGTTGTATTGTTACAAAAAATGTTGAGATTCTTTTAAAAGGCGTATATGACTTATTATACATGCATATGTGATTTCAGTTATTTCTTGTATTATATATCAATAAAAGGATTTGTTGATGAGCTTACTATAAGATGTCATGTAAGGTTTCAATATTTGTAATTTAGGAGTAGCCACATCATCCTAAGTCATAATATAATATTGATTATTGATAGTCATATCTATGACAAAATAATTTTTACAATGACTATAAAAAGACAAATGATACAAAAAAGATTACAATTAACGTATGAAGGGTAAACACTTAGCCCTATAGGGAGGTAAATATTTTTAAAGAGTTAATTGGAATAAAACAGAAACCTCAATATTTAATTTTCCTAGACCCATAGGTATAAAAATTTATTTTAGTGCTATTTTTATCAAATTTATTAATTAAAGAACTAAAATACGAGGTAAATTTTATGCATGATGCACCTCTACCCACGTTGATATAAATTATTTATTTCATAGCTTAAATTTGATTATTTTTCTTAATTTTATATTTTTCTTTTTGCTCTTATTAATGCTATTTCTAATTAAAAATAAAAAGTTCTCCTGGCTCTCATGTACATAGACATTAATTTGATGCTCTATGTGGATGAACCATACATTCAGATGGATTCAATTATTGTCACCGAAAAAACAACATATGAATGTTGGGAGCAATCCAATCGCTTAAGTACGATGCAATCTTTTAAGTGTGATGCTCATTAGTGTTGAATCTCGTATTTTGATGATGAAACTACTTGATATATGTTTATGATTTAATCTGCGTTTTGAGTGACGCAGGATGCTTCGATCAAGATGAGACAATTAAAGCAGGAAAATCATATTGTGCCGAAGGAACATGTCAGAAGATTGGACGTCGGGCCAGTGGATCGGTCGACGTATCGACAGAAGGCTTCGGGCCGTGGACTCGGGCATCGGGCCAAGAAGAGCGGGTATTGTGCCAAGGATATCGGAGTTGCGGAGTCAACTGGCCGATTGGGCAATAGGCTGCACGAGAGGACGATGCGCCGAAGAATCGGACGAAGCGTCGAGGGACCAATGACATGTCGGACAACTTGGTTAATTGCTTAGGATTAATTGTCTCGATCGAAGTTTTGTTTTAATTGTGCAGGATTAACTATGATAACGATGAAGACATAAAGCGAAACAAAGTGTCGGAGTCAAGCGCGAAGGATTTGTTGCGAGTTCGAGAGTTCGACGGAAGTCCGAAGATTCGTTGGGAGTTCGCGGAGCTCGCCGAGAAAGATCGGAGCTTGCCGAAGAAGCTCGTTGGAACTCGCTAAGAACAAATCGTGAAGTCTAGGAGCTTGCCGGGAGTCCGCAGAATGGTTTCCGAGAGTTCATCGGAAGACCGCCGGAAGTTTGCCGGAAGCTCGCTAGAAGAAGTCTTGACTTGCGGACTTTGTAATAGCTTAGAAAATGTCTTTAAATTCATAGTTAGCACGTTAATTAGGGTTAGGATTAGGTGTTAATCCTATAACCCAAGTAGGGGCCAATTAGGCCCAAGTTCGGACTGGTTTGGACCAAGTTTGGAGCCAAACCAAGTGAGCTGGAATAGTGAAGAGGTGCCACCTCTCCAGCCTGGAGGTGCCACCGCCAGGGCTGCGGGGTTGGGAGGTGCAACCGCCCCAGCCAGGAGGTGCAACCGCCTGGGCTGTGGGGTTGGGAGGTGCAACCGCCCCAGCCAGGAGGTGCAACCGCCAGGGCTGCAAGGCTGGGAGGTGCAACCGCCCCAGCCAAGAGGTTGCACCGCCAGAGCTCAAGTTCCGAGCTCTGCCAGGCGATGCAACCACCGAGCTCAGTCTTCGAGCTCTGGCAGAGAGGTGCATCAGCCTGAGCTCAGTCTCGAGCTCTGCCAGGTGATGCATTCACCAAGCTCAGTCTTCGAGCTCTGGCAGAGAGGTGGATCAGCCTGAGCTCAGCTTGGAGCTCTGCCAGGTGATGCAACCACCGAGCTCAGTTTCGAGCTCTGCCAGGTGATGCAATCACCAAGCTCAGTCTTCGAGCTCTGCCAGGTGATGCAACCGTCGAGCTCAGTCTTCGAGCTCTGGCAGAGAGAAGCAATCGGCAGAGCTCAGTCTTCGAGCTCTGCCAGGCGGTGCCACCTCTCCAGTCGAGAGGTGCAACCGCCTGATCCCAGAATTCTGGGATTTGATCGATTTGATCGTTTTGAGCTCGAATTTTGAATTGGGTTGGGGCCTATAAATACCCCACCCATTCAGCACTGAAAAGATACAGACCCATACCGAAATTGTGATCTTTTCTGTGATTCTAAAGAGCTCAAAAGTGTTGTAAAGCCTTTAAGTCTCCTCCTTCTGTTCTTCAAGTTTTCAATTGTAAAGTGAGGAGAGAAAGGTCTGTAAAGGTTGTCTCCTAAGCCTGTCAAAAGGAGAGAAACTGTAAGAGGGAAGTTTGGCCTTCGCCCATTGAAGGAAGGCACCTAGTTGACGTCGGCAACCTCATCGGTGGAGGAAGCCAAAAGTGGAGTAGGTCAAGGCTGACCGAACCACTCTAAATCTCTGGTTTGCGTTTATTTTCGAGCACTTTATCATTACTGCAAACCTCCCTCATCACTACTGCTCTCTGCGCTTTCACGAACAAGTTCTAAGTGCTGTTCTTCCAAATCTGCATTCAGACGTAAACTCGTATTTTCATACATTACAGTTTACGTTTACGTTTGATTCTGCAGAACTGTTTTCCGTGCTTTTACGAACGAGCTTCCTTGCAGTTTACGCTTACATTTTAATCCTATTAATAACTGCAATCTGTCCTCTACGATTTTACGAACGAGTTTCAACATTTAGACGTAAAACTGCATTCAGACGTAAATCGGCTTTCTTCGCTCAATCATCAGATTTCAGTTCACGTTTACGTCTTGGTTTGAACTGCATACTGCCTTCTGCGAGTATACAAACGAGTTTCAAAGTTTAGACGTAAATCTGCGTCTAACTGCGTTTAGACGTAAATCTGCGTTTAGACGTAAAACTGCGTTTAGACGCAAAACTGCGCTTAGACGCAAAACTGCGCTTAGACGCAATCTGCGCTTAGACGCAATCTGCGCTTAGACGCAAAACTGCGCTTAGACGCAATCTGCGCTTAGACGCAAACTACACTTAGATACAAACTGAGAATTTGCTTTTGCATCATAATAGTTTTTGAACAAACGCAGCTTTTGGTTTTTAATTTATTATAAGATTTCCGCTGCACTAATTCACCCCCCCCCCCTCTTAGTGCTCTTGATCCTAACAATTGGTATCAGAGCGGGGTATTTCTCATTTCGGATTTACACCCGAGAGAAATGACTTTTCAAGAGGGCTGTTCGGTCTTTCGTCCACCGTTCTTTAACGGATTGGACTACACTTATTGGAAAACTCGAATGAGAGTTTTCTTAATTTCTCTAAATCTGGATTTATGGAATATCATTGAAAACGGTTTTCAACTTCCCTCCAAACCGATGAACGAATGGTCGGTTTTGGAGAAGAAGAATTTTTCTTTAAACGCAAAGGCTATGAATGCCTTATTTTGCGCATTGGACAAAAATGAGTTCAATCGGATTTCTACGTGTGAAACGGCTTTCGATATTTGGCGCACTCTTGAAATCACGCACGAGGGAACTAGTAGAGTCAAAGACTCGAAAGTTAATATTCTACTGCTTGATTTCGAGCTTTTTCATATGAAACCAAGCGAAACCGTTGTTGACATGTACACCCGTGTTACGGATGTCGTCAATGGTTTAAAATCACTTGGTAAAAGCTTTTCGGATTTTGAACTCGTTAACAAAGTTTTGCGCTCACTTTCTAAAACTTGGGATTCAAAAGTAACTGCTATTCAAGAATCGAAAAACTTGAACCATTTTCCACTTGAAGAACTAATTGGTTCATTGATCACATATGAAATGACGTGCAATGCACGTGAAGAACTTGAGAACCACCTTCCAAAGAACAGGAAGGATTTGGAACTCTGGACAAATGAATGCCACTTGAGCGATGACTCAAGTGATGAGGACAATGATGAACAAACCAACCTTCCAAAGAACAGGAAGGATTTGGGACATAGAACATTTGAAGACCACTCGAGCATAAGCTCAAGTGATGGTGAACTTAAAATGAAACGAAAATTAAAAAGCAAAAAGAATGGAACTACTTGCTTTAAACGCAAGAAGAAGAACAAAAATTGGGATGAATCGAGCTCCTCCGAAGAAGAGAAAGTCAACAAAAGCAAGGCGGCAAACTACGCCTTAACAGCCTACAATGATGAGGTAATCGAAATCCCCCTAATTTACTTCGAAATTACATGATGCATTTCATGATGCATTTTTCTTTTTCGTTAAATTTTCTTGAAAATTATATTTTTAATAATTTAATAATGAAAATGCAAAAATATGATCATGCTTGTAATCTTGAAAATGATAATGAAAATTGCATGTCTCATGTTAATGCAAGATAGAAATCTAATGATTTTACACCTAGTGAGATTAATCTTATTTATGTGCTTGAGAAGCAAGAATGTATATTTTGATGATTTTCATATTGCTTTTCAATGACGATACATGGCTTTTGTCTAGAAGGCTTGATATTTTTCATTGTCTTTGTTTATTAAATATAATGTATGGTTTTGACATAAAAATAAAGATTTGAGCATGCTATTATAAAGTCAATCATAAATTAAAACTAAAGAAGTTTTAGGCATTTATAAGAATCATTCAAAATTATGTTCAATGAAACCTTGCTTAATGTTGCAATAAAAATATTAAAGTTATAATTGATGATTTCAGATTTGACAAATGCTACACTTTAAATATGAATCATTCTTCAATCAGATTAAATGCTTCAATCATTTTCTATCTCTAAGAGTTCTCGATTTTGGTGAAATACAAGTGATAAATTCATTTATAATATCTTGTAAATCACTTGAATTATGAATGAGTTTTTCTTTTTTATGATGTGTTAAAAGAATCACTTAAAAAGAAAATGTTTTTCCCATTTTATCGAGATTAATGATTTCATGATATTATGTGAATCTCGAAACTGATTTTGATGAAATAGTAATAACGTTATTCATGTTATGAATCTTAAAAATGATAATATGCTTCATGTGATAATATGAATACATGAAACACTTATGATTTTCTGTGTATTCATAAAATATTTATCTCATCATCCAATAACTCTTCTTGATATTCCTTATGAGATGAAATGAAATAATGCATGAAATACAAATGAGGAGTTAATAATCATGCATAATAGGATGTAATGAATTCTAGATACCATCGTTTGAATATCTATGATCATACTGCCAAAATGATATATCACGAATGCTTGAATATCATGTTTGATATGCTCATGATGATGATTGATTTTTCGGTATCATGCATAAATTTTTTGAAATGTAATGTTAATGAATCTGTGCATTGAAACTATAATGATGCACAAATAAAAATGCTTACTTACCTTTGTCATGATTTAGAAATTGATGTAAAGGGTTTTTCCCTTGTCGACAATGACAAAGGGGGAGATAGCTAGCTTGTACAAGTCAAGAAGATGAAAAAACTTGATTGCTAGCTTGCCTATCTCAAGAGGCAAAAATGCTAACTTGCACATCTAGCAAAACTTGACAAATTTGCATATATCAAGAAGCAAGAGTTGCTTTCTTGAACATCTCAAATTTGCTAGCTTGCATGATATAGAACTTGCTATCTTGAACATTACCAAAAGTGCTATCTTATATGTTATAAAATTTGAATATCTAAAACTTGATAGCATGAATGTTCTAAGCATTATATAACACTTGCTAAATCTTCTAGCTCCAAGATTGCATGATGATAAAACTTGATATTATGATGCAATGAGTTGAACCAATATCACACACACTTGTTTGTAGTACTTCTCCTTTTTGTTGATGACAAAGGGGGAGAAGTATGTTGATGACATGACATGTGATGCATAAGTTTATGCATAAGTTCATGTTGACGTATTGCATGTATTCATGATGAATATTGCAATGACTTGAATTCAGTTTGAATTCAAGGTTCTATCAATATGGCATATTGATAGGGGGAGTTTGTTTAAACTCCGGGAGTTAAGTTTAACTCCGTCATCAAGTGGTTGTCATCATCAAAAAGGGGGAGATTGTTGAATCTCGTATTTTGATGATGAAACTACTTGATATATGTTTATGATTTAATCTGCGTTTTGAGTGACGCAGGATGCTTCGATCAGGATGAGACAATTAAAGCAGGAAAATCATATTGTGCCGAAGGAACATGTCAGAAGATTGGACGTCGGGCCAGTGGATCGGTCGACGTATCGACAGAAGGCTTCGGGCCGTGGACTCGGGCATCGGGCCAAGAAGAGCGGGTATTGTGCCAAGGATATCGGAGTTGCGGAGTCAACTGGCCGATTGGGCAATAGGCTGCACGAGAGGACGATGCGCCGAAGAATCGGACGAAGCGTCGAGGGACCAATGACATGTCGGACAACTTGGTTAATTGCTTAGGATTAATTGTCTCGATCGAAGTTTTGTTTTAATTGTGCAGGATTAACTATGATAACGATGAAGACATAAAGCGAAACAAAGTGTCGGAGTCAAGCGCGAAGGATTTGTTGCGAGTTCGAGAGTTCGACGGAAGTCCGAAGATTCGTTGGGAGTTCGCGGAGCTCGCCGAGAAAGATCGGAGCTTGCCGAAGAAGCTCGTTGGAACTCGCTAAGAACAAATCGTGAAGTCTAGGAGCTTGCCGGGAGTCCGCAGAATGGTTTCCGAGAGTTCATCGGAAGACCGCCGGAAGTTTGCCGGAAGCTCGCTAGAAGAAGTCTTGACTTGCGGACTTTGTAATAGCTTAGAAAATGTCTTTAAATTCATAGTTAGCACGTTAATTAGGGTTAGGATTAGGTGTTAATCCTATAACCCAAGTAGGGGCCAATTAGGCCCAAGTTCGGACTGGTTTGGACCAAGTTTGGAGCCAAACCAAGTGAGCTGGAATAGTGAAGAGGTGCCACCTCTCCAGCCTGGAGGTGCCACCGCCAGGGCTGCGGGGTTGGGAGGTGCAACCGCCCTAGCCAGGAGGTGCAACCGCCTGGGCTGTGGGGTTGGGAGGTGCAACCGCCCCAGCCAGGAGGTGCAACCGCCTGGGCTGTGGGGTTGGGAGGTGCAACCGCCCCAGCCAGGAGGTGCAACCGCCAGGGCTGCAAGGCTGGGAGGTGCAACCGCCCCAGCCAAGAGGTTGCACCGCCAGAGCTCAAGTTCCGAGCTCTGCCAGGCGATGCAACCACCGAGCTCAGTCTTCGAGCTCTGGCAGAGAGGTGCATCAGCCTGAGCTCAGTCTCGAGCTCTGCCAGGTGATGCATTCACCAAGCTCAGTCTTCGAGCTCTGGCAGAGAGGTGGATCAGCCTGAGCTCAGCTTGGAGCTCTGCCAGGTGATGCAACCACCGAGCTCAGTTTCGAGCTCTGCTAGGTGATGCAATCACCAAGCTCAGTCTTCGAGCTCTGCCAAGTGATGCAACCATCGAGCTCAGTCTTCGAGCTCTGGCAGAGAGAAGCAATCGGCAGAGCTCAGTCTTCGAGCTCTGCCAGGCGGTGCCACCTCTCCAGTCGAGAGGTGCAACCGCCTGATCCCAGAATTCTGGGATTTGATCGATTTGATCGTTTTGAGCTCGAATTTTGAATTGGGTTGGGGCCTATAAATACCCCACCCATTCAGCACTGAAAAGATACAGACCCATACCGAAATTGTGATCTTTTCTGTGATTCTAAAGAGCTCAAAAGTGTTGTAAAGCCTTTAAGTCTCCTCCTTCTGTTCTTCAAGTTTTCAATTGTAAAGTGAGGAGAGAAAGGTCTGTAAAGGTTGTCTCCTAAGCCTGTCAAAAGGAGAGAAACTGTAAGAGGGAAGTTTGGCCTTCGCCCATTGAAGGAAGGCACCTAGTTGACGTCGGCAACCTCATCGGTGGAGGAAGCCAAAAGTGGAGTAGGTCAAGGCTGACCGAACCACTCTAAATCTCTGGTTTGCGTTTATTTTCGAGCACTTTATCATTACTGCAAACCTCCCTCATCACTACTGCTCTCTGCGCTTTCACGAACAAGTTCTAAGTGCTGTTCTTCCAAATCTGCATTCAGACGTAAACTCGTATTTTCATACATTACAGTTTACGTTTACGTTTGATTCTGCAGAACTGTTTTCCGTGCTTTTACGAACGAGCTTCCTTGCAGTTTATGCTTACATTTTAATCCTATTAATAACTGCAATCTATCCTCTACGATTTTACGAACGAGTTTCAACATTTAGACGTAAAACTGCATTCAGACGTAAATCGGCTTTCTTCGCTCAATCATCAGATTTCAGTTCACGTTTACGTCTTGGTTTGAACTGCATACTGCCTTCTGCGAGTATACAAACGAGTTTCAAAGTTTAGACGTAAATCTGCGTCTAACTGCGTTTAGACGTAAATCTGCGTTTAGACGTAAAACTGCGTTTAGACGCAAAACTGCGCTTAGACGCAAAACTGCGCTTAGACGCAATCTGCGCTTAGACGCAAAACTGCGCTTAGACGCAATCTGCGCTTAGACGCAAACTACACTTAGATACAAACTGAGAATTTGCTTTTGCATCATAATAGTTTTTGAACAAACGCAGCTTTTGGTTTTTAATTTATTATAAGATTTCCGCTGCACTAATTCACCCCCCCCCCCTCTTAGTGCTCTTGATCCTAACAATTAGATCTGCATTCATGAGTATTATTTATGAATTTTATGATCAAAGAACTTATAAAACTCACTAAAGAATAATTTATGACTGTTAGGATCAAGAGCACTAAGAGGGGGGGGCAAATTAGTACAGTAGAAAACCTTCTACGATTAAAACAAAAACTGCGTTTGTTCGTTAAAAGTGATTTCGGTAAGAAAGCTGATTCGTAAATCACTTTAACTTTTGTTTAAGTGAGATGCAGCAAAGATATAAATGCAGTTTGCAGTTATGATTCAAATCAGATAGTAGGCGCAAACTGAAATATGATATTCGTACGAAAAAATTGATTTACGTCTAAATGCTGATTCGTAAATCACTTGATTAAGCGAGATGTAGTTTAAGCAAGGATATAAAGTCAGTTTACAGTTATGATAGAAATCAAAACGTAAATGCAAACCCAAATATGATGATCGTACGATAAAACTGATTTACGTCTAAATGTCGATTCGGAAGGTGCAAAGCTTGAAACCCGATCGTATATGCGCACAAAGCAGTAAGCTTTTGAGGAGGTTTGCAGTAAAAATAATATACTCAAAGCAAATGCAAACCGAGATTTAGAGTGGTTCGTTAATCTTGACCTACTCCACTTTTGGCTTCCTCCACCGACGAGGTCACCGACGTCAACTAGAGGCCTTCCTTCAACAGGCGAAGGCCAACCATGTTGAATCTCAGATTTTGATGATGAAGTCAATTGTCATTTGTTGTCTAATCTATGTGTTGAGATAAGTGTGCAGGATTAACTACGATGAACGTTAGACAAGCAGCAGGAGTTGCGCCGGAGTTAAGATCATGATCACGTTGGGAGTTCGAGAGTTCGACGGAAGTTCGAACGGTCGTCGGAGGTTCTGCGAGAACAGATCCGAGAAGTCCATAAGCTTGCCAAGCGAAGCTCGTCGGAACTCGCCAAGAGAAATGGCATACGCCGGAAACCAAGAGGGGCATTCTATTACGCGTCCACCCATGTTCAGTGGGACGAACTACACCTACTGGAAGACCCGAATGAGGATCTTTCTTATTTCTATGGATTTTGAACTGTGGAATCTTGTCGAAAACGGATTTTCGAAGTCTTCTCTTCCAATGATCGATTGGAATGATTTGGAGAAGAAGGCTTTCGCTCTTAATGCAAAGGCTATGAATGCCTTATTTTGTGCACTTGATAAAAACGAGTTTAACCGTGTTTCAACTTGTGAAACTGCATTTGATATTTGGCACACACTCGAAGTGACCCATGAGGGCACAAGTAGAGTAAAAGAGTCAAAAATCAATTTGCTGTTACATTCTTTCGAACTTTTTCGGATGAAACCGAGTGAAACCATTGGCGACATGTTTACCCGTTTCACGGATGTCGTCAACGGTCTAAAAGGACTCGGAAAGAGCTTTTCAGATTTTGAGCTTGTTAATAAGATACTAAGATCCCTTCCTAAGAGTTGGGATCCTAAAGTCACTGCTATTCAAGAGGCAAAAGATTTGTGAAATTTCCCTCTTGAAGAACTAATCGGGTCATTAATGACCTACGAAATGACTTGTAAAGCTCATGAAGAGCAAGAAGACATCCTTCCAAAGAACAGGAAGGATATGGCACTCAAAACTTCTGAATGCCACTTGAGAGAAAACTCAAGTGATGAGGACTATGATGATGACTTGGCACTTCTAACAAGAAAGTTTAAAAAGTTCTTTAAAAGAAACAAGTTTAAGAATGATGCAAAAAATAAACTTGAACCCAAGAAGGACCAAGTAATCTGCTATGAATGCAAAAAGCCGGGACACTACAAGAGTGATTGTCCCCAAGATTTCCGCTGCACTAATTCACCCCCCCCCTCTTAGTGCTCTCGATCCTAACAGCCGGAAGTTCGCAGAAGCATCACCGAGGGTTCATCGGATGATCGACGGAAGTTCGCCGGAAACTCGCCGGAAGAAGCGATTGACGCATCGGAGCAAAGCTGCAGAAATTATCTTAGATTTAATCGTAGTTAGCACGTTGATTAAGTTGGAAAATGGGAGGTGATCCCATTAGCTTAATCTTGGGGCAATTGGGCCCCTGAAAAGATTGAAATTGGGCCGAATGGAGCTAACCATTCGGACCCTGATTGCACCAGGAGGTGCAACCGCCTAGGCCAGGAGGTGGCACCGCCTGGGCTAAGTCTCCCAGCGAGACTGGGCGGTGCAACCGCTTCATTCAGGAGGTGGCACCGCCTGGGGCTCAGTCTCCGAGCCAGACTCAGGCGGTGCAACCACCCCTGACAGAGAGGTGCAACCGCTTGGGCTCAATCTCCGAGCTCTGCCAGGCGGTGCAACCTCTCCAGTCAGGAGGTTCAACCGTCTAATCCCGGAATTCCGGGATTTGATGGTTTTGAGCTCCAAATTTGAACTGGGTTGGGGCCTATAAATACCCCACCCATTCAGCACAGAAATTACATAGACCTACACCGAAATCTTGATTCTTTCTGTGATTCTAAGAGCTCAAAATTGTTGTAAAGCCTTTAAGTCTCCTCCTTCTGTTCTTTAAGCTTTTGAATTGTAAAGTGAGGAGAGAAAGGTTCTGTAAGGGTTGTCTCCTGAGCCCATCAAAAGGAGTGAAACTGTAAAAGGGCAGTTGGCCTTCGCCCATTGAAGGAAGGCAGCTAGTTGACGTCGGTGACCTCGTCGGAGGAGGAAGCCAAAAGTGGAGTAGGTCAAGACTGACCGAACCACTCTAAATCTCTGGTTTGCTTTTATTTTGAGTACCTTATCATTACTACAAACCTCCTACATAACTACTACTCTCTGCGCCTTTACGAACAAGTTCTAAGTGCTGATCTTTTCGAATATGCATTCAGACGTAAATCTGTGTTTTTCGTACGATCAGCTTACGTTTGTGTTTTGATTCTGCAAAACTGTCTTCTGCGCTTTTATGAACTAGCTTCTAAGTTTAGATCCCTTTGAAACTGTTTTAGACGCAAACTATGTTTAGACGTAAAACTGCGTTTAGACGCAAACTGCGTTTAGACGTAAAACTGCGTTTAAACGTAAACTGCGCAAACTGTGTTTAAACATAAAACTGTGTTTTAGACGTAAACTTCTTTTAAACGTAAAACTACGTCTAGACGTAAAACTGTGTTTAGACGCAAACTGCGTTTAGACGTAAAACTGCGTTTAGACGTAAACTGAGTTTAGACGCAAAACTGGGTTTAGACGCAAACTGCGCAAACTGTGTTTAGACATAAAACTGTGTTTTAGACGTAAACTACTTTTAGACGCAAAATGCGTTTAGACGTAAAACTGCGTTTAGACGTAAATTGAGTTTAGACGCAAAACTGCGTTTAGACGTAAAACTATGTTTAGACGCAAAACTGCGTTTAGACGCAAACTGTATTTAGACGCAAACTCAGTTTAGACGTAAACTGTGCTTAGACTTAAACTACGCTTAATCTTAAGTAATCTTAGAATCGGCTTTTACATCGAAATCGTTTTTATCGGACGAACGCAGCTTTCGTTTTTAAATCGCTGAAAGATATCCGCTGCACTAATTCACCCCCCCTCTTAGTGCTCTCGATCCTAACAATTGGTATCAGAGCGAGGTTAACTCTCTAACGGATTAAAACCCAAGAGAGATGGCATACGCTGGAAACCAAGAGGGGCATTCTATTACACGTCCACCCATGTTCAGTGGGACGGACTACACCTACTGGAAGACCCGAATGAGGATCTTTCTTATTTCAATGGATTTTGAATTGTGGAACCTTGTTGAAAACGGATTTTCAAAGTCTTCTCTTCCAATGATCGATTGGAATGAATTGGAAAAGAAGGCTTTCGCTCTTAATGCAAAGGCTATGAATGCCTTATTTTGCGCACTTGATAAAAACGAGTTTAATCGTGTTTCAACTTAAACTGTATTTAGACGCAAACTGCGTTTAGATGTAAAACTGCGTTTAGACGTAAATTGAGTTTAGATGCAAAACTACGTTTAGACGTAAAATTGTGTTTAGACGCAAAACTAC
Organism: Musa acuminata AAA Group; assembly: GCF_036884655.1. NCBI lineage: Eukaryota > Viridiplantae > Streptophyta > Magnoliopsida > Zingiberales > Musaceae > Musa > Musa acuminata. The sequence goes on along the minus strand of NC_088346.1, from coordinate 17,835,901 downwards.
ATTTAGATGCAAACTCAGTTTAGACGTAAACTGTGCTTAGACTTAAACTGCGCTTAATCTTAAGTAATCTTAGAATCGGCTTTTACATCGAAATCGTTTTTATCGGACGAACGCAGCTTTCGTTTTTAAATCGCTGAAAAATATCCGCTGCACTAATTCACCCCCTCTTAGTGCTCTCGATTCTAACAAACCACCCTTTTACAGTTTCACTCCTTTTGACAGGCTTAGGAGACAACCCTTACAGAATTTTCTCTCCTCTCTTTAAAGCTCAGAACTTGGAAGAAAAGAGGGAGAAGAACTTTTGGCCTTTACAACAATTTTGAGCTCTAAAAATCACAAAACAAGATCAGTATTTCGGTGTATGTTGTGTGTGCTTTCAATGCTGAAAGGGTGGGGTATTTATAGGCCCCAACCCAGTTCGAATTTGGAGCTCAAAACTGTCAATTCCCAGAATTCCGAGATCTGACGGTTGCACCTCCTAACTGAGGCGGTTGCACCGCCTGGCAGAGCTCGAAGACTGAGCCTCCAGACGGTGCCACCTCCTATCAGGGGTGGTTGCACCTCCTGCCAGAGCTCAAAGACCAAGCTCAGGCGATGCTACCTCCTGTCAGGGGAGGTTGCACCGCCCAGTCTTGCTCAGAGACTGAGCCCAAGCGGTGCCACCTCCTGGCTGGGGCGGTTGCACCGCCCAGCCTCACTCGGAGACTTAGCCCAAGCGGTGCCACCTCTTGGCTTGGGCGGTTCAACCGCCTAGCATAAATCAGGGTCCGAATGGGTTGATCCATTTTGCCCAATTTGGGTTTTTCAGGGGCCCAATTACCCCAAGATTAAGTTAATGGGATCACCTCCCATTTCCAACTTAATCATTGTGCTAACTATGATATTCCCTAAGACATTTACTGCAACTTGCTCCGGTGCGTCAATCGCTTCTTCCGGCGAACTTCCGTCGATCATCCGATGAACCCTCGGTGATGCTCCTACGGACTTCCAGCAAACTCCTAGACTTGCGACGATCCACTTGGCGAGTTCCGACGAACTTCTTTGGCAAGCTCATGGACTTCTCGGATTTGTTCCCGTAGAACCTCCGACGACTGTCCGAACTTCCGTCGAACTCTCGAACTCCCAACGTGATCATTGTCTTGACTCCGGCGCAACTCCTGCTACATGTCTTACTTTCATCGTAGTTAATCCTGCACACTTATCTCAACATATAGATTAGATAACAAATGACAATTGGCTTCATTATCAAAATCCGAGATTCAATAATGACTTCGTATAAGCCACTCTTATTAGCACCTTAACGAAAAGATTTTCAAGTATGAAGTTTGACAATTAAAGATTGTGTGAGCTTTAAGTCCTTGTAAGTTGCTCAACTTTAAGTCCCTGTAAGTTGAGATGTCATAATTATTTTTGGTCCATTCCATATTGAATTCTCTTCCTATTAATTCATTTAAAATTTTCTACAACACATATAAAGAAAAATGGTTAATTAATGAACTTTTGGTTATGTGTGTGTATGAGAGGAAGTTGATAGGATAAAAGAATTTTGTATATGAATAAATACAAGCATGTCATAATATTTAGTGAAATTAAATGAAAATCATAATCATATAAAATATCAAGATTTACATTAAAAAATCTCTCCAAAGCGAAATGTAAAAACCATGGGACAAGCTAAAAAAGCAGATCCACTATAAAAATAATAAACGTATATATCTCAAAGTCTCTTGCCTAAAACCCAAGCAACAATCACAAGAGAATAATTAAGATACAAGGATTATATTACTGTGTATAATATCTAAAAACTCCTCAAGTGATCATAACAAGTAATCCATTGTAAATCTGATTTAACCTAAGGTGAGAACACTACTTGGATGATTGAGAATAACCTCTGTATTATCCCTATCTTCTTCTCTTTTTCTTTTATTGTTCTTCTGCCCTTAACCATAATTGTTGCGATTTCTCCATTTTTCTTAGCCACGTCCATAACTATTTCTACCCTTTTTGTCTCGGCCCTCTTTTTCAGCCCTAGTCACCACAAGTTTAGGTTAAAAGAGTTAGAGTTTTAATACTAATATGGGTTGTGGGTTATTAAAGAGGAGAATCAACTAGCTTTGTATTGCTCATATTGAATCTATCTAATACATTCTTAATGTATTTCTTTTGTGATAATAAAATCTTATTATTTTTTCTATCACGAAAAATCTGCATGCCTAGTATTTGCTTTACTAGCCCTATGTCCCTTATTACAAAGGACTTACTCCTTCCTTTTTCAACATATCAATTGTAGACATATTTTTCCTAAGGATAAGCATATTATCAATATAAAGCAAGAGAATAATAAAATCTTCACTAAATCATTTGATGCACATACAACGATTTAAAGTCGTTCTTTTGTATTCATTTTTAGCCATAAATAAATCAAACTTTTTATACTACTGTCTTGAAGCTTGCTTTAGTCTATACAAGCTTTTTCTCAACATATAGATAAAATTTTCTTTATCTTTGAATTTAAAGTCTTCTGGTTGCTTTATATAAATTTTCTCCTCCAAATCACTATGAAGTAAAGTTATCTTCATATCTAACTGCTCAACCTCCAAGTCTAGGCTAGCAGTAATACCAAAAGCATCACAAATAGAAGACATTTTAACAATAGGAGAAAAAATCTCTTTAAAATCAATACCTTTCTTTTAACTAAAGCCTTTTGCAACCAATCTAGCTTTGAACTTTGGTTGAGAACATTGTTCTTTAGTCTTTAACCAACAAACCCACTTATTCTTCAAGACCTTCCTTCTCTTTGGTAGTTTCACCAAATTAGATGTGTGGTTCTTCTGTAAAGCATCAATCTCTTCTTGTATAGCAACTAACCATTTCTTTTTCTACTCACTTTTAATTGCTTCCTAGTAACTCTCTGGTTTACTTATATCAATAAGAATAATATATTCATTTGTAAAGTATCTTTTGGAAGTTTGACATTATCTGGAATATCTTCTCAAATAAGGTTCTTATAGGAAATTCTAGGGGCGACATCACATGCATAGCAGAAGAACAGAAAAATAAAAACCTCTAAATTTCCCATAAATTGTGTTCATCGTCGTGCGAAGATTAGTGCGTAAAATCCACAAAAATACAAAATGTGTATATGAAATATTGTGTTTTACCTAAGGAGATCATACATCCCTGAATCCCTATAGATCTGTAGAAGAGGATGAAGGAGGTCAAGCGTCCTCCTCTCTAGTGGTGATCCACACAGCAGGGCTGCAACAATGCTCCTTAAATCTCCAAGCCTGCTATTTGAGGAGAAGAAGGGGAGAGGAGAATAGGAGATGGCAACCAAGAGAAGCTCTAGCCTATGAACCTTTGATTCCCTCTGATTTATAGAGGCCCCTTGTCAACTTAACTCTAATGGATCCTGCCGCATTGGGTATTAGATTTTCATCTAACTACCAAAGCCTCTTAGATTATTGGATCTCATCGGTTCTTATTGGATCTCATTCATATTATCGAATAATTCAGGAACTTATTATATATCCAATAAGTTAGGGGCTCCGACAGATATATCATATCTGAACCGTTACTCGTCGCAATGCCTACCATATATGTGTGACCCTCTAAGTCCAATATTGAGCTATTATAACTTATTCTAGTTTAGTGAATTATTATCTCCGTAATAATTCACTCAACTTATCAACTACAAATGTACTAGGCCACTACACCGTAGTTCCCAGACGACACAAGGGAATATAATATATTTGACCTATCTATCCTCAATTATCATGTACTTATAGTCCCTCATCCATCTAATATCCTAGAGATCATATACGGGGCATGGTGTTATCAGACCCATATGGTTTCGACTCGAGTCTCGCTCTAATCGGCATCTCCTGGAGAACTCTTTCTCTCTCAATCGGAAAGACCTTGGCTAGGGATTTGTCTGAATAATAATATAAGAGTATTCCTCTCATGACACCGAGAATGGATGATGCTTTATTGATACTAAATAGTTATCGTAAGGTTGACGACCACTCCAGATGACCGGTTGTGCTAGATCTGGAACTTCCAGACCTATAAGTCTGGCATTAAATAGTGGAGTACTCATACAAGATATCCTTCGTGTCTCAAGTCTAAGAACCAATTACACCACTAGGACTATGGAATCGCTATTTGACAATAAGGCATCATCAACTATCCAGCATTCCGTGAGCGGATCAATTAGTAAACTCTTTCTCCAATTACCACCTACACTATATCCCTAGTGTCCCCACATGAGCAACTATGAGACCAGCAGCCTCCATCATATATACGAGTATACAGTATACCATTCTGTCTGGTTATCTCGATGTCCCTTTCGAGCAACCTATGACCGAGATTATTTAGGATTTGTGTTTAAAAGCGAATCAATCGCATTATCGCGATCTCATCACTATCTGATTCCCATTGCACATATCCATGAACATCACAATATATTCATGCAATAGGGAATTTAAAATAATAAAGTGCTAAATAATAATAATAATTAAAAAGATTGCATGTAAGTCACACGTGCCATCACTCACGTGATTGGCTGATTGGCTTATAGGGTACCTATGACTAGCAATCTCCCACTTAACCTAAAGCCAATCACCTCTGTATCTAATCCCAATCAGACTCTTATGACACTCAAAGACAATCTGAGACAATGGCTTTATTAGTGGATCTGTAATGTTATCTTCAGATGGAACTCTTTCCACTGCTATATCTCCTTGGGCCATGATCTCTCTAATTAGCTAGAACCTCCTCAGAATATTTTTAATGAGGCCCGGGTTCCCTCATTTAAGCAATGGCCCTACTATTATCGTAATATAAGGGAATTGACTCCTCGCTCCCTAACACGACTCCCAAATCTGTGATGAACTTCATCATCTTGACTCTCTTCTTTGTTGCCTTTACTGCAACAATGTACTCCGCCTCTATGGTCGAGTCAATAATAGTATCTTGCTTGGAACTCTTCCAGCACACTATTCTTCCATTCAGGGTGTATATATATCTCGAATTCAACTTACTATTATCAAAATCAGATTGGAAACTCAAGTCTGTGTAGCCTTCAACCCTAAGGCTACTACCTCTATATACCAATAAAAGATACTTAATTCTTCGCAAGTATATAAGGATACACTTTACTATTTTCTAATGCTCCAAGCTTAGATTTGCCTAGTACCTGTAGGGAAATCTTTGGGGTGACATCACATGTGCAACGAAAGAATATAAAAGATAAAATCCCTAATTCCCAAGGATGTGTTCGTCGTTGTGCAAAGATTGGTGCGCAAAATCCACGAAACTGAAAACTGTGTATATTAAATATTATGCTACATAGGGAGATCATATATCCCTCAATCCATATATATCTCTAGGAGAGGGTGAAGGAGGTCAAGCGCCCTCCTCTTTAGCAGTGATCCACACAGTAGGGATGCAATGATGCTTCTCAAAACTCCAAGCCTACTCTGAGGTGGGAAGCACGAGGAAAATAGGAGAGGCAACCAAAAAGCTCTAACATATGAACCATTAGTCCCTTCTATTTATAGAGATCCCCTATCAACTTAACCCTAATGGATCCTACCCTATTGGATATTGGATCTCCATCCAACTACCCAAGCCTCTTAGGTTAGTGGAACTATATCCGATAATCTCTCATAGGCTTTTCTTGGATCTCATCCATAGGATCCAATAATTCATAGGCTTAATGGATATCCAATAAGATATGGGCTCCGACGGATATCTCATATCTGAACCTCTACTCATTGCAACATCTATCATATGTGTGGACCCTCTAGGCCCAATATCGAGCTGGCCATGAGTTATACCTATCAGAACTCTTTCTAGCTCAATGAATTATTATCTTCATAATAATTCACTCGACTCATCGACTGTAGACGTATTAGGCTACTATGCCGTAGTCTCTAGACGATACATGGGAATCCAATCCATTGGACCTATCTGTGTTCAATTACCGTATACATATAGTCCTTTATCTATCTAATATCCCAAAGACCATATACCGGGCATGGTGCTATCAGACCCATACGGTTTCTGCTCAAGTCTTGCTCTAATCGGATTCTCATATAGAACTCTTTCTCTCTTAATCCGAATGACCCTAGCCAGAGATTTTTCTAAGCAAAAACACATAGGATATTCCTCTCATAACACTGAGAGCGGATGATCCTCTATTGACACTCAATAGCCCTCGTAAGGTTAATTGTCATTCCCAATGGTCAATTGTGCTAGATCTGGAACTTACAAACCTATAAGTCTGGTATCAAAGAGTGAAGCACTCATACAGGACATCCTTGGTGTCTCAAGTCTAAAGACCAGGTACACTATTGGGACTACGAAATCATTGTCTTATAATAAGGCATCATCAACCATCTAACATTCCGTAAGTGGGATTAATAAGTGAACTCATTTCCCAATGAGTACTTGTATTGTATCCCTAGTGTCCAACTGCATCTATCATATGGACGGGTATACAACACATCAGTCTATCCCGTTGTCTCGATATCCCTCTCGAATAACCTATGACTGAGATTATTTAGGATCTGTGTTTAAAGATGAATCGGTTTTATTATCATGATTTCATTATGATCCGATTCCTATTGCACAGATCCATGGACATCACAATATATTCAAGCAATAAGTAATATAAAGTGATAAAATATCAAATAATAATAATAAGCAAAAATATTGCATGTTAAGTTATATGTGTCATCACTCACATGATTGTCTTGCAGGACACATATAACTAGCAATCTCCCACTTGACCTAAAGTCAATTACCTCTGTATCTAATCCCCATCAGACCTCTATGACGCCTGAAGACAATTTGAGACAACGGCTTTATCCATGGATATACAATGTTATCTTCGGATTTATATAATTAACTTAAAATAGTTGGTAAGAAATATAAATTGCTAAAAAAGGATCATGTATATCTCTCTAGGGAATTTGATAAATTAAAAAATAAGTATGACAATTGCTTATTAATATGTTGCACTAAATACGTAAAGTTAGACTCATTCAAAAAGGAAAATATGTTATTACAATAAATATTAAAAAAAATTAAAATTAGAAACTAATCATTAAACATGATTCTTGCTAACAAGTGACGTATATGGATTTATTTGGACCAATTTAAAATTAGAAATAAATCATTAAACAAATCAAGTGAGTACCTCTAGACTATTATAATTAATTCATATCGATTTATTCGGATCAATTAATTATTGAATCTTAGATTTTGATGTTGAAATCAATTGATAAAGTTTATGATCTAATCTATGTTTTAAGTGACGTAAGACTAACTTCAATCAGAAAAAGCAAATCAATTAAAGTAGGAGGAATTAGACGTTGGGACGAAGTGGAACATGTTAGAAGATTGGATGTCAGGTTGGAGGATCGGTCGACGTATCGGCAGAAGGCTTCTTATCGTGATTTCGGGCATCGGGCTGAAGGATCAGACATTGCACCAAGGAGATTGGAAGTTACGGGAGTCAACATGCTGATTGGGCAATATGCCAAAGGAGAGGACGATGCGCCGAAGGATCGGAGGAAGCGTTGGATAAACCAATGACATGCGAGATAACATAGGATTCATGCTTGTAATTATGTGTCTTGATTGAGTTAGTTTAGGACTAATTGAGATAGTTTTGGGATGAAACAATGTCAACTCAATTAGGGGCCAATTGAGCCTGAATCAAGGCTGAATTGGGCCTACTATTTGGCCCATTCATTATCCTGTAGCTGTTGAATCTCGGATTTTGATGATGAAGTCAATTGTCATTTGTTGTCTAATCTATGTGTTGAGATAAGTGTGTAGGATTAACTACGATGAAAGTTAGACAAGTAGCAGGAGTTGCGCCAGAGTCAAGTTCATGATCACGTTGGAAGTTCGAGAGTTCGACGGAAGTTCGGACGGTCGTCGGAGGTTCTGCGAGAACAGATCCGAGAAGTGTTGGGAAATCATAGGGGGCGACATCATATGCGCAGCGGAAGAACAAGAAAACAAAAATCCCCGATTCCCAAAAAGATGTTCATCGTCGTGCGAAGATTGGTGCGCAAAATCCGCAAAAAACACAAAACTGCGTATAAAGATTGTGTTACCTAGGGAGATCGTATATCCCTGTTTCCTTGCAGATCCTTAGGAGAGGGTGAAGGAGGTCAAGCGTCCTCCTCTCTAGCGGTGATCCACACAGCAGGGTTGCGACGACGCTCCTCAAAACTCTAGGCCTACTCTGAGGGGGAGAGGGAGAGGAGAATAGGAAGGGCAAGCAAAGACTCTAGCCTATGAGGCTGTGAATCCCTCCTATTTATAGAGATCCCGTGTCAAAACCCTAATGGGTCCTTTCCCTAGTGGGTATTGGATCTGCATCCAATAAGACAAGGGCTCCGTCGGATATCTCATATCCGAACCTCTACTCATCGCAATGCCTACCATATGTGTGTGACCCTCTAGGCCCAATATCGAGCTGGCCGTGAGTCATACCTGTCAGAACTCCTTCTAACTCAGTGAATTATTATCTCTGTAATAATTCACTCGACTCATCGACTACGGAAGTACTAGGCCACTACGCCGTAGTCCCCAGACGATACAGGGGAATCCAATCCATTGGACTTGTCTGTCCTCAGTTACCATGTACCTATAGTCCCTCATCCATCTAATATCCCAGAGACCGTATATCGAGCATGGTGCTGTCAGACCCATACGGTTTCTACTCGAGTCTCGCTCTAATCGGATTCTCCCGGAGAACTCTTTCTCTCTCAACCCGAATGACCCTGGCCAGGGATTTGTCTGAGCAAGAACACATGGGATATTCCTCTCATGATACCGAGAGTGGATGATCCTCTATCGACACTCAATAGCCCTCGTAAGGTTGACTACCACTCCCAATGACCAGCTGTACTAGATCTGGGAACAGCCAAACCTATAAGTCTGGTATCAAAGAGTGGAGCACTCATACAGGACATCCTTGGTGTCTCAAGTCTAAGAACCAGATACACCACTAGGACTACAGAATCGTTGTCTGACAATAAGGCATCATCAACCATCCAGCATTCCGTAAGCGGATCAATCAGTGAACTCATTCTCCAATGAGCACCTGTACTGTATCCCTAGTGTCCCTACACGAGCAGCTATGAGACCAGCTGCATCCATCATATGGACGGGTATACAGCACACCAGTCTATCCGGTTATCACGATGTCCCTCTCGAGTAACCTATGACCGGGATTATTTAGGATATGTGTTTAAAGGTGAATCGATCTCATTATTGTGATCTCATCACGATCCGATTCCCATTGCACAAATCCAAGGACATCACAATATATATGTATTTATGCAATAGTTATAAAGTGATATACGCCAAAATATAATAAGCAAAAAGATTCTGTATCAAGTCACACGTGCCATCACTCACGTGATTGGCTTGCTGGGCACTTATGACTAGCAATCTCCCACTTGACCTAAAGCCAATCACCTATGTGTCTGATCCCCATCAGACCCCTGTGACGCTCAAAGACAATCTGAGACAATGGCTTTGTTAGTGGATCTGCAATGTTATCTTCGGATGGAACTCTTTCCACTGCTACATCTCCTCGGGTTACGATCTCTCTTATAAGCTGGAACCTCCTCAGAACACTTCTGATAAGACCCGGGTTCCCTTATTTGAGTAATCACCCCATAGTTGTCGCAATATAGGGAAGTCGACTTGTCGCTATCTGTATCGACTCCCAAATCTGTGATGAACTTCTTCACCCAGACTCCCTCCTTTGCTGCATCTGATGCAGCAATGTACTCCGCCTCTGTGGTCGAGTCAGCAGTGGTATCTTGCTGGAACTCTTCCAGCACACTGCTCCTCCATTCAAGGTGTACACATACCTTGAATTCAACTTGCTATCATCGACATCAGACTGAAAACTTGAGTCAGTGAAGCCTTCAACCTTAAGGCTATTACCTCCATATATTAGTAAAAGATCCTTAGTCCTTCTCAAGTACTTAAGGATACACTTTACTGCTTTCCAATGCTCCAAGCCTGGATCCGCCTGATACCTGCTCGTGACACTCAGAGCATGCGCTATATCAGGCCTAGTACATAGCATGGCATACATGATAGACCCTATTGCTGAGGCATAAGGTATCATATTCATGTTTGCCCTTTGGAATTTTCCATGCCAAACCTTTTGACAATGGTTTCTATGTACCTGGACTGGGACAAGCCAAGCATCCTCTTGGATCTATCTCTATAGATTCTAATCCCCAAGATATAAGATGCTTCCCCTAAGTCCTTCATGGAGAAGTGTCTAGATAACCAAGTCTTTACTATGGATAGCATTCCTACATCATTCCCAATGATGAGGATGTCATCCACATATAACACCAAAAAGCTAATAGCGCTCCCACTTACCTTTCTGTATACACAAGGCTCATCTTCGTTCTTAACGAAGTCATAAGATCTGATTGCCTCATCAAATCTTATGTTCCAACTTCGGGAAGCTTGCTTTAGTCCATAAATGGATCTAAGCAACCTACACACCTTATCTGGGCAGTTCTTGGACACGAATCCCTCAGGTTGCATCATATACACCTCCTCCTCCAGGTTCCCGTTGAGGAATGCGGTTTTCACATCCATCTGCCAGATCTCATAATCATAGTGTGCTGCAATAGCCAATAGAATTCTGATGGATTTTAGCATTGCTACGGGTGAGAAAGTTTCGTCGTAGTCAACACCTTGCCTTTGACGATACCCCTTAGCCACTAGCCTTGCTTTATAGGTCTCTACCTTTCCATCTACTCCGATCTTTTTCTTAAAGATCCACTTGCAACCGATGGGTACAATACCTTCGGGTGCATCAACTAGGTTCCAAACCTTATTGGAGTACATAGAATCCATCTCAGAATTCATGGCTTTTTTCCACTTCCCGGAGTCTATACTCATAATAGCCTCCTCGTAGGTTTGAGGATCAATATCCTCTACATCCTCTGCTCTAATATGTCCCACATATCTCTCAGGAGGATGGGATACTCTATCAGACCTGCGTAAAGTTGAAACTTGTGTATTAGATACCTGAACAGACTCGGGCTGTAGAGTGGTGCTTGAGCTTGGTTCTCCAACCTCGCTCAATTCTATCATTCTCCCACTGTCTCCGTCAAGAATGTGTTCCTTCTCAAGGAACACTGCTCTCTTAGCTACAAAGACCTTTTGGTCCTCGAGATGATAGAAGTAATACCCACAAGTTTCCTTGGGGTATCCCACAAATTTACATCGCCCTGTCCTTGATTCTAACTTATCGGGGTTGTGTCTTTTAACATGGGCAGAGCAGCCCCAAATCTTAACTACTTTAAGATCAGGCTTCTTCCCTTTCCATATCTCATATGGTGTAGACACCACCGACTTAACTATGTTTCTAGGGCATATCCCCAGAATGAGATGGGTAGGTCAGCGAAACTCATCATGGACCGTACCATATCTAATAATGTACGATTTCTCCTTTCAGAGACACCATTGAGCTGAGGTGTATAAGGAGGTGTCCATTGGGATAATATCCCATGGTCCTTGAGGAAGTGAGTAAACTCTGTACTTAAGTACTCACCTCCTCGATCTGATCGAAGAGTTTTGATACTCTTTCCAGTCTGGTTCTCCACCTCATTCTTATACTCTCTGAATTTCTCAAAGGCCTCGGACTTGTACTTCATTAAGTACACATATCCATACCTTGAGAAATCATCAGTAAATGTAATGAAGTAGGAGTAACCTCCAATGGCATGAGTTGACATGGGTCCACATACATCACTATGTATGAGTTCCAACAACTCAGTGGCTCTCTCTCCAGTTCCACTAAATGGAGAGTTGGTCAGTTTTCCACGAATGCAAGGCTCACAAGTTGCATATGACACATAGTCGAATGGATCTAGATATCCATCATTTAGCAACTTTTGAATCCTTCTTTCATGGATGTGACCTAGCCTACAATGCCACAGGTATGCACTGTTCAACTCATCTCGTTTCCTTTTGGACACATTTACATTCATGATATGTGGAGTGGTGTCTAACATAAATGAACCATTATGCAATGTTCCTTTCGTGATGATCTTATCATCTAATAATATCGAACAACCATTGTTCTCAAAAACAAATTTATATCCACTAACTGTTAAACATGAAATGGAGATAATGTTTTTGATAATAGAAGGAACAAAATAACATGCATCTAATGCAATAAAAGCTCCACTAGGCAGATGTAGGGCGACCTCGCCAACAGCTAATACAGCAACTTTTGCTCCATTACCCATCTTGAGGTCCATCTCGCCTCTCTCTAGTCTCCTAGGCCTTGCCAGAACCTGCAACGAATTGCATATATGATAAGCACTACCGGTATCTAATACCCATGTGTTATCATAAGAGTCTGACAAATGGAGACTGATCATGAATGTACCTGAAGCTTCATCAAGCTTTTGTTTCGCCCTTTCTGCAAGGTACTCTTTGCAGTTTCTCTTCCAGTGCCCATCTTTACCACAGTGGAAGCACTGGCCTTTGTCCTTTGTTGGGTCTTTCTTAGCAACCTTTGCTTTACCTTGTTTGCCCTTGCCCTTTCCCTTCTTAAGGGACCTTTCTGCTTTCCTTTTCTTTCTGGTCTCACCAGTGTAGAGAATTGGCTTCTCTTTCTTAATAGTACTCTCTGCCTCCCTCAACATATTGAGGAGCTCTGGGAGAGTCACCTCAAGCTTGTTCATATTAAAGTTCATTATGAACTGTGAAAAGGAATCTGGTAGGGACTGAAGCACAATGTCCACACACAAGTTATCCTCTAGGACCATTCCTAGACCTGTGAGTTTCTCTATCCACTCAATCATCTTTAGGACATGGTTCTGAACCGGTGTCCCCTCAGTCATCCTAGCGCGGAAAAGGCTCTTGGATATCTCATATCGTTGAGTCCTTCCCTGTTCCTCAAACAATTTACGGACATGTAGGAGAATGGATCTGGCATCCATCTTTTCATGTTGTCTCTGTAACTCTGGAGTCATAGAGCCCAACATATAGCATTGAGCAATAGTGGAGTCATCAATGTACTTCACGTAGCGAGCGATCTCATCCTCGCTTGCCCCTTCTTCGGGCGTAGGCATCACTGTATCAAGGACGTACATGATTTTCTCCGCTGTGAGAACAATTCTCAAGTTACGGAGCCAATCCGTATAATTTGGACCAGTGAGGCGGTTGACATCAAGTATGCCACGTAAGGGATTTGAAAGCGACATTTTCTGAAAATAAAGATGTAGCAAAAATGAATAACATGCAGATTTTGCAAGAAATAAACTATCAAGATATAGACTTCTATCTTAATATGCTCCCACTATTTTACTAACGAGTCACGCGACACCCTCAGCACGTGAAACGGAAGTCTCCGGCAGACTTCTAGTGGGGATCAGGATCCAATCAGCGTCTTAGTGTAACCTCGAGGGACTCGACCAATCACACTAAGCCTAAAAGGTAGACAACTCTTGCCGATCACAACTCCTTGTGATTCCCGTCCTATTCGGCCTCCGAATCACCATGGCCTCGAGGGACTCGACCAACCATGATGCTCGGTTAAGTCAACACCTTCGTTACAAGATGAGTCTGATTTGATGATATACCCTCGAGGGACTCGACCAAGCATATCATGCCCTCAGGTCACCGGTGACATCTCTATGTCGTAAGCAAGATAGCGAATCGCGATATAGGTGAGTCTCGAGGGACTCGACCAACTCAACCTACACCGGGATTCGGTTCCTACTCATAACGATGGAAGGCCACGTGGGTCAATCTAATTGCCTCACGTTTACCGACTTAATATTATCGAGAGATGTTTCTATGATTTGGTCTCCTAATATGACATGTCACACATATGCATATTTAATATATATCTACATCGCATGCAAATATATATACATATCTAGTATGTGTATAAGCAATCACACCAGATGATCATGGACCACAACCTAATATGATTAGGCCCGAGCCAGTAGGCCTAATCACTCACATCAAGATCTATGTGTGCAACGGTGCATCTCCATGCCTTGTGATCGTCCATCTCGTCCTCGTCGGTTCCGTCGACATCTTGATGCATCTCTATGCATCACGATCGTCCGTCTCGTGGGTCCCGCTATGGCATCCACGCTCCCGCTGCGCCTCCTCATGTGATTACAACTTAATCATAGGCACGCAGGCCCGACAATAAACGAGAAATATAATGGAGGTTCGCAGACCTCAATAATAATAATCACAAGTACACACATCACACGGTCCATGATCATCCGTCCACTCATCATACATCACATGTATAAATAATCATCATCATGTAGGACTACTAGATAATAATAAAAATAATAATCAACTAAACCTTTTAATTAATTAATATTTTCTGAAATCAGGGATATATAGGGAATTTCTCAATTCCTAAGGGTATTTTCATAATTTGGACAAAAGACAGAAACTGGAATTTCTCAAATTCCGAGGGGGCAAAATTGTCTTTTTGCCCAGAAAACCCTAATGCCCTTCTCCCCCTTACTGCTGCGCCGCCGCCGCCGCCACCTTGCTGGCGGCGGCCTGTGCGGCGAGGGCGAGGGCATTGCCCTCGCCTGCAGGTGGCACGCCCGCTGGGGTCGCTGCCGCCTCCGCGGGCGGTTCTGCCCGCGAGTCAGCGCCCGCAGGTGGTGCTGTCTCGCTGGCGGCCGCCCCTGCGGGGTTTTTGCCCGTGGGAGCAGCGGCCACAGGCGCCGCTGCCCTGCGGTGCCTCAGCCCGCGCTGCTGCCCCGCGGCGCCTCTGCCCGCGGGCTCAGTGGCCGCAGGCGCTTCTACCGAGCGGGCTGCCAGCCCCGCCGGCCGCAAGCCTGCTGCAAGCAGACCGCCGGCCGGCTGCTGCAGGCACAGTGCTTGCGCATGCGCCGGCGCTGTGCTGCCTGGCTGCGGCTGCGGCTGGCTGCAGGCATGCAGATCGAGGGAAGCAACTGTTGCTGCCCTTCCTCGCTTTTGCGTCAACGATTTTGACGTCAATATTCTTCCTAAACACAACACACGCAGTTCAAAACCAATCATTCGCACGAACAACCTGGCTCTGATACCACTGTTGGGAAATCATAGGGGGCGACATCATATGCGCAGCGGAAGAACAAGAAAACAAAAATCCCCGATTCCCAAAAAGATGTTCATCGTCGTGCGAAGATTGGTGCGCAAAATCCGCAAAAAACACAAAACTGCATATAAAGATTGTGTTACCTAGGGAGATCGTATATCCCTGTTTCCTTGCAGATCCTTAGGAGAGGGTGAAGGAGGTCAAGCGTCCTCCTCTCTAGCGGTGATCCACACAGCAGGGTTGCGACGACGCTCCTCAAAACTCCAGGCCTACTCTGAGGGGGAGAGGGAGAGGAGAATAGGAAGGGCAAGCAAAGACTCTAGCCTATGAGGCTGTGAATCCCTCCTATTTATAGAGATCCCGTGTCAAAACCCTAATGGGTCCTTTCCCTAGTGGGTATTGGATCTGCATCCAATAAGACAAGGGCTCCGTCGGATATCTCATATCCGAACCTCTACTCATCGCAATGCCTACCATATGTGTGTGACCCTCTAGGCCCAATATCGAGCTGGCCGTGAGTCATACCTGTCAGAACTCCTTCTAACTCAGTGAATTATTATCTCTGTAATAATTCACTCGACTCATCGACTACGGAAGTACTAGGCCACTACGCCGTAGTCCCCAGACGATACAGGGGAATCCAATCCATTGGACCTGTCTGTCCTCAGTTACCATGTACCTATAGTCCCTCATCCATCTAATATCCCAGAGACCGTATATCGAGCATGGTGCTGTCAGACCCATACGGTTTCTACTCGAGTCTCGCTCTAATCGGATTCTCCCGGAGAACTCTTTCTCTCTCAACCCGAATGACCCTGGCCAGGGATTTGTCTGAGCAAGAACACATGGGATATTCCTCTCATGATACCGAGAGTGGATGATCCTCTATCGACACTCAATAGCCCTCGTAAGGTCGACTACCACTCCCAATGACCAGCTGTACTAGATCTGGGAACAGCCAAACCTATAAGTCTGGTATCAAAGAGTGGAGCACTCATACAGGACATCCTTGGTGTCTCAAGTCTAAGAACCAGATACACCACTAGGACTACGGAATCGTTGTCTGACAATAAGGCATCATCAACCATCCAGCATTCCGTAAGCGGATCAATCAGTGAACTCATTCTCCAATGAGCACCTGTACTGTATCCCTAGTGTCCCTACACGAGCAGCTATGAGACCAGCTGCATCCATCATATGGACGGGTATACAGCACACCAGTCTATCCGGTTATCACGATGTCCCTCTCGACTAACCTATGACCGGGATTATTTAGGATATGTGTTTAAAGGTGAATCGATCTCATTATTGTGATCTCATCACGATCCGATTCCCATTGCACAAATCCAAGGACATCACAATATATATGCATTTATGCAATAGTTATAAAGTGATATACGCCAAAATATAATAAGCAAAAAGATTCTGTATCAAGTCACACGTGCCATCACTCACGTGATTGGCTTGCTGGGCACTTATGACTAGCAAGAAGTCCAGAAGCTTGCCAAGCGAAGCTCGTCGGAACTCGCCAAGTGGATCGTCGCAAAGTCCAGGAGTTTGCCAGAAGTCCGCAGAAGAATCACCGAGGGTTCATCGGATGATCGACGGAAGTTCGCCGGAAACTCGCCGGAAGAAGCGATTGACGCATCGGAGCAAAGCTGCAGAAATTGTCTTAGATTTAATCGTAGTTAGCACGTTGATTAAGTTGGAAAATGGGAGGTGATCCCATTAGCTTAATCTTGGGGCAATTGGGCCCCTGAAAAGATTGAAATTGGGCCGAATGGAGCTAACCATTCGGACCCTGATTGCACTAGGAGGTGCAACCGCCTAGGCCAAGAGGTGGCACCGCCTGGGCTAAGCCTCCCAGCGAGACTGGGCAGTGCAACCTCCCCAGCCAGGAGGTGGCACCGCCTGAGCTCAGTCTTCGAGCTAGACTGGGCGGTGCAACCTCCCTGACAGAGATGTGGCACCACTTGAGCTCAGTCTTCGAGCTAGACTGGGCGGTGCAACCTCCCTGACAGAGAGGTGGCATCGCCTGAGCTCACTCTTCGAGCAAGACTGGGCGGTGCAACCTCCCTGATAGAGAGGTGGCACCGCCTGAGCTCGGTCTTCGAGCTCTGCCAGGCGGTGCAACCTCTCTAGTCAAGAGGTGCAACCGCCTGATCCCGAAATTCCGAGATTTGATCGTTTTGAGCTCCAAATTTGAATTGAATTGGGGCCTATAAATACCCCACCCATTCAGCACTGAAGGGATACTGATCCACACCGAATTCTTGATCTTTTCAGTGATTCTAAGAGCTCAAATTTGTGTAAAGTCGAAAAGTTCTCTTTTCTGTTCTTCAAGTCTTGAGTTGTAAAGAGAGGAGAGAAAGGATCTGTAAGGGTTGTCTCCTGAGCCCGTCAAAAGGAGCGAAACTGTAAAACGGCAGTTGGCCTTCACCTATTGAAGGAAGGCCCCTAGTTGACGTCGGTGACCTCGCCGGTGGAGGAAGCCAAAAGTGGAGTAGGTCAAGACTGACCGAACCACTCTAAATCTCTGGTTTGCGTTTATTTTGAGCACTTTATCATTACTACAAACCTCCTACATAGCTACTGCTCTCTGTGCTTTTACGAACAAGTTTCTAAGTTCTAATCTTTCCGAATCTGCATTCAGACGTCAAAAGGTGTTTTCGTACGATCTTTACATTGCAGCTTACATTTACGTCTTGAATCTGTTTATAACTACGAACTGTCTTCTGCGCTTTTACGAACGAGTTTCTTTGCAGTTTACATTTATATTTTGATTCTATTTATAACTGCAAACTGTCTTCTGCAATTTTACGAACGAGTTTCAACATTTAGACGTAAAACTGCATTTAGACGTAAATCGGCTTTCCTTGCACAATCATCAGATTTCAGTTTACGTTTACGTCTTGATTTCAACTGCATACTGCCTTCTGCGAGTATACAAACGAGTTTCAAAGTTCAGACGTAAATCTGCGTTTAAGACGTAAATCTGCGTTTAGACGTAAATCTGCGTTTAGACGTAAATCTGCATTTAGACGTAAATCTGCTTTTTGCAGATTACTTTTTGAGCTGTACAATATCAGCACATTGTCTTTATACTTCTGCTCAAACTGCGCTTAGACGCAATCTGAGTTTAGACGCAATCTGCATTTAGACGCAAACTACGTTTAGACGCTAACTGTGTTTAAACGTAAACTGCACTTAATCATAAGTAATCTTAGAATCGGCTTTTGCATCAAAATAGTTTTTATCGAACGAACGTAGCTTTCGTTTTTAATCGCAGAAAGATTTCCGCGGCACTAATTCACCCCCCCCCCCCTCTTAGTGCTCTCGATCCTAACAATTGGTATCAGAGCAAGGTTAACTCTCTGACGGACTAAAACCCAAAGAGAAATGGCATACGCCGGAAACCAAGAGGGGCATTCTATTACGCGTCCACCCATGTTCAATGGGACGGAGTGCACCTACTGGAAGACCCGAATGAGGATTTTTCTTATTTCTATGGATTTTGAACTGTGGAATCTTGTCGAAAACGGATTTTCGAAGTCTTCTCTTCCAATGATCGATTGGAATGATTTGGAGAAGAAGGCTTTCGCTCTTAATGCAAAGGCTATGAATGCCTTATTTTGTGCACTTGATAAAAACGAATTTAACCGTGTTTCAACTTGTGAAACTGCATTTGATATTTGGCACACACTCGCAGTGACCCATGAGGGCACAAGTAGAGTAAAAGAGTCAAAAATCAATTTGCTGTTACATTCTTTCAAACTTTTTCGGATGAAACCGCGTGAAACCATTGGCGACATGTTTACCCGTTTCACGGATGTCGTCAACGGTCTAAAAGGACTCGGAAAGAGCTTTTCGGATTTTGAGCTTGTTAATAAGATACTAAGATCCCTTCCTAAGAGTTGGGATCCTAAAGTCACTGCTATTCAAGAGGCAAAAGATTTGCGAAATTTCCCTCTTGAAGAACTAATCGGGTCATTAATGACCTACGAAATGACTTGTAAAGCTCATGAAGAGCAAGAAGACATCCTTCCAAAGAACAGGAAGGATATGGCACTCAAAACTTCTGAATGCCACTTGAGAGAAAACTCAAGTGATGAGGACTGTGATGATGACTTGGCACTTCTAACAAGAAAGTTTAAAAAGTTCTTTAAAAGAAACAAGTTTAAGAATGATGCAAAAAATAAACTTGAACCCAAGAAGGACCAAGTAATCTGCTATGAATGCAAAAAGCCGGGACACTACAAGAGTGATTGTCCCCAAGTCAAAAGGAGAACGTCAAAGAAAAAGGCGCTTCAAGCAACATGGGATGACTCAAGCGCATCCGAAGAAGAGGAGTCCAACACCGAGCAAGTTGCTCATTACGCCTTAATGGCCATCAAAGATGAGGTAATAAATTCAATAGATGCAGATTTATCATTCGATGAATTATTAAATGCTTTCTATGAATTGTTTGATGAGTGTAAGACTATCAGTAGTAAATACAAATTGCTAAAAAAGGAGCATGATAGTCTTATTTGTAATTTTGATAAGTTAAATGCTGAACATCATGATAGTTTAAGCCCATGCATAAAATGCCATGATCTAGAAACTCTCCAAAAAGAAAACTTGCTACTTAAGGACACCTTGAAGAAATTCGAGGTTGGTAGCAAGTCATTGAACATGATCCTTACAAACAAGGGTCACGTTCCCAAAAGAAGTGGAATTGGATTCGTGAGAAGTCCTCACCAAAATCCAACCACCTTCATAAAAGGCTCCATCCTACATATTCGACATCAAGACAAATGTAACTTCTGTTGTAAATTTGGACACAAGACACATTGTTGTACATTCAAGAAAATAAGTCCAAACAAATTGATTTGGGTTCCTAAAGGAACCATGATAAACTCCATGCAACATGATAAACAATGCAGATATATATTTGAGGCACCCAAAAGCAAATGGGTACCTAAAAATCATCCTTTCTTGTAGAAACCCACATCATCGCAAGCTAGGAGCAAGAGATGGTACCTTGATAGTGGATGCTCAAGGCATATGACCGGAGATCCATCTCATTTCTCTAAGCTCACTAGCATAGACGAAGGGTATGTCACCTTCGGAGACAACAACAAGGGTAAAATCATTGGTAAAGGAACCATAGGTAACAAATCCAACCTTTTTATTGAAGATGTTCTGTTAGTTGATGGTTTAAAACATAACCTCTTGAGTATTAGTCAATTATGTGATAAAGGATATACTGTCAAATTCGAATCTAATGCTTGCATCATTGAAAAACCACATAAAAATATGTCTATGATTGCATTAAAACAAAATAATGTATACACTATTGACATCAATGACTTATGTGATGAAATGTGTTTTGCGGTTATGAATGATGATGCTTGGCTATGGCATAGAAGATTAGGTCATGCTAGCATGAAACTAATCACTCAAGTATCATCTAGAGAACTTGTAAGAGGAATTCCTCATATCAAGTTCATCAAAGACAATGTATGTGATGCTTGCCAATTAGGTAAACAAATTAAGGGTAGTTTCAAAGTTAAGAATCAAATAAGCACCTCTAGGCCCTTACAATTGATCCATATGGACTTGTTCGGACCAATCTCTACATCGAGTCTAGGAGGTAGCAAATACGCCTTTGTCATTGTTGATGACTACAGCAGATATACATGGACCTACTTCTTAAAACAGAAAAATGAATGCTTTAGATATTTTACCAAGTTTTGTAAACTTGTTCAAAATGAGAAGGAATCTATGATTTCGTCAATTAGAAGTGATCATGGTGGAGAATTTCAAAACCATGATTTCAAAGAATTCTGTGAACTCAATGGATACAACCATAATTTCTCTACTCTAAGAAATCCTCAACAAAATGGGGTAGTAGAAAGAAAAAATCGAAATTTACAAGAAATGATAAGAACCATGTTGAATGAACATGGCCAACCCAAATATTTTTGGGCCGAAGCTGTAAACACTGCATGCTATATTTTGAATAGAGTTCTAGTAAGACCCTTACTCTCCAAAACTCCTTATGAGTTATGGAATAACAAAAAACCCAATGTCTCATATTTTAAAGTCTTTGGGTGTAAGTGTTTTATCTTGAATGAAAAGGATAACTTAGGAAAATTCGATGCTAAATCTGATGAAGGAATCTTTCTTGGTTATTCTTTGGTTTCTAAAGCTTTTCGTATTTTCAATAAAAGAACCTTAATTATTGAAGAATCCATCTATGTTGTTTTCAATGAGATTTTCGAAATTAAGAAGAATGATCTTGATGATGATGTTAACTTTGATTCTTTGAATTTAAACGAAACCCCGTCTCCAACTAGCAACTTCGATGCATCCACTTCCTTACCCAAGGATTGGAAGTATGTAGATGCTCATCCTAAGGAGCTAATCTTAGGAGACACATCAAAGGGGGTTCAAACACGATCCTCTTTTAAGAATTTTTGTGGCAACGCCGCCTTTCTCTCGTAAATTGAACACAAATGTGTTGATGAAGCCATGAAAGATGATTCATGGATTATCGCAATGCAAGATGAATTGAATCAATTTGAGAGAAATGAGGTGTGGACGCTTGTTCCTAGGCCAAATGACCATTTAGTTATTGGTACTAAATGGGTCTTTAGAAACAAGCAAGATGAAAATGGTATCGTGGTTAGAAACAAGGCTAGATTAGTGGCCAAAGGTTTCAACCAAGAAGAAGGTATCGATTACGAAGAAACCTTCACACCTGTGGCTCGATTGGAAGCCATAAGGATGCTCCTTGCCTACGCTAATTGTAATAATTTTAAGTTATTTCAAATGGATGTTAAAAGCGCTTTTCTAAATGGCTTTATTTCCGAAGAAGTTTATGTTGAACAACCTCCTGGCTTTGAAAATAATAGTCTCCCTAATCATGTGTTTAGATTGACTAAAGCTCTCTATAGTTTAAAACAAGCTCCAAGGGCGTGGTATGAGAGACTTAGTTCCTTTCTTATTGAAAATAATTTCATAAAAGGCAAGGTTGATACTACATTATTCATCAAAGACTTTGAAAATAATTTTCTCATTGTTCAAATTTATGTTGATGATATTATCTTTGGTTCTACGAATGAATCTCTTTGTGAGTCCTTTGCTAAAACTATGAGTCGTGAATTCGAAATGAGTCTAATGGGAGAATTAACATTCTTCTTAGGTCTACAAATCAAACAACTAAGCAATGGCATCTTTATTAGCCAAACTAAATATGCTATGAGTTTACTAAAGAAGTTTAATATGAATAACTCAAAAGCTATTAACACTCCTATGAGCACCTCCACTAAGTTAGAAATTGATGAAAGTGGAGAAAGCTTCGATCAAAAAACCTATAGGGGTATGATAGGAAGTTTACTTTACCTCACTGCAACTAGACCAGACATATTGTTTAGTGTAGGACTTTGTGCTAGATTTCAATCAAACCCTAAGATATCTTATCTCAAAGCAGTTAAAAGAATACTCAGATATCTTAATGGTACCACAAATCTAGGATTATGGTACCCAAAATCAGAGAAGTTTGAGTTAACTGCTTATGCTGATGCGGACTTCACTGGTTGTAGATTAGATAGAAAAAGCACATCAGGAACAAGTCAATTCTTAGGACATGCCCTTGTTTCCTGGACATCTAAGAAACAAAACTCGGTTGCACTATCAACAACCGAAGCTGAATATATTGCAGCAAGTGCATGCTGTGCACAAGTTGTTTGGATGAAAAATACCTTAGAAGATTATAAAGTTCATCTCAAAAATATTCCCATTAAATGTGATAACACAAGTGCAATATGCCTAACAAAAAACCCTATACAACACTCGAGAACAAAACATATTGATATCAGACATCACTTTATACGAGATCATGTTACGAATCATGATGTAATCATAGAATTCATTGATACGAAACATCAACTAGCTGACATCTTTACAAAACCTCTAAGTGAAGAACAATTTGATTTCATAAGAAGCGAATTAGGAATGTTGATGTGTCCAAATAGATAAACTTGTTAAAATTATTTTTCGGACTATATTGAATGATCAAATCACTTGATTACCATGTTTCCATGATTATTTTTGAAAATCTGTACCATGCTTTTTGTTGATGACAAAGGGGGAGAAACATATGAATTGATAAAATCTGCCATGATCATGTCATACTTGCAAAATACTTGAGTGATGCTATAAATAATGTTATGATTATGCCATCCTTGCATCACCAAGAGATATATGAACGTGTGATATAGTTTGCATTATGCCCTGAGTTGATATCTTATCATGTGAAGAAAATGCAAAACTTGCTAGAATATTTCAAATATGTGCATCATGTAATAGCGCTTCACAGCTTTCTATGATAATGTTCAAACTACATGATGAATAGTTACAAACACAATCATACAAACTTGATGATGTATGTCAAGCCTTGACATCATCTTTGAAGAGATACATCATGATGAGTATCATGATGGGAGTATTGATAAGTTTAACTGATCTATCTTATCAATACGTCACTTGAATTCTTAGGTCTTGAATTCAAGGTTGACTTATCTCAACTATGGCATATAGACAGGGGGAGTTAAGGATAACTACATTATCAATTGATTGTCATCATCAAAAAGGGGGAGATTGTTGAATCTTGGATTTTGATGATGAAGTCAATTGTCATTTGTTGTCTAATCTATGTGTTGAGATAAGTGTGCAGGATTAACTACGATGAAAGTTAGACAAGCAGCAGGAGTTGCGCCGGAGTCAAGTTCATGATCACGTTGGGAGTTCGAGAGTTCGACGGAAGTTCGGACGGTCGTCGGAGGTTCTGCGAGAATAGATCCGAGAAGTCCAGAAGCTTGCCAAGCGAAGCTCGTCGGAACTCACCAAGTGGATCGTCGCAAAGTCCAGGAGTTTGTCGGAAGTCCGCAGAAGAATCACCGAGGGTTCATCGGATGATCGACGGAAGTTCGCTGGAAACTCGCCGGAAGAAGCGATTGACGCATCGGAGCAAAGCTGCAGAAATTGTCTTAGATTTAATCGTAGTTAGCACATTGATTAAGTTGGAAAATGGGAGGTGATCCCATTAGCTTAATCTTGGGGCAATTGGGCCCCTGAAAAGATTGAAATTGGGCCGAATGGAGCTAACCATTCGGACCCTGATTGCACCAGGAGGTGCAACTGCCTAGGCCAAGAGGTGGCACCGCCTGGGCTAAGCATCCCAGCGAGACTGGGCAGTGCAACCTCCCCAGCCAGGAGGTGGCACCACCTGAGCTCAGTCTTCGAGCTAGACTGGGCGGTGCAACCTCCCTGACAGAGAGGTGGCACCGCCTGAGCTCAGTCTTCGAGCTAGAATGGGCGGTTCAACCTCCCTGACAGAGAGGTGGCACCGCCTGAGCTCAGTCTTCGAGCAAGACTGGGCGATGCAACCTCCCTGACAGAGAGGTGGCACTGCCTGAGTTCGGTCTTCGAGCTCTGCCAGGCGGTGCAACCTCTCCAATCAAGAGGTGCAACCGCCTGATCCCGAAATTCCGGGATTTGATCGTTTTGAGCTCCAAATTTGAATTGGGTTGGGGCCTATAAATACCCCACCCATTCAGCACTGAAGGGATACTGATCCACACCGAATTCTTGATCTTTTCAGTGATTCTAAGAGCTCAAATTTGTGTAAAGTCCAAAAGTTCTCCTCTTTTCTGTTCTTCAAGTCTTGAGTTGTAAAGAGAGGAGAGAAAGGTTCTGTAAGGGTTGTCTCCTGAGCCCGTCAAAAGGAGAGAAACTGTAAAAGGGCAGTTGGCCTTTGCCTATTGAAGGAAGGCCCCTAGTTGACGTCGGTGACCTCGCCGGTGGAGGAAGCCAAAAGTGGAGTAGGTCAAGACTGACCGAACCACTCTAAATCTCTGGTTTGCGTTTATTTTGAGCACTTTATTATTACTGCAAACCTCCTACATAGCTACTGCTCTCTGCGCTTTTATGAACAAGTTTCTAAGTTCTAATCTTTCCGAATCTGCATTCAGACGTCAAAAGGTGTTTTCGTACGATCTTTACATTGCAGCTTACATTTACGTCTTGAATATGTTTATAACTGCGAACTGTCTTCTGCGCTTTTACGAACGAGTTTCTTTGCAGTTTACATTTACATTTTGATTCTATTTATAACTGCAAACTGTCTTATGCAATTTTACGAACGAGTTTCAGCATTTAGACGTAAAACTGTATTTAGACGTAAATCGGCTTTCCTTGCACAATCATCAGATTTCAGTTTACGTTTACGTCTTGATTTCAACTGCATACTGCCTTCTGCGAGTATACAAACGAGTTTCAAATTTCAGACGTAAATATGCGTTTAAGACGTAAATCTGCGTTTAGACGTAAATCTGCATTTAGACGTAAAACTGCGTTTAGACGTAAATCTGCTTTCTGCAGATTACTTTTTGAGTTGTACAATAGCAGCACATTGTCTTTATACTTCTACTCAAACTGCACTTAGACACAATCTGAGTTTAGACGCAATCTGCATTTGGACGCAAACTGCGTTTAGATGCTAACTGTGTTTAAACGTAAACTGCACTTAATAATAAGTAATCTTAGAATCGGCTTTTGCATCAAAATAGTTTTTATCGAACGAACGCAGCTTTCGTTTTTAATCGCAGAAAGATTTCCGCTGCACTAATTCACCCCCCCCCCCCTCTTAGTACTCTCGATCCTAATAGTAGCAAGGTCTGACGGTGATACCGCCCAGATTGGGTGGTGGTATAGTCCAGACACAATCTCCCAAATTGTGTCAAGCGGTGGTACCTGTTAGGATTAAGAGCAGCACTAGGGGGGGGGGGGGGTGAATTAGTGTAGCGGTAAATACATCGATTTAAAAAATTCATTCCGATTAAATCCGATATCCGATAAAGCTCGTATAGGTAATATGTTTAACTTAGAAGCGTATGGAAGCATAGTGAAAGTAAAGTAGTTTATAGTAAAGGTAAACTGCACAAAAGAAATACAAATCAGATTTTTATAGTAGTTCGGTCATCGTGACTTATATCCATTCCGTCATTTCCCATTCCGTCGAGGCCATCGGCATCCACTAACGATCTTCTTTCAATGGGCGAAGATCAACTACCCTTTTACACCCCGCTTCTCCTTTTCACAAGTTTAGAAGATAATATTTTATAACTCTCTTTTACAAGGTATCTCTCACACACCTCCCTTAGAACTCTCTCTAAGCATTAGAAGGAGGGTACTCAACTTTCTAATAGGGTTTATAACTTTAAAATCATAGAGTTTTGCTCAAATTTCTTATTTTTCCATGTAGGAATAGCTTAGGTCTTTATAAACCCCAATTGGCTTAAAAAATGGAGCCAATAAAGGTCTCATCCTGGGTTTCTCGGGTCTTGGTGGTACCACTGCCTGTGCTGGGCGGTACCACCGCTTGCAGCACTAACACTAGGCGGTACCACCACTCAGTCTGGCGGTACCACTGCCTAGAAGATTGTGTCTAGATGATAGCACCTCCCAGATTGGTGGTACCACTGCCTGACAGTCTCTCGGAGACTGTGTCTGGGCGGTACCATTGCTTGACATAATCTCGGAGACTATGCCATGATGGTTCCACCTATTGGGTCACTATTTGGGCCTTTCACTTGGCCCAACATAGCCCAAACTAGGGTCCAATTGGCCTTTAATTGAGTTGGCCCAATTCTAACCCAATTATGTGCTAAATATGAATTTTAAGGCATACACCAAGCTAAATAAGTTCGGTAAGTCTAGGTTTCTTCCGGTGAGCTTCCGGAGATCTTCCAGTGAACTTTCGAATGGACTCTCGGCAAGCTCTTGGACTTCATGATGATCTTTTTAGCGAGTTTCGATGAGCTTCTTTGGCAAGCTCCCAGACTGTTGAATCTCGTATTTTGATGATGAAACCACTTGATATGTGTTTATGATTTAAATTGCACTTTAAGTGATGCAGGTCTACTCGATCAGGTTTAGACAGTTGACGCAGGAGGAATTGACGTTGCGCCGGAAGAGATCACATTAGGATATTGGATGACTGAATGCTTCGGACGTCAGGCATCGGGCCAAGGAGAGCGAAATTGCGCCAAGGATATCGGGGTTGCGGAGGTCAACCGCCGATTGGGCAACAAGCCGCAAGAGAGGACGATGCGCCGAAGAATCGGACGAAGTGCCAACCAATGACGTGCCGGGCAACAGAATGTCAATTCGCTTTATAATAATTGTCTAGATCGGAGTAGAGTTTTTGCTTGTGTGTGCAGGATTAACTACGGTAACAACGAAGACATAAAGCAAAACAAAGTGTCGGAGTCAAGCACGAAGGATTCATTGTGAGTTCGAGAGTTCGACGGAAGTCCAAAGGTTCGTCGGGAATGCTGCCGGAACTAGCCAAGAATGAGTAGGGAGCTTGCCGAAGGGTTTTTCGGAAGCTCACCGGAAGGTTCATTGGAAGTTCACGGAGCTCACTGAGAAAGATCGGAGCTTACCGAAGAAGCTCGTTGGAACTTGCCAAGAACAAATCGTGAAGTCTAGGAGCTTGCCGGGAGTCCGCAGAATGGTTTCCGAGAGTTTATCGGAAGACCGTCGAAAGTTCGCCGGATGCTCGCCGGAAGAAGTCTTGACTTACGGACTTTGTAAGAGCTTAGAAAATGTCTTTAAATTCGTAGTTAGCACATTAATTAGGGTTAGGATTAGGTGTTAATCCTATAACCCAAGTAGGGGCCAATTGGGCCCGAGTTCGGACTGGTTTGGGCCAAGTTTGGAGCCTAACCAGTGAGCTGATTTGGCCTAGGCGGTGGCACCGCCCAGCACCCGAGAGCTGGGCGGTGACACCTCCTAGGTTGGGCAGTTGCACCGCCCAGCACCTGAGCACTGGGCGGTGGCACCGCTTGGCTGGGCGGTGGCACCGCCAGCATCGGGAACATAAGAGAATTCAAATTTTTGGAGCCCAAATTTGAATCCTCTTGAGGCCTATAAATACCCCTCAAGTCTCAGCTGAGAATACAACTTTTTGAGCAGCAAGTGATTGAGAGAAAAGTCTTAGAAGAGTCTTTGCTAGTCTTGTTTTCAATTTGCTAGTGTTCACCTCCTTCTTTCTTGCTGAAAATCTGTAAGAGAGTGAACCGCTTGTAAAAGTTGTAAGAGGGGTATTTACCCTTCCCTTTCAAGAGATTTGCTAGTGGAAGGTGGGAGCCTCATCGAAGAGGGGCCTCGCAAGTGGATGTAGGTCATTTGACCGAACCACTGTAAAATCGGCGTAATCTCTGGTTTGCATTTACTTAATGTCATTTATATTACTGCAAACCATATGCACTTTAATGATATACTGCTTTGTCTCCGTCTTACTTATCTCTTCAAGTTAAAACGTAATCGAAACATTTTTAAACGAAAACGTTGCTTTTATCGTACGAAGTTTTCGAAAAATGTTTAAATCGTGAAAAGTTTATCGCACTTCACCGCTGCACTAATTCACCCCCCCTCTTAGTGCCACTCCGATCCGAACACAGACTTCTTTGTCAATTTTGGCAGAACTTCCGACGAACGTCAAAACTTCTGACGAACGTCAAAACTTCTGACAAACTCTCGAACTCCCAACAAAATCTTATTTTTTATTCCGATACTTTATTTTGTTTTATGCCTTGATCACTATCATAGTTAGTCTTGTACACTTAATACCTACTTCGATCTAGATAATTATTACAAAGCTTGAATCAAATGTTATCCGACATGTCATTGGTTCATCGACGTTTCTTCCGATTCTTCGACGCATTGTCCTCTCTTACGGCCTGTTACCCAATCGGCCAATTGATCTTCGTAACTCCAATTTCCTTAGTGTAAATTTCGCTCTTCTTGGCCCGATGCCCCAACTCATGGCCGAAGCCTTCTGTTGATACGTCGACCGATCCTTTGGCTCAACGTCCAATCTTCTGACATGTTTCTCTCTGGCCCAACATGATTTTTCTTGCTTTTAATTATCTTTCTTTGATTGAAGTTTCCTACGTCATTCAAAACGTAGATCAAATCATAAATACTATCAATTGGTTTTATCATCAAAATCCAAGATTCAATAGTACCGTTAGAGTAGCCGGTGGTACTGCCCAAAGACAGTCTCCCAAACTATGTCCAGCGATGGTACTACAGACTGGGCGATGGTACCGCCTAGTGTCAGAGAGTACTAGTGGTGGTATTGCTCAATGTTAGTGCTACAAGCGATAGTACCACCTAACACAAGCGGTGGTACTGCTAAGATATGAAAATCCTAGGATGAGACCTTTTTTGGCTCCATTTTTAAAGTCATTTGAGGTCTATAAATACCCTAGCTATTCCTATATAGAGATACAAGAATTGAGTAAAAATGGAGAAAATATTCTTGAGAAAGATAGGTTATAATCTCTCTTGAAGTGTAGGGTCACTTCTTCCTAATATTTAGCAGTTCTTCTAAAGGGAGAAGTGAACTCTAAGAAAGAGAGGTTGTAAAGTTTCCCTCATGAGCCTATTAAACAAAGAAAGAATTGTAAGGGTAGTTGATCTTCGCCCGTTGAAAGAAGATCGGTAGTGGAAGCCGATGTTAGGATCAACAACACTAAGAGGGGGGGGGGTGTGAATTAGTGTAGTGGAAAACCTTCGACGATTAAAACTGCATTCGTTTGATAAAATCGTTTTCGACGTAAAACTATTTTTGGAAACTTAACTTGAAAGCGAGTTCGTAAAGGAGTGCAGCAAAAGTGATGAGGAAGTAAAGCACATATGGAGGCAGTTTGCAGTTAAGATAAATAGCAAGAAGGAAATGTAAACCAGATTTTAGAGTGGTTCGGTCAAACGTGACCTACATCCACTTTCGGCTTCCTCCTCCAATGAGGCCACCGGCATCCACTAGAGGCCTTCCTTCAATAGGCGAAGGCCAACCACCCTTTTACAGTTTCACTCTTTTTTACGGGCTTAGGAGACAACCCTTACAAACTTTTCTCTCCTCTCTTGAAAGATCAAAACTTGGAAGAAAAGATGGAGGAGAACTTTTAGCCTTTACAACACTTTTGAGCTCTAAAAATCACAGAGTAAGATTGGATTTTCGGTGCCTTTTTGGTTGCCCTTTCATGCAGAAAAGGGTGGGGTATATATAGGCCCCAAACTAGTTTGAATTTGGAGCTAAAAAATGTCACCTCTAGGATTTCCAGGGTCCTGGCGGTACTACCTCCTGACTGGGGTAGTACAACCGCTTGGCAGCTCGGAGACTGAGCCTTTGGGCGGTGCCACTGCCTGACAGGGATGGTTACACTGCCCAGTCTCACTCGGAGATTGAGCCTAGGTGGTGCCACTGCCTGACTAGGGCAGTTGCACCGACCAATCTCGCTCGGAGACTAAGCCCAGGCGGTGCCACCGCCTAACCTGGGCGATTGCACCACCCAGCTTTCTTGGGAGACTATCTCCTAAGCGGTGCCACCGCCTAGCAGAAATTCTGGTCAGAATGGGTGGATCCATTCGGCCCAATTTGGGTTTATCAAGGGCCCAATTGCCCCTAGATTAAGTTAATAGGATTACCTCCCATTCCTAACTTAATCTACATGCTAACTACGATATTTCTTTAGACATTTACTACAACTTGCTCCGGTGCATCAATCGCTTCTTCTGGCGAGCTTCCAACGAACTTCCGGCAAACATCCGACGAACCTTCGGCGATGCTCCGGCGGACTTCCGGCAAACTCCTGGACTTGCGACGATCCACTTGGCAAGTTCCAATAAGCTTCTTTGTCAAGCTCCTGGACTTCTTGGATTTGTTCCCATAGAACCTCCGACGACCGTCCGAACTTCTATCGAACTCTCGAACTCCCAACGTGATAAGAGTATTGACTCCGGCGCAACTTTTATTGTTTGTCTTACTTCCATCGTAGTTAATCCTGCACATGTAAAACAAAACTTCGATCGAGATAATTAATCCTAAGCAATTAACCAAGTTGTCCAGCATGTCATTGGTCCCTCGACACTTCGTCCGATTCTTTAGCGCATCGTCCTCTCTTACGGCCTATTGCCCAATTGTCCAGTTGACTCAGCAACTTCGATATCCTTGGCACAATACCCGCTCTTCATGGCCTGATGCCCGATTTCACGGTCCGAAGCCTTCTGTCGATACGTCGACCGATCCACCGGCCCGACGTCCAATCTTCTGACATATTCCTCCAGCCTAACATGATTTGTTCTACTTTAATTGTCTCATCCTGATCGAAGCATCCTACATCACTCAAAACGTAGATTAAATCATAAATACATATCAAGTGGTTTCATCATCAAAATACGAGATTCAATAATCTCCCCCTTTTTGATGATGACAACCACTTAATGACGAAGTTAAACTTAACTCCCAGAGTTTAAACAAACTCCCCCTATCAATATGCCATATTGATAGAACCTTGAATTCAAACTGAATTCAAGTCATTGCAATATTCATCATAAATACTTGCAACACGTCATCATAAACTTATGCATAAACTTATGCATAACATCATACTTCTCCCCCTTTGTCATCAACAAAAGGGAGAAGTTCCTACTCTTATGTGTTTAGAGATAAAAAGTTCAAATCATTGCATGATAAACATTTTATCATCATGCAACCTAGCAATTAAAGGTGTGCAAGTTTTAGCATGTTTGCTTTTCTTGAGATAGCAACTGTTTGCTTCTCTTTAGACTACAAGCTAGCAATTTTTATGATATGCAAGTTTTACTACATACAAGCTAGCTTTTCATCACAACATATAAGCACAAAAGCATAGCAAGATTCTTAAGTTCAATCATGGCAATTCAACACTTGCTTCATGTGCAAGATTGCACTTTGCTTTTCTTTGCATGTTCTAACTAGCAAAAGCTTTCTCCCCTTTGTTTTTGTTGAAAAGAAGGGAAGAGTACAAACTAGCCATAATTTGTCTTGAGCTAGCAATCTTTCACCCCCTATGTCATTGCCGAAAAGAAGGAGAGGAACCAATGATTTAGACTTTTACATAAACTATAAATTTACATCAATCAATATTTCAATCATCACATGATACATACAAGACAACAATGCAAAGAAATCATGTCATGAAAGACATCAATTGTTAAACATGATATGATAATAGTCTCAAAAATTTCAATTTGCGATACATGTGATACATTGGGATACACTAAAAAATTTAATGTGATGCTTTTAAGGATATCGACCTATTTTTGATACAAAGCATGACAAGAGCAATTATATTGCAAGTTTTCTAAGTTTTGCATTTTTTGCTTCTTTCGAGATAGCAATTCTTTGCTTCTCTTTATATTGCAAGATTTGCAATTCATTGGTAGTGTTCATAATAGCAAGTTCTTTCAATAAAATGATCGAGCTAGCAAATTTTCCTTCCTTTGAAATATGCAGGCTAGTAAACTAACTCCACCTTTATCATTATCGAAAAGAAGGGAGAAATCAATGGCTAAAAAAATTAATCATTATACAAGCCATATTACAAAAGCATGTCATGATATCAAGAAAATTCAAGAAGGACATGATTCATTTGACAAATCTTTTTAATAGAGCAAAAGAATTATACAACCAAGGATCATAATTAAAATATATCAATATCATAGATCAAGTCATGATTTGTGACTCATCATAAAGCAAATTTAAAGAATTTTTGAAACATAGGAGAATGATTAATTTAAGCATCCAATGTTTCAATCAAATTCAAGTCATGAATACCAATACTTTCATATTGTGAGTATCAATTCATGAATACCAAAAGATATTATTTGTGATTCCAATTTTGCAAGATCAAGATTATGATTTAGATAAAACTCATTCAAGTTAAATCGTTAACTTGAAACTCATAATCAAGTCATCAAAATTAATTTTGAGATTCACAAAATATCATGAAATCATTAATCTCGATTAGATGGGAAAGGTATTTTTTAAGTGATTCTTTTTCATCTAAGCATGCCTTAGTCTTTATATGCCAAATGAAGATAAGCATGAAGGTTCAAGACATAAAGATAAAATCTTATAAAACAACTCATCAAGCAAGATTTTAAATATCTATTTTCAAACCATATAAAGAGTAAGTCAAGGATTCAATTATCTCATGTCATGAATTCCAACAATCATCTCAAATTATCAACATCACATTAAAAAGATATTTTAAAAAGATATATCGATAAGTGATTCATTTGTATCATTTCATTCCTTCGGAAGATTCTCCTCTTTGGTAAATAAGTCTAGGAGAACAAAATGAATTAAGGGAGATATAACATGATTGAAGCATTAAACATGATTCATATTTAAAATGTGTCTCATGTCATAAGTATAAATCAAGCATTTGTGAAATTCGAGATCATCCTCAAAGTCACATTCATATAAGACAAGCATAGATTTATTGAAAAATCGATAAGATAGAGGATCACATTTCGTTTTTATAAATTTCTATTCATATGATTTGCTTCTTATAAGTATGTCTTTACCTTTAATAAAACAAGTGTCAACATTTAAGACGGAAAGGTAAATTTCATAAAACAAATCATCAAGCATGATTCCATGATAACATCCTTTTAATATCTTGATATTCATCATCAAGTATGATTTCAAAAAGTATGTTCAAGAGAAATCATTAAGACCAAATGCATGATACACTCATTTATTTTCAAAATATTCATCATGTTTATTTTTATGAGATTCACAAGATTGGTAAAATAAATTCATTAATCTCAATAAGATAGAAAATTTATTTCCATTTCATACAATTGATTTCATGTGAGGGTATTCAAGTCTTTTGTGAAAACATGTATCATCATTTAAAATCGAAACATAAGTTTCGTCATGAAGCCGTCAAGACCAAACGCATCATGATATGACATCTATCATCAAAAGACTATCAAGAAATTCATACATAGATCTACATGCACTATGTCATCTTAATATGTCATGAGAATGTCATCTTAATTCGTTATAAAAATGATTAGACCAAAAACATGTTAATCTAAAATGAGAGTTTCAAATCAACATTTACTTTAAAAACTCATGCATGACATAAATCATCAAGATACACATGCATGGATTAATCTTAAGCATTATCACATATCATATAATTATCATCCCTAATGTTGCATACATCATTCAACGTTTCAAAACATAACATGCATGAAACCTTAGCAATATACTTTTCATGATCAAATTTTTAATTTTTCAAAGATGCTAAAAAGAAAAACATGATATAATTTTTGAAAAATAATTTTTTATTTCCTATTCCTATTATCTAAATTAAGCACTCATGAAAAACTTCAAGTAATTTCAAAATAATTCAAGAGAGTTAAGTTACTTACCTTATAGTCGAAGCCCGTCAAAGCCCAATTCGCCATTTCACCTTTGGAAGTTCTTGATTCATCTTTGGTTGCCTTCCTCTTCTTTAGCCTCTTCCTCCGTTCAAGTTCATTATTTATTTTATATTTTTTTTTAATAAACTTATTAAGATTTAGTGTTCGAATTTCAAGTTCATCATTGTCATCATCACTTGAGTTATCGCTCAAGTGGTATTCATTTGTCCGGAGTTCCAAATCCTTCCTATTCTTTGGAAGGTGATTCAAGTGCTAATCGGGTTCAAAATGTTCCAAAAGTGTCATTTCATAAGTCATTAATGACCCGATTAATTCTTCTAATGAAAAATCATTTAAATTTTTTATCTCTTGTATTACGGTTATTTTAGGATCCCACCTTTTTGGAATGGATCTTAAGATCTTGCTTATGAGATCAAAATTTAAAAAAGATTTACCAAGAACTCTTAGATTATTGATGATATCCGTGAAACGGGTGTACATGTCGCCTATAGTTTCGCTTGGTTGCATTCGAAAAAACTCAAAACCATGCAATAAAATATTAACTTTCGAGTCTTTGACTCTACTAGTTCCCTCGTGTGTGATTTCAAGTGTTCGCTAAATATCAAAAACCGTTTCGCACGTAGAAATCCGATTGAACTCATTTTTGTTCAAAGCACAAAATAAGACATTCATAGCCTTTGCGTTTAATGAAAAATACTTCTCCAAATCCGACCATTAGTTCATCAGTTTAGAGGGAAGTTGAAAATCGTTTTGAACAATATTTCATAAATCGAAATTCATAGAAATTAAGAAAACTCTTATTCGAGTTTTCCAATAAGTGTAGTACAATCCGTTAAACAACGGTGGACGGACAACCGATAAGCCCTCTTAAAAGCCATGAAGAGCCATTTCTCTTGGGTGTAAATCCGAAATGAAAAATGCAAACCAGATTTCAGAGTGGTTCGGTCAAACGTGACCTACATCACCTTTCGGCTTCCTCCTCCGACGAGGTCACTGGCTTCCATTAGAGGCCTTCATTCAATAGGTGAAGGCCAACCACCCTTTTATAGTTTCACTCCTTTTGATGGGCTTAGGAGACAACCCTTACAAACTTGTCTCTCCTCTCTTGAAAGATCAAAACTTGGAAGAAAAGAGGGAGGAGAACTTCTAGCCTTTACAACACTTTTGAGCTCTAAAAATCACAGAGTAAGATTGAATTTTCGGTGCCTTTTTGGTTGCCCTTTCATGCAGGAAAGGGTGGGGTATATATAGGCCCCAAACTGGTTTGAATTTGAAGCTAAAAAAATCACCTCTTGGATTTCCGGGGTCTTGGCGGTACTACCTCCTGACTGGGGCAGTACAACCGCCTGGCAGCTCGGAGACTGAGCCTCTGGGCGGTGCCATCGCCTGACAGGGGCAGTTGCACCACCTAGTCTCGCTCGGAGACTGAACCTAGGCGGTGCCACCGCTTGATTAGGGCGGTTGCACTGCCCAGTCTCGCTCGGAGACTAAGCCTAGGCGGTGCCACCGCCTAACCTGGGCGGTGCCACCGCCGACCCTAGTGGTGCCACCGCCTAGTAGGAATTCTGGTCCGAATGGGTTGATCCATTCGGCCTAATTTGGGTCTATCAAGGGTCCAATTGCCCCCAGATTAAGTTAATGGGATCACCTCTCATTCCTAACTTAATCTACATGCTAACTATGATATTTCTTAAGACATTTACTGCAACTTGCTATAGTGTATCAATCGCTTCTTTCGGCGTGCTTCCAGCGAACATCCGACGAACCTTCAGCGATGCTCCGACGGACTTTCGGCAAACTCCTAGACTTGCGACAATCTACTTGGCGAGTTCCGATGAGCTTCTTTGGTAAGCTCCTGGACTTCTCGGATTTGTTCCCGTAGAACCTCCGATGACCGTCCGGACTTCCGTTGAACTCTCGAACTCCCAACGTGATCAGAGTCTTGACTCCGGCGCAACTCCTACTACATGTCTTACTTCCATCGTAGTTAATCTTGCACATGTAAAACAAAACTTTGATCGAGATAATTAATCCTAAGCAATTAACCAAGTTGTCCGGCATGTCATTGGTCCCTTGACACTTCGTCTGATTCTTCGGTGCATCGTCCTCTTCTACGGCCTATTGCCCAATCGGCCAGTTGACTCCGCAACTTCGATATCCTTAGCACAATACCTGCTCTTCTTGGCCCGATGCCCGATTCCACGGTCCGAAGCCTTCTATCGATACGTCGACCGATCCACTGGCCCGATGTCCAATCTTCTGACATGTTCCTCCGGGCTAACATGATTTTTCCTGCTTTAATTGTCTCATCCTGATCGAAGCATCCTGCGTCACTCAAAACGTAGATTAAAACATAAACACATATCAAGTAGTTTCATTATCAAAATATGAGATTCAACAACCGATGGCCTCAAGTGAAGAGGAATCGAGAGTTGATGTAGGTAACGATTACCGAACCACTATAAAATTGGTGTGACTCCCTTTCTCTACTTGTTTACTTATTTTACAACTACTTTACCTTCTCATTACTACTCTTACAAACATTTCAAGTTTAAATGTCTTTCCGATACAATTTTATCGAACGAAGTTTTTAAATCGTCGTTTTTACGAAATTACGAAAGTACTAATTCACCCCCCCCCCCCCCCCCCCCCTTCCTCTTGGTGCCGACTTAGCCCTAACAATTGATATTAGATCCAGGTTCTCTTTGTTTGGTTTAACACTCAAGAGGGATGACTTTTTTCGGCTTTCAAGAGGGTTACTCTATCATTTGTCCTCCTATGCTCAATGGGACGGACTACACTTATTAGAAAACTCGGATAAGAGTTTTTTTGCTTTCTTTGAACTTTGATTTATGGAATATCATTGAACTTGGTTTTCAAACCCCCTCTAAACTTATGAATGAATGGAATGACTTTGAGAAAAAATGTTTTCTTTAAATGCAAAAGCTATGAATGATTTATTTTGCGTTTTGGATAAAAACGAGTTTAATCATATTTCAACTTATGAAACTACGCACGATATTTGGCACACTCTTGAAATCACGCACGAAGGTACTAGTAGAGTTAAAAATTCTAAGATAAATCTTTCGATGCATGATTTTGAGTTGTTCTATATGAAATCAAGCGAAACCATTAGAGACATGTACACCTGTTTTATGGATGTCGTCAATCGTTTAAAAGCTCTTAGTAAATACTTTTTGAATCTTGAACTTGTTAATAAAATTTTACAATCTCTTTCTAAAAATTGGGATTCAAAAGTAATTGCAAAACAAGAGGCAAAAGACTTAAACAAGTTTCTACTTGAAGAACTTATCGGGTCTTTGATGACTTATGAAACGACTTATATGACATATGATGAACTTAAGAACAACCTTCCAAAGAACAAGAAAGATTTTGTATTTAGAACAAAAGAAAACCACTCGAGTGAAAGCTCAAGTGATGATGAACTTGATTTCCTAACAACTAAGATATTGACATTGACATTAGGCATCATTTTATTAAAGATCATGTTAATAATTATGACATATCATTAGAATTTATTAATACAAAGCATCAATTAGCATATATTTTACAAAACCATTGAATGAGGAACAATTTGATTTTATTAGAAGAGAATTAGGTATGTTAAATCTTTCGAATGCTTGAATTCCACTTGTATATTTTTTGGATTTCTTAATTTTTCGTAACTTGAGTTTTCTCTTTAAATTAAGATCATTTTCTTTGAATCATTCCTCTTGCTATTTACAAACGAAAAGATTCGATTCATGGACTTTTGGTATTCACAACTTGATTCTTTATTTTTCATGTGATGATAATGAGTCCCTCCTCTTTCTATTTGCAAAGGAAGAGCCTTGATTCATGGATCTTTGGATAATGTCTTGATCTTTTATGTGATAATCAATTCCTCTGAATCCTTCTTCCTTCTATTTACAAGAAACGGGATTTGGTATGCACATTTTTATCTATTTGATGAATCCTTTCTCTTTGCTATAGTAGAAGCTTGATTCAATGAAACTTATTTAGATTTGGTTCTTATAACTTGATGTTTCTCATGACGAATGAATTCCTCCCTTACTCTTCTTCCTCTTCTCCTTATTATTATGACAAAAGAAAGAAAGAAACTTGCACCAAAAAGTGCTTGCACATCCAAAGCTAAAATGCTAGCTTGCCTATTTCAAGAAGCAAAAGTAGTTATCATGCAAAGTTTTTGCTTAACTTCTCATTTCACAAAGTTACTAGCTTGCATTAATTGGTGTAAAACTTACTTGAATAGTTTAAAACACTTGCATAAATTGTTGAATGATTCTCCTTTTTGTTGATGACAAAAGGGGAGAAATGATGAATGTTTGGTATCATGAAATGATGAATGGTATCATGAAATGATGAATGGTATCATGATCAAAATAATT
This sequence comes from Musa acuminata AAA Group, assembly GCF_036884655.1. Lineage (NCBI taxonomy): Eukaryota > Viridiplantae > Streptophyta > Magnoliopsida > Zingiberales > Musaceae > Musa > Musa acuminata. The sequence continues at coordinate 17,797,015 of NC_088346.1, read as the reverse complement.
GATGCATGAAGTGATAAATGCTTAAAATTTCAATGCTTTAGTATTATATATGTAATACCCAAAATGATGTAGATTTATTTTTGGTATCATGCATGAAGTGATGATGAAATGTAATGTTTTTGAAATTGTGCATATTATAATATTGCCCAACATATAAAAATTTTATTTAATATATTGCATTTAATCGTAGTGATCGAAATTGTTTCACTTAAATTCAAAGGTCATGGTTCTTTTTTAATTCAAGTTTGCCTTATCTCAATATGGCATATAGATAAGGGGAGTTAAGGTTAACTCCATCATCAATTGGTTGTTATCATCAAAAAGTGAGAGATTGTTGAATCTCAAATTTTGATGATGAAATCAATTGATAAATTATTGATCTAATCTATATGTTGAGATAAGTATTGCAAGATTAACTATGATAATAAATAAGGCATAAAGTAGATGTTGGGCTGGAGTCAAAGATCGGACGATACATCGAAGATTCGGACGATGTGCCGGAAGCTAGCCAAGAGTTCATCGAGAGTTTGTCGAGAGTTCGTCGGGAGTTCGCCAAAAGCTTGCCGAGAATTCATTGAAAGTTCATTGAGGTTTTGCTAGAAGAACAATTGACATACCAGACAACAATTGCTTAGTTATTGCCTTAATTATCATAATTAGAACTTAGATTGAGTTAGGATTAGGAGATAATCTCACTAACTCAGTTAGAGGCCAATTGGGCCAAAAACAGGGCTGAGTTGGGCTAAATGGACGACCCACTCAATCACTTGAAATCTTGCCAAGCGGTGGTGTTGGGAAATCTTGAGGGCGACATCACATGCGCAGTGGAAGAATAAGAAAAAATAAAATCCTTAATTTCCCAAAAAGATGTTCGTCATCGTGCGAAGATTGGTGCGTAGAAAAATCCACGAAATATACTGCGTATAGAATAGATTATGTTACATAGGGAGATCGTATATCCCTGTTTCCTTGTAGGTCTCTAGGAGAGGGTGAAGGAGGTCCAGCATCCTCCTCTCTAGCGGTGATCCACATAGCAGGGCTACGACGACGCTCCTCAAAACTCCAGGCCTACTCTTAGGTGGAGAGGGGGAGGAGAATAAAAGAGACAAGCAAAGGCTCTAGCCTATGAACCACTGAATCCCTCCTATTTATATAGGTCCCCTATCAAACCCTAATAGATCCTCCCCTAGTGGGTATTGGATCTACATCCAATTACCCAAGCCTTTTAGATTAGTGGATCTTTATCCAATAATCTCTCAAGGGCTTTTTATTGGATCACATCCATGGGATCCAATAATTCAGGGGCTTATTGGATATCCAATAAGATAGGGGCTTCGACGGATATCTCATATCCGAACCTCTACTCATCACAATGCCTGCCATATGTGTGTGACCCTCTAGGCCCAATATCGAGCTGACCTTGAGTCATACCTATCAGAACTCCTTCTAACTTAGTAAATTATTATCTCTATAATAAGTCACTCGACTTATCGACTACGGACGTACTAGGCCACTATGCCGAAGTCCCCAGACGATACAGGATAATCTAATCCATTGGACCTGTCTATCCTCAATTACTGTATAACTATAGTCTCTCTTCCATCTGATATCCTAGAGTCGTATATCAGGTGTGGTGTTGTCGGACCCATACGGTTTCTTCTCGAGACTCGCTCTAATCAGATTCTTCCGGAGAACTCTTTCTCTCTCAATCTGAAAGACCTTGGCTAGGGATTTGTTTGAGAAAGAACACATGGGATATTCCTCTCATGATGTCGAGAGTGGATGATTCTCTATCGACACTCAATAGCCCTCGTAAGGTCGACTATCACTCTCAATGACCATCGATACTAGATTTGGGACATCCAAACCTTTAAGTCTAGTATCAAAGAGTGGAGCACTCATACAGGATATCCTTGATGTCTCAAGTCTAAGGACCAGATACACCACTAGGACTACAGAATTATTGTCGGACTATAAAGCATCATCAACCATCTAGCATTCCATAAGCGGATCAATCAGTGAACTCATTCTCCAATGAGCACCTGTACTTTATCCCTAGTGTCCTGTTAGAACCCTTGCAGATTCTAAACTTGGGGTTGATCTCTTTAGGGGATCGGCCTCCTTGGAACTCTATAGGGGTTCCTCCCTCCAAGTTGCTGCTCAAAGGCTGCAGAAAAGATTCATCTATTGCTTAACAAAAGAGAAGGAATACATGGTTATTTATAGGGCTTCTAAACCCTAACTCCTAATAGGACTCTTACTTAAGACTCTTACTTCTAACCAACTCCTAATATGACTCATACTCAAGACTTCTATTCCCTTACAACTCCTAATTCTTCTCTTAAGAAAAAACCTCCTAACAGAATGTCTCTCTCAATTAGGACTCTTCTAGTTAGAGTCCTAACAGAGTGTCCCTCTCAATTAGGACTCTCCTAGCTAGAGTCCTAACAGAATGTCCCTCTCAATTAGGACTCTCCTAGCTAGAGTCCTAACAGACCCGCCCTCTTCAAATCAGCCTTGTCCTCAAGGCTGAGATTCCATGAACTCAGGGAACCGGGTCTTCAGCTCCTCATATGGTTCCCATGTGGCGTCTTCAAGTGGTAGATTATTCCAGTGTACTAGTACTTCAGTAGAGGGATGTTGGCGACGCATCACGATCCTGCGATCGAGGATGGCCTGTGGTTGGGCTTGAATAACTCCATCCTCAGTTGTGTTGGGCAGTTGGATCTGGGGTGACTCGTGTTCTCCCAACTTGGGCTTTAGGCATGATACGTGGAAGACAGGGTGAATTTTGGCATCCTCAGGTAATTTAAGTCTGTATGCCACGGCTCCAATACGCTCCGTGATCTGATAGGGCCCATAAAAACGTGGGGATAGCTTCATGGAGGCTCGAGTGTTGATAGAGAGTTGTTTGTATGGTTGTAGGCGAAGATAAACCCAATCTCCCACTGAAAATTCTCTTTCACTTCGTCGTGTGTCGGCTTGCTGCTTCATTCTGGCTTGAGCGGTAGAGAGATTATCTTTTAACAGTTGTAAGAGTTTATCCCTATCAATCAATTCTTGGTCAACCTGATCTACCTTGGCCGAGCCAATTACATACTTTGGAATCACAGGTGCCGGTCGACCATACAATGCTTCATAAGGGGCACATTTTGTAGATGAATGATATGTAGTATTATACCACCATTCGGCCCAGGGAAGCCATTTCGCCCACTCTTTTGGTCGGTCGCTAGCGAAACACCGGAGGTACGTCTCTAAGCACCTATTTACCACCTCTGTTTGGCCATCAGTTTGTGGATGATATGCTGTGCTCATCTTGAGTTTAGTGCCTTGTAACTGAAATAACTCGGTCCAAAATTTACTAGTGAAGATCCTGTCACGATCACTTACGATGGACCTTGGCATCCCATGCAGTTTAACAATATTTTCTATGAAAATCTGGGCAATACTAGCAGCAGTGTAGGGATTTCTCACAGCACAAAAATGAGCATATTTCGTAAGTCGATCAACCACCACGAGAATCGTGCTTTTACCTTTGGAAGATGGCAGCCCTTCAATGAAGTCCATGGAGATGTCTGTCCACACTGAGTCTGGTATGGGTAGTGGTTGTAGCTTCCCTGGATTTGCCACAGTTTCACCCTTGTTCTGTTGACATATATCACATTGTGCCACATATTCAGCAATAATTTTTTTCATCCCTTTCCAATAAAAATTTTGCTTCACTCTTTTGTAGGTTCTTAGGAATCCAGAGTGCCCTGCTGAAGGTATAGAGTGCATTTCATGCAAGATGATTGCGATGCAAGGGGAGTTAGGTATAAGCACAATGCGACCTTTGTAGCGTAAATCCCTCGAATCCCAGGTATAGTGGGCTATTGCACTTGGATCCTCCTCCAATTTTTTTATGATCTTGTTGATCTCTGGATCCTTTTTCCATTCTTCCCTAATGTCCTCGAGGAGACTAGTGGTAGGAAGGGAGATGGCTGAAACCTTAGCTTGTTCAGGTAGCCGTGAGAGTGCATCTGCAACAACGTTTTCTTTCCCCTTTTTGTAAATAATTTCATAATCAAATCCAAGAAGTTTGGTTACCCATTTTTGTTGCTCAGGGGATGATATCTTTTGCTCCAAAAAGTACTTGAGGCTTTTATGGTCAGTTTTAATTTGAAATCGCCGGCCGATCAGGTAGGGTCTCCACCTCGTTACTGCGTGTACAATGGCAAGCATCTCCTTATCATATACTGACATGTTTTGATGGGAGGGAGATAATGCCTTGCTAGTGTATGCGAGTGGTCGACCATTTTGCATGAGAACAGCTCCAATTCCGACTCCAGATGCATCGGCCTCAATGATGAAGGGTCTATTGAAATCTGGTAGCGCAAGCACCGGCGTCGTTGTCATGGCTGCTTTAAGTTTGTCGAAGGCAGCAGAGGCTTTGTCCGACCATTGGAAAGCATCTTTTTTCAGTAAAGAAGTGAGTGGTGCACTGATCTTCCCATAGTCCTTAACAAATTTTCGGTAGTAGCCCGTTAGTCCAAGGAACCCCCGTAGTAATTTCACGTTTGTAGGTTTCGGCCAGCCTTGCATTGCCTCAATTTTTGTTGGGTCTACCGCCACTCCTTCTTCTGATATTATATGCCCAAGGTACTCTACTTTTTGCTGGAGAAAGCTGCACTTTGGTTGCTTAACAAAAAGAGTATTCTCCCGAAGGATCGTCAAAACAATCCGTAAATGCTGAAAGTGAGTCTCAAGAGAAGGGCTGTAAACGAGAATATCATCGAAAAATACCAGCACAAATTTACGAAGAAAGCTCCGAAATATATCATTCATGAGACTTTGAAACGTTGAAGGAGCATTAGTGAGTCCAAAAGGCATTACCAAGAATTCATAATGGCCATCATGTGTGCGAAATGCAGTTTTTGGAATGTCATCGTCACATACCCGAATTTGGTGGTAACCGGATCGGAGGTCCAACTTCGTGAAGACTCGAGCTCCTTTCAATTCATCAAGAAGTTCATCCACCACTGGTATTGGGTATTTGTCCTTGACGGTGATGCCATTTAAAGCTCGGTAGTCAATGCACATCCGCCAAGTTCCGTCCTTCTTGCGTACAAGTAGCACCGGTGAGGAATAGGGGCTGCAACTTGGTCGAATCACCCCTGTTTCAAGCATCTCCTTTACGATCTTTTCAATTTCATCTTTCTGGAGGTGAGGATATCGGTATGGTCGAGTGTTCGCTGGTGGCTTGCCCGGAAGGATTGGAATTCGATGGTTATGTTGCCGAGAAGGAGGAAGACCGTGCGGTTCAGCAAATATGTCAGCAAATTCAGTGAGCAATTGGGCAAGATTTTGATCTTCAAATTCTATTTTCTTCCCCTTTGGTTGCTGTTGGAGGTGCATCAAAAAGGCACCATTTACCTTGTGTAAAACTTTCTCCATTCGTTGGGTCGAAACAGTGGTAACGTTGCTTCCGCGCTTCCCGCGTAGGATGATCTGTTTGCCCTTACAGTAGAATTTCATAATTAATTTAGAAAAGTTCCAAGAGACATCACCTAGTGTAGTCAGCCATTCGATACCAAGCACTGCCTCATAGTCATCGATTGGTAGGAGGAAGAAATCGGTGATAATTTCTTGGTCTTGCAGTAATAGTTTCACCTGCGGGCATCTTTGGTCGCACTTTAGGATTCTGCCGTCGGCAACCTTTACATCGAACTTGCTGCAACCTTCAATATGCAGTGCCATCCGAGCAGCAACCTTACTATTCAGGAAGTTATTAGTGCTACCCGTGTCGATGAGAACAGTGATCGGCTGTTGTTTGAGAAGGCCTCCAACTTTCATCGTTTGCGGATTTGAGTAGCCGGCTAGTGCATGTACCGTAATGTCGGTCGGCTGTGGCTCTTCTTCCATATCTTCTTCTTCATGTTCAAGGCTCTCTTCTAGATGTTCAATGACCTCTTCTTCTACTGGTTCAATCATAAGAAGTCTACCTTTTTTACAGCGATGCTCGCGGCTCCACGGCTCGTCGCAATGCCAACATAACCCTTTCGCAGATCGCTCTCGAAGTTCTTCTCTTGTTAACCTTTTCGGTGCAGGGACTCGGTTGATAGTAGGGAGGGCTGAGGGCTTTAGTATTGTAGGTCGTGGAGTGATCCTTGTCCTCCGGGCTTCATGGTTCAATCGCTCCTCTTGAAGTCGTGCGAAAGAGATGGCTGCCATAAGCGTGTATGGTTGTCGCGCCTTAACTTCTCCCCGGATCTCCGGCTTTAAGCCCTCAATAAAAGTCCCCAATAACTGTTTTTCAGACCAATCACGAGTTTGATTAGATAACCTTTCAAACCTGGTTTGGTACTCCTGAATGGTGGAGGTTTGTCGGATCTTTGCTAGTTGTCCGTCAATGTTCTCATAATAAGTTGGTCCGAAGCGGATCAGTAGTCCTTCTTTGAATTGTCGCCATGAAAGGGCTCCATAAGTGTGTTCAAACCAGTCAAACCATTGTATGGCATCCCCTTCCAGATGTATAGCTGCAATTTCCACCATGGATGCATCCGCAGTTTTATGGTACCGAAAATATCGCTCCGCGCGCGAGATCCAACCAATTGGGTCTCCTTCTTCCCATCTAGGGAAGTCCACTCTCATGCGCGAATAGTTGGGGTCGGTCATAGAACCTCCCCTCTCTTGGAAGTCATCTCTTTGGGCATGATTTGATTGATTAGAGCTCTCTCCTTGATGTGATTTCTTCGGGCTTGGTGGTCGGCCCAAACTGAATTCGGTAAGGAGAGTCCGAATCTTATCCTCCATTCGTGCCTCAAAGGCTTCAAATTTAGCATTGATTGCGTCCTCAGATGCCATAGTATATGACTCCAAATCTGTGATGTTAAGATCTCTCTTTTGTTGACGGGTTAAAGGCATGTATGGGTTTGATAGAAATCAGCGAAAGTTTGCTGCAGAATTGTGTTGTCTTGTAAGAGCAAAATTAACGTCGAAGAAAAAATGGTTTCTCGATGAAATCTCCACAAAAAATTTGAGAGATTTGAGGAGGCAATTGACAGCAATATCTCAGTTTATATGACAGCAAGGATGTCCAATTTAATCAAGAAAATTTCGGCAGTAACAGCAAGAAAATTGGTGTAAGTTGCGATAGCAGAATTCTCGTCGAAAAATTTCAGCAACTTACGATGAAATTTGCAGCAATATAGGAACGAATTTTTTTTTTTTTTTTTTTTTGATTTTTGAATATGGATAACTAAATTGCAGCAGCAGTAAGGTAGGAAACCAGAACCTGCTGCAATTCACAGGGAGATCAAAGGATGATCTGCGGTGGTGGAGATGACGGTGGAATTTGACGACGATCTTTTAAGCAATTGTGGGAATTGCTTTGGGCGGTTGTGGAGGGTTGATGGATGGCAGTGGGAGGGCAGCGAGATGCCAAGAACGCTGCTCTGATACCAGGTGTTAGAACCCTTGCAGATTCTAAACTTGGGGTTGATCTCTTTAGGGGATCGGCCTCCTTGGAACTCTATAGGGGTTCCTCCCTCCAAGTTGCTGCTCAAAGGCTGCAGAAAAGATTCATCTATTGCTTAACAAAAGAGAAGGAATACATGGTTATTTATAGGGCTTCTAAACCCTAACTCCTAATAGGACTCTTACTTAAGACTCTTACTTCTAACCAACTCCTAATATGACTCATACTCAAGACTTCTATTCCCTTACAACTCCTAATTCTTCTCTTAAGAAAAAACCTCCTAACAGAATGTCTCTCTCAATTAGGACTCTTCTAGTTAGAGTCCTAACAGAGTGTCCCTCTCAATTAGGACTCTCCTAGCTAGAGTCCTAACAGAATGTCCCTCTCAATTAGGACTCTCCTAGCTAGAGTCCTAATATGTCCCCACATGAGCAACTTTGAGACCAGCTGCATCCATCATATGGATGGGTATATAGCACACCAGTCTGTCCGATTATCACGATATCCCTCTCGAGTACCCTATGATCGGGATTATTTAGGATATGTGTTTAAAGGTGAATCAATCGCATTATCATGATCTCATCACGATCCGATTCTCATTGCATAGATCCAAGGACATCACAATATATACATGCATATATGCAATAGTTAATATAAGTGATAAAATACTAAAATATAATTAGCAAAAAGATTCCATGTCAAGTCACACGTGCCATCACTCACGTGATTAGCTTGTTAGGCACCTATGACTAGCAATCTCCCACTTGACCTAAAGTCAATCACCTATGTGTTTGATCCCCATCAAACACCTGTGACACTCAAAGATAATTTGAAATAATGGTTTTGTTAGTGGATCTACAATGTTATCTTTAGATGAAACTTTTTCCACTACTACATCTCCTCAGGTCATGATCTTTCTAATAAGTTGGAACCTCCTTAGAACACTTATGATGAGACCCAAGTTCCCTTATTTGAGTAATCACCCTGTAGTTATCACAATATAAGGAATTAGCTTCTCGCTACTTAGTCCGATTCCTAGATCTGTGATGAACTTCTTCATCCAGAGTCCCTCCTTTGTTGCATCTACTGTAGTAATGTACTCCGCATCTGTGGTCGAGTCAGCAGTAGTATCTTGCTTGGAACTCTTCCAGCACACTACTCCTCCATCTAAGGTATACATATACCCCGAATTCAACTTGCTATCATCGAGATCAGACTGAAAACTTGAGTTCGTGTAGCCTTCAACGCTGAGGCTACTACCTCTATATACTAGTAAAAGATTCTTAGTCATTCTCAAGTACTTAAGGATACACTTTACTACTTTACAGTGCTCCAAGCCTAGATCCACCTGATACCTGCTCATGACACTCAGAGTATGCACTATATCAGGCCTAGTATATAGCATGGCATATATGATAAACCCTATTGTTGAGGCGTAAGGTATCATATCAATGTTAGCCTTTTCTTATGGAGTCTTTGTGGACATACTCCTAGAAAGCGATATCCCATGTCCCATCGGTATGAGACCTCTCTTAGAATTTTCCATGCTAAACATTTTGATAATGATTTCTATGTACTTGGACTGGGACAAGCCAAGCATCCTCTTGGATCTGTCTCTATAGATCCGAATCTCCAAGATATAAGATGCTTCCCCTAAGTTCTTCATGGAGAAGTGTCTAGATAACCAAGCCTTTACTATGGATAGCATTCCTACGTCATTCTCAATGATTAGGATGTCATCCACATATAATACCAAAAAGGTGATAGCGCTCCCACTTACCTTCCTATACACACAAGGCTCATCTTCATTCTTAACGAAGTCATAAGATCTGATTGCCTCATCAAATCTTATGTTCCAACTTTAGGAAGCTTAGTTTAGTCCATAAATGGATCCAAGTAACCTGCATACCTTATCTGGACAGTTCTTGGATACGAATCCCTCAGGTTGTATCATATACATCTTCTCCTCAAGATTCCCATTGAGGAATGCAGTTTTCACATCTATCTGCAAGATCTCAAAATCATAATGTGCTGGAATAGCCAATAAAATTCGGATGGATTTTAGCATTGCTACGGGTGAGAAAATTTTATCATAGTCAACACCTTGCCTTTGATGATACCCCATAGCCACTAGCCTTACTTTATAGGTCTTTACCTTTCCATCTACTCCGATCTTTTTCCTAAAGATCCACTTGCAATTGATGGGTATAATACCTTCGGGTGCATCAACTGGGTTCCAAACCTTGTTGGAGTACATAGAATCCATCTCAGAATTCATGATTTCTTGCCACTTCTCGGAGTCTATACTTATAATAGCCTCCTCGTTGGTTTGAGGATCAATGTCCTCGACATCCTCTCCTCTAATATGTCCCACATATCTCTCAAGAGGATGAGATACTTTGTCAGACCTGTGTAAAGTTGAAACTTGTGTGTTAGGTACCTGAATAGACTCGGGCTGTAGAGTGGTGCTTGAGCTCGGTTCTCTAACCTCACTCAACTCTCTCATGCTCCTACTATCTCCACTAAGAATGTGTTCCTTCTCAAGGAACACTGCTCTCTTGGCTATAAAGACCTTTTGGTCCTCGAGATGATAGAAATAATATCCATAAGTTTCCTTGGGGTATCCCACAAATTTGCATCGCTCTGTCCTCGATTCTAACTTATCAGGGTTGTGTCTTTTAATGTGGGCAGGACAGTCTCAAATCTTAATAACCTTAAGATTGGGCTTCTTCCCTTTCCATATCTCATATAGTGTAGACACTACCGACTTAGTTGGAACTCTATTCAGAAGGTAAGTTGCGGTCTTTAGGGCATATCCCTAAAATGAGATTGGGTAGGTCAGCGAAACTCATCATGGACTGTACCATATCTAATAGTATATGATTTCTCCTTTCAGAGATACCATTGAGCTGAGGTGTATAAGGAGGTGTCCATTGGGATAATATCCCATGGTCTTTGAGGAACTGAGTAAACTCTGTACTTAAGTACTCACCTCCTCGATCTGATTGAAGAGTCTTGATACACTTTCCAATCTAGTTCTCCACTTTATTCTTATACTCTCTGAATTTCTCAAAGGCCTCGGACTTTACTTCATTAAGTACACATATCCATACCTTAAGAAATCATCAGTAAAGGTAATGAAGTAGGAGTAACCACCAATGGCATGAGTTGACATGGGTCCACATACATCCATATTATATGAGTTCCAACAACTCAGTGGCTCTCTCTCCAGTTCCACTAAATGGAGAGTTGGTCAGTTTTCCACGAAGGTAAGACTCGTAAGTTACATATGACTCATAGTCAAATGGATCTAGATATCCATCATTTAGCAACTTTTGAATCCTTCCCTCATGGATGTGACCTAGCCTACAATGCCATAGGTATGCACTGTTCACCTCATCTCATTTCCTCTTGGACACATATACATTCATGATATGTGGAGTAGTATATAGCATAAACAAACCTTTATGTAATATTCCTCTTGTCAATCTCCTTGGCTTTGCCAGAATCTACAACAAATTGCATATATGATAAGCACTACCGGTATCCAATACCCATATGTTATCATAAGAGTCTGACAAATGAAGATTGATCATGAATGTACTTGAAGCTTCTCTAAGCTTTTGTTTCACTCTCTCTGCAAGGTACTCTTTGCAGTTCCTCTTCCAGTGCCCATCTTTGCCACAGTGGAAGCACTGGCCTTTGTCCTTCGTTGGGTCTTTCTTAGCAACTTTTGCTTTACCTGGTCTGCCCTTGCCCTTGCCCTTGCCCTTCTTAAGAGACTTTTTTGCTTTCCTTTTCTTTCTAGTCTCACTAGTGTAGAGAACTGCCTTCTCTTTCTTAATAGTACTCTTTACCTCCCTCAACATATTGAGGAGCTCTAGGAGAGTCACCTCAAGCTTGCTCATATTAAAATTTATTATGAACTGTGAAAAGAAATCTGGTACGGACTGAAGCATAATATCCACACATAAGTTATCCTCTAGGACCATTCCTAATCCTGTGAGTTTCTCTATCCACTCAATCATCTTTAAGACATGGTTTTGAACCAGTGTCCCCTTAGTCATCCTAGCACGCAGGAGGCTCTTGGATATGTCATATCGCTGAGTCCTTCCCTATTCCTCAAACAATTTACGGACATATAGGAGAATGGATCTGACATCTCTTTTCATGTTGTCTCTATAACTCAGGAGTCATAGATCCCAATATGTAGCACTGAGCAAGAGTGGAGTCATCAATGTACTTCAAGTAGCGAGCGATCTCATCCTCGCTTGCCCCTTCCTCGGGTGTAGGCATCACTATATCAAGTACGTACATGATTTTCTCCGCCATGAGAACAATTCTCAAGTTGCGGAGCCAATCTATATAATTTGGACCAGTGAGGCGGTTGACATCAAGCATGCCACGTAAGGGATTTGAAATCGACATGTTTTTGAAAATAAAGATGTAGTAGAAATAAATAACATACAGATTTTAAAAGAAATAAATAATCAAGATATGGGCTTCTATCTTAATATGCTCTCATTATTTTACTAGCAAGTCACGCGACACCCTTAGCACATGAAATGAAAGTCTCCGGCAAACTTCGAGTAGGGATCAGGATCCAATCAACGTCTTAGTGTAACCTCGAGGGACTCGACTAATCACACTAAGCCCAAAAGATAAGCAACTCTTGCTAATCACAACTCCTTATGATTCCTGTCCTGTTCGGCTTCCGAATCACCGTGGTCTCGAGGGATTCAACTAATCATGATGCTCGGTTAAGTCAACACTATCGTTACAAGATGAGTCTGATTCGATGATATACCCTCGAGGGACTCGACTAAGCATACCATGTCCTCATGTCACCGGTGACATCTCTATGTCGTAAGCAAGATAACAAATCGCGATATAGGTGAGCCTCTAGGGACTTGACTAACTCAACCTATACCGAGAATCAGTTCCTACCTATAACGATGGAAGGCCACATGGGTCAATCTAATTACCTCACGTTTACCTACTTAATATTATCGAGAGAGATGTTTCTATGATTTGGTCTCCTAATATGACATGTCACATATATACATATTTAATATATATCTATATCGCATATAAATATATATACATATCTAGTATGTGTATAAGCAATCACACCAGATGATCATATACTACAACCTAATGTGATCAGGCCCGAGCTAGTAGGCCTAATCACTGACATCAAGATCTATGTGTGCAACGGTGCATCTCCATACCCTATGATCATCCATCTCTTCCTCAAATCAAACATCACATGTATAAATCATTATCATGTAGGACTACTAGATAATAATAAAAAATAATAATCAACTAAATCTTTTAATTAATTAATATTTTTTGAAATCAAGGACATGTTAGGAATTTTTAAATTCCTAAGGGTATTTTTATAATTTAGACAAAAGACAAAAACTAGAATTTCTCAAATTCCAAGGGCCAAAAGTATTTTTTTGCCTAAAACCCTAAGCCCCTCTCCCTCTTCCTTGCTGCTGCTGCCGCCGCCACCCTGCTGGCGGTGGCATGTGCAACGGGGTTGGGGCGCCGCCCCTGCAAGTGGGCGTTGCTGTGGGTAGCGCTGCCCCCACGTGTGGTTCTGCCCGCGAGGCAGCACTGCTTGCGCCCGCAGGCAGTGCTGCCTCGTCGGGCGACCGCCCCTATAGGGGTTTTGCCTGCGGGAGCAACGACCATAGGTGCGGCTGCCCTGTGGCATGTCACCCCGCGGGAGTAGTGGCCGCAGGCACCACTGCCCTACGGTGCCTCAGCTCGTAGGCACCATTGCCCCGTTGCGCCTTTGTCGCGGGTCCAACACTCGCAGGCGCTACCCTTGCGCGCCACTGCTGTAGGCGGCCTGCCTGCACGAAGATGGCAACTATCTTCAAGCATAGCAAGGGCAGCAACAATTACTGCCCCTCCTCGTCTATTGCGTCAACAATTTAATGTCAAAATTCTTCCTAAACACAACACACGCAGTTCAAAACTAATCATTCGCACGAACAACCTGACTTTGATACCACTATTGGGAAATCTTGGGGGCAACATCACATGCGCAATGGAAGAATAAGAAAAGACAAAATCCCCAATTTTTTCAAAAGATGTTTGTCGTCGTGCGAAGATTGGTGCGCAAAAAAATCCGTGAAACAAACTGCTTATAGAATAGATTGTATTACTTAGGGAGATCTATATCTCTGTTTCCTTGCAAGTCTCTAGGAGAGGGTAAAGGAGGTCAAGTGTCCTCCTCTCTAGAGATGATCCACACAGTAGGGCTGCGACGATGCTTCTCAAAACTCTAGACCTGCTCTGTGTTGAGGAGGGGGACGAGAATAGGAGAGGCAAGTAAAAGCTCTAGCCTATGAACCACTAAATCCCTCCTATTTATATAGGTCCCCTATCAAACCCTAATAGATCCTCCCCTAGTGGGTATTGGATCTGCATCCAATTACCTAAGCCTTTTAGATTAGTGGATCTCTATCCAATAATCTCTCATATGCTCTTTGTTGGATCTCATCCATGGGATCCAATAATTCAGGGGCTTATAGGATATCTAATATGATAGGGGCTCCGGTGGATATCTCATATCCGAACCTTTACTCGTCACAATACCTACCATATGTGTGTGACCCTCTAGGCCCAATATCGAGCTGGCTGTGAGTCATACCACTCAAAACTCCTTCTAACTTAGTGAATGATTATCTCTATAATAATTCACTTGACTCATCGACTATGAACGTAATAGGCTACTGCGCCGTAGTCCCCAAACGATACAGGAGAATCCAATCCATTAGAGCTGTCTGTCATTAGTTACTGTATATCTATAGTCTCTCTTCCATCTAATATCCCAGAGATCATATATCGGACATGGTGCTGTCAGACCCATACAGTTTCTTCTCGAGTCTCGCTCTAATCGGATTCTCCCGGAGAACTCTTTTTCTCTCAATCCGAATGACCCTGGCTAGGGATTTGTCTGAGCAAGAATATATGGGATATTTCTCTTATGATGCCGAGAGTGGATGATCCTCTATTGACACTCAATAGCCCTTATAAGGTCGACTGCCACTCCCAATGACCAGCTGTACTAGATCTGGGACATCCGAACCTATAAATCTGGTATCAAAGAGTGGAGCACTCATACAGGACATCCTTGGGGTCACAAGTCTAAGGATCAGATACACCACTAGGACTACGGAATTATTGTCTGATTATAAGGCATCATCAACCATCCAGCATTCTATAAGCGAATCAATCAGTGAACTCATTCTCCAATGAGCACTTGTACTATATCCCTAGTTTCCCTACATGAGCAACTGGTAGACCAGCTGCATCTATCATATGGATGGGTATATAGCACACTAGTCTGTCCGGTTATCACAATGTCCCTCTCGAGTAACCTATGACCATGATTATTTAGGATCTGTGTTTAAACGTGAATTGGTCTCATTATCGTGATCTCATCATGATCCGATTCCCATTGTACAGATCCAAGGATATCACAATATATACATGCATATATGCAATAGTTAATATAAAGTGATAAATATCAAAATATAGTAAGAAAAAATATTCCGTATCAAGTCACATGTGCCATCACTCACATGATTGGCTTATTGGGCACCTATGACAAGCAGGTGGCACCGCCAAGGGTGGGCAGTGGAACCACCTAAGGCTTAGCCTCCTAAGAGGTCTAGAGGGTGGTACTATCTAGTTTCAGAGTGCTAGGCGATAGGACCACCTAATAATGGCGGTGGTACCACCAGCACCTCGAAAATCCGGGACAAGACATTTTTTAGCTCTAATTTTGAAATCATTAGGGCCTATAAATACCCCACTCTTTTTTGCATGAAAGTAAAACAAAGTGTGAACAAAATCTTGAAGTGTTGGGGTGTGAAAGTGTTATAAAAGTACTAAGTGTTCTCCTCCTCCCTTTCTAAGTCTTATGATCATTCTAGTGAGATGTGAGGTTTGTAAGAGTTACCTCCTAAACTCGAACTACTATAAATCGGAAGTGGACGTAGGTCACAATAACCGAACCACTATAAATCTGGTGTGTTCTTTCCTTACTGCTTACTCTCATTACTTAGCTGCACTCTACATTGTTCATTTACTTCAAGTCGACATCTTCTCCATACAATTTCTTTGTTATGTTTTTGTTAACTCGGAAAGACTTTGAATTGCAACCATAATTTTTATTGCTGCACTAATTCACCCCCTCCTCCTCTTAGTGCCGTATTGATCTTAACACCACCATGGCCTCGAGGGACTCGACCAACCATGGTGTTTGGTTAAGTCATCACCATCGTTACAAGATGAGTCTAATTCGATGATATACCCTCGAGGTACTCGACTAAGCATTCGATCAACTCAACCTACGTTGAGAACCAGTTCCTACCTATAACGATGGAAGGCTACATTGATCAATCTAATTACCTCATATTTACCGACTTAATATTATCGAGAGAGGAGATTTTGATTTGGTCTCCGTGTCACACATATACATATATATATATATATATATATATATATATATGTATATATATATATATATATGTATATATATGTATATATATGTATATATATGTATATATATAAATATACATATATATATACATATAAGTATATATATTTGTATGTATATATATATATACATATATATAATATATATTTATATGTATATATATACACTTACATATTATATATATATGTATCTATGTACCTATATGTATATATATATATTTGGTCTACGTGTCACACACATACATATATATATATATATATGTATATATATATATATAAACATATATATATATACATATATATATATATATATATATACATATATATATGTATATATATATATGTATATATACATATATGTATATATAAATATATATATGTATATATACATATATGTATATATATATATGTATATATGTATATATACATATATATATATATACATATATGTATATATGTATATATGTATATATCATATATATATATACATATATATGTGTTGCTGGTGATGCACGAAAGTGAAAAAAAAAAACATCATGAGAGAAGGTTCGTCGCCACTTCATCCACCGTGTGGATTAGCACTAGAGAGAAGAACATGATATCTCCTTCTTCCATAGATTGGGATCTACAAATCAGGGATATATGAGTTTTCTTATGTGAGATCATCTCACATCTTATGCAGTTTTTGGATTTGATAAGTTTTGTGCTCCTGATCGTCATATGCGAATTGATATAATTATATTATTGAGAAATTGATTTCTGTTTTGTTTTTCCATTGTTCACGTGATGCTCTCCCAAGTTTCCCAACAAGGGTGTCCCTCTTAATTGCATAAAAATATCATTTATTCTCTCTTGGATGTTAATCCAAATGAGAGAACCTAGCTCTGATATCAATTATTAGAATTGTAGGACAATGAGAGGGGAGGTGAACTAGTGTTATGGTAATTTTAACCAATTTTAAAGTTTAATTAATAAATATGTATAAAAAATATGATTAACCAAAAATACAATAATGGTTGCAAGTAAAATAAATGAGTAAGTAATAATAAATCAAAAGCAAGAGAAGGGATGTACTTTTAAGTATTTTTCATGATTTGGTTGATGAATGTAGAATAATGAGCAAAAAGTATAATTCTTTAAAAAAGGAGCATGCCCTTTTAAATAATGAATTTGAAAAACTTAAGCATGATAATCCTTCATTAACCTCCATGCATTAAGTGTGAACACTTAGAGGCACTTGAGAAGGAAAACTTGCTACTCAAAGAAACTCTAGAAAAGTTTAAGGTTAATAGCAAGTCCTTGAACATGATCTTTGTTAGTAAGGGTCACGTTCATAGAAGAGACAAAATCAGATTTGTGAGTAGCTCTCACCAAAATCCAACCGCCTTTGTTAAAGGCCGCACCTTGTATGTATCACCCTGCACAAAATGAAACTTTTATTGCAAACTCGGACATGTTACTTATAAATATCCGTTTAAGAGATATAGTCCCTAAAGGAACAAAAAGTGACCCAATACAAAATAATAAGTTAGGTAGATCTATTTATGAGGAACCCAAGGTCAAATGGGTACCTCAAAGGAAACCCCATTTCTTGTAGATACGTTTATAATCACAAACTAAGAGAAAAAATGATATTTTGATAGTGAATGCTCAAAGCTTATGACCGGAGTTCCAAAATACTTCATAAAGCTCTTTAGCCAAAATAATAAATAAAATATCATTAGAATTAGAACTATCGGTAACAAAATAATTTTAAATGAAGATGCTTTATATTCAATGAAATCATGCTTGATGATTTAATGATGTAATTTGAAATCCTATGTTTTGAAATTATGTGCTACATATTTGATCTTGAAGATTTTTTTGGTTTTCAATTTTAAACGATGATGCATATTTTTATTTGGTATAAAAGACAAAGGCATACTTGTATAAAATAAATCACATAAGTTGAAACACATAAAAAAAAGGGAATGCATTATTCACAAAAATATCTCTATCCCTAAAATCTTATCAAGTTTTCAATAAGAAATTAATGAATCTATTTATCTCTTGAAAGTGATTTTGATGATTTGATGATTTAAATTAAAAAAAGATTTTATCCTAATCATAATCTTGATTTTTCAATATTTGATACTCAAGTCTTTTATAAACCCTTCAATTAAAGATGGTTTATTAGTGTCTTTTGGTTTTAAATAATGATGCATGATTTTTTTTGAAATACTAGAGCATACTTAGCTATCCTTAATCTTATAGGAAACTATATATATTGCTTCAATTGGGTTTCTCAAAAAGTGATAATGACTTTGGATTTATTGAGATGATATGTAGCTATTTACAACTTGAGATGTACCATACATGAAAGAATCTTTTTATTTCTCGAAAATATTCTTCAATACAAATCTTTATTCTTTCACCTCATTTCTTTTTCTTCAATGATTCTGCCTGCATAAACTAAGGAAAGGAGTTATATAAATAAACTATTCTTAATTTTTGTAACTTAAATTTTCCTGTATTTATGATTTGTATGATTGAATCATTAATGCACATGTATAGAAAAGTATTGGCTTGCAATAGTACTGTGAAGCTTGCACTTTCATAAAGCATAAAGTGATGACTTGAATGCTAAATATAGGATTGGTATCATCCGCTTAAACATCATTGAATATTGACTTAAATGTTAAATAACACCATTGGAATACTAAATATAGCTGCTATGTTGAAAGGTAAAACTTAAATAGTTGAAAGATATAATTGCAACTTGAAAATGGGCTAAAAATAGTGGACCAATTGGCCAGAGCATACTGCCCATAAGCGGTAGCACTGCTCAACTAGTGGTACCACCACCCGAAACATGCCCTATAAAAGGACTTTTAGGGCCGGCGGTAGAACCGCCCCCAAACCCTCCTCTACATCTCCACACCTCTAAACCATTCTTCACTTCTCATTCTACATGCTCTTCCTCTAGAAACCCAAGAAAATCCTTCTCTTATATAAATCTAAGGATCAATCTCAACTCTTCAAGAGATTACTATAAGGGTTATCCTCAAAACCTTTCTCTCAATTCATTGATAGATCTTACTTCTTATAGTTTTCTCATTGATAACATATGTAGTCTCATGGCATCTAGAAGATCCTCAAGGGACAAAGGAAAGAGGAGAGTAGATGAAACCTATGATTTCATACTCTTCGATTCCCCTCAATATGCCCTTAAATTCCCAACCTTTGAGTCTAGAAGTGTTCATAAGGGAAATTATTTAGATATAGAAGAATTAAGTAATTTAGAACCAATTCAATAGTTTGCCAACTTAAATGTCCTTCCAATCCTTCAAATAAGTGAACTCATTTATCCTAGACTTGTTCGTTTGTTTTACAACAACTTGCATATGGATGTAAATAATAGGGTGTCCACTTATCTCTTAGGGCATCACATACCCATCACGGATAGTATAATTTGTAATATTATAGGAATTCCTGAAAAAAGAAGAGGTTGCTACTTTAGAGGACAATGAGATATTGAATCAGTTGGGGTTACATATTCTGAGGCATTAAGCACTATCTTTGGTAATCCAAATCTATCTATCATTCCAAAAAGTTATGAATATTTGCTACCCTTTAGCACAAAATTGCTTCATCACATTGTGATAAGTATCCTACTTCTAAAACAATATTATCATGATAAAGTTAGTCAAATAAAATTAGGAATAATGTATTGGATTATGGTAGGACATGACAATTGTTTTAGATATATGATACAATAAAATATGATTGTATTCTCAACAAAAGATATGATGCTTCCATATGATGGTTTAATTACTAGATTAATGCATGCCCATAATATAGTTATTCCACCCGATGAAGAAATCTTAAAACTAGATTGATTCAATGTCATCAATAGAAATCTATTAAGGAGATTAAGATGTATAGTAAGAAATGAAATTTGGACTAGATTACCTAGGAGGATTGAACCTCCCCCACCTGAACCAGAACCAGAAATACCTATATATAAGGAAAGTCATTCTTCTCCTACCAATCCCTTTGAGGCAACACCTTCAATAGAGCAAGCACCCTCCTCATTTGTCGATCCAATAATGACTCAACTAGATCGAATTAAACTACGTCAAGATCATATCTTAACCAAGATGTAGCAAATTCATTAGCAATTGAATACTTTGTTTAGGCATTTTTGATTTACCACCACGTTGTGTATATCCTTTTACTGATAAAAGGGAGTAGGAAACTAAAAAGTACTATGATGAGTTGTACTCTTTATAATATACTTCTTACATTCTATGATGTATCTTTTGATGTTATGTGCTTTTCAATATTATGATACGCTTCTTGATGATGGTATAATGCATGCAACACTTTGAGAATCAGATATGTTAAATCTTCCAAATGATTGAATTCCTTTTTTTTTGGATTTCTCAGCTTTTCATAACTTGATTTTTTTTAAAAATCAAGATCGTCTTTCTATTTGCAAAAGAAGAGCCTTGATTCATGGATTTTTGATTAATAACATGATCTTTTATTAATTCCTTTGAATCTTTCTTCCTTCTCCTTACAAGAAAAAGGATTTGATTTATGACGTTTTATTCATGGATTTTTTATCCTTCATTTGATGCTCCTTTCCCATGAATTCTTCCTCACTCTTCTCACGAAAGAAGAATTTTTTTCATGGACTTTTAGTATATGATGATCATTTGCAACAATAGGGGTTTGATTTTGTATGGACATCTTAATCCTTTTAATGACTCATTTCTCTTTGCTAAAATAGAAGCTTAATTTAATGAAACTCATTTATTATGGATTTGACTTGGTTCAAATCCTTTCATGAAATTGGTTCTTGATTTCTTATGGAGAATGAATTCCTCCCGTACTCTTCTTCATCTTCTTCTTATTTTTATGACAAAGGAAGAAATAAACTTGCACATCTCAAGAAGAACCAAAAAGCTTTCGTACATCTAAAGCAAAAATGCTAGCTTATCCGTTTCAAAAACCAAAAGTAGTTATTATGCAAAGCTTTTGCTTAACTTCTCTTTTTTTTTGGCTTGGATAAATTGGTGTAGAACTTACTTGAATATTTTTTTTTAAACACTTGCATTGTTGAATGATTTTCCTTTTTGTTGATGACAAAGCAGGAGAAATATGGAAAATTGATAACAACTTGGCATTATGAATGTTTGAAATAATATGTAAAATGTATCGTATCAAAAATGCTTGAATGTATTGCGAATGCTGGAAATATGATTAGTATCGTCAAATACTTGAAAAAATCAAAATGTATCTACATATGCACCGTATGTATCGTAGATACTTGAAATGTATCATGAATGCATGACACGCATTGTAATGTGGCATGGATACTTGAAAATGTTTCATTCTTAAAATCATGATTGATTTCGTATCAAAATTATAAATATCTATCATTATGATGAGGTATGAAACTTATCATGCTTAATTTCTTACTTCCAATTGGTATCAAGCCTTGGATTGATGAATTGTCATCTTTTATCAAACATGAAATTTGAATGTTGCTAAATTTCATATTTGAAATTTGTATCATACTTGAAAATGATCATTCGATATTGGACTTAAAAATGGATGTCATGCCTTGACATCATTTTTATTGTGATAAATACATAGTATCATATTTTGAGATGGTAAATCATGATTAGTATCATGATGTGCATGTCAATAAGTTTAAATGTATATAACTTATTGGTTTGATGCTTGAATTCAAAAGCCTTGAATTCAAGAGTATCTTTTCTCAAGTATGACATATAGATAAGGGGAGTTAAGGTTAACTCCATCATCAATTGATTGTCATCATTAAAAAGGAGGAGATTCATCGGAAGTCTAGAGGATTAACTACGATAGTGATCAAGGGATAAAGCAAAATGAAGTGCCAGAGTCAAGATTGAGAATTCGTTGGGAGTTCGAGAATTCATTGGGAGTTCGGAGGTTCATCGGAAGTGTCGCCAAAATTGGCCGAAAAGTCCAGGAGCTTGCCAAAGAAGCTCATCGGAACTCGCCAAGAAGATCATCGTGAAGTCTAGGAGCTTATCGGGAGTCCGCTAGAAGATTGTTGATAGATCGTCGAAAGTCTGCCGAAAGATCGCCGGAAGAAACCTAGACTTACCGGACTTGTTTTGTTTAGTATATGCCTTAAAAATCAAAGTTAAAACATAATTAGGATTAGGTTTGGGAGGTAATCCCATTAAACCTGTTAAGGGCCAATTGGGTCCATAATTGGACTAGTTTGGGCTAGATTCAAGGCCCAAACAAGTTGTTGAACCCTATTTGGCGATGGCATCGCTAGACAAACCTGGCCCAAACAAGTTGTTGAACCCTATTTGGCGATGACATCGCTAGACTAGGCAGTGGAACCGCCTAGGGCTCAGTCTCCAAGAAGCTTGGGTGGTGGTACCACCTAGACTAGGCGGTGGTACCGTTGACAATTAATGTTGTCAGGTGATGGTACTGCCTTGTCAAGCGGTGGTACTGCTAGAGCTTGAGACTCTATCAAACGATAGTACTGCTATACTAGGTAGTGGTACCACCTAGTGTCAGTCTGCAGGTGGTGGTACCGCTCAATAATAGTAGAGGTATCGCTAGTACTCGAAAACTAGGGATGTGACACTTTTTGGCTCTAATTCTGAAGCCAATTGACGACTATAAATACCCCTTACTTCTCAGTTGGTAAAACACAAAGAAGTGATAAGAACTAAACTGAAACTATAGTGAAATAGCTTGCAAAAGTTGAGAATTCACCTCCATCATTTCTAAGTCTGAAAGTTTGTAAAAGGAGAGTGAGCCACTTGTGAAAGTTCTATAAATGGGTGATTGATCATTACCCTAAAAGAAAGATCAATAGTGGAAACCAATGACCTTATTGGAGGAGGTATCGGGAGTGGATGTAGGTCGGACAACCAAACCACTATAAAATTAGCGTGTTCTCTTCTTGGTGTGTACTTTAATTTTATTGTATTCTACTTTACTTCATTGCAAACTATCCAATCCCCTCCTCTCTGCAAACTTACAAACTTATTTGAGTCAAACGTCTTTTCAATATGGTTTTCGTCGAACTAAGAGTTTTATCGTACGAAGTTTTTTGAAATTGATTAAATTTATCATTTTTATCCATTGCACTAATTCACACCCTCCTCCTCTTAGTGTCATTCTTCATCCTAACAACCCGGTTGCCTATGAGAGTTGAAAGCTTAATGAGATTAAGTGACGTTATCTGGTGCATGAGAAGGAGATGATAGTGGTGGTCCACTGTTTATGAGTTTGGTGGCACTACCTTCTTGGATCGCGATTTGTATTGAGGACAGACAACATCGCTTTGAGCTATTTCCAAACTCAAAAGAAACTCTCCCTAAACCTGTTAGGATTAAGAGCACTAAGAGGGGGGAGGGGGGGTGAATTAGTGCAGCGGAAAACTTTTGACGATTAAAACTACGTTCATACGTTGAAATCTGATTCCGACGTAAAAGTCGTTTCGTGTAGATAATAACTTTGAAAGCTTACAGAAATGTATTTGAAGTAAAGTAAGGAAGGCAGTTTGTAGTTAAGATAGAAATCAGAATGTAAGCACAAACTGAAATATGATGTTCGTATGATAAAACCGATTTCCGTCTTAACATCGATTCGGAAAATACTTAACTATGAAACACATTCATAAATGAGCAGAAGGCAGTAAGCTACTGAGGAGGTTTGCAGTAAAGATAAGATGCTCAAAGTAAATGCAAATCAAGATTTAGAGTGGTTCGGTCAATCTTGATCAACATCCACTTTTGGCTTCCTCCACCAACGAGGTTACCGACGTCCACTAGAGGCCTTCCTTCAATAGGTGAAGGCCAACCACCCTTTTACAGTTTCACTCCTTTTGACGGGCTTAGGAGACAACCCTTACAAACTTTTCTCTCCTCTCTTAAAAGATCAAAACTTGGAAGAAAAGAGGGAGGAGAACTTCTAGACTTTACAACACTTTTGAGCTCTAAAATCATAGAGTAAGATCAAGCTTTCGGTGCCCTTTCATGCAGGAAAGGGTGGGGTATATATAGGCCCCAAACTGGTTTGAATTTGGAGCTAAAAAATATCACCTCCCGGATTTCGGGGTCCTAGTGGTACTACCTCTTGGGGCGGACAACCGCCTGGCAGCTCAGGGACTAAGCCTCAGGGCGGTGCCACCGCCTTACAGAGGCGGTTGCACCATCTGTCAGGGGCGGTTGCATCACCCAGTCTTGCTCGAAGACTAAGCCCAAGCGGTGCCACTGCTTGACTGGGGCGGTTGCATCGCCTAGTCTCGCTCGGAGACTGAGCCTAAGTGGTGCCACCACTTGACCTGGGTGGTTGCATCACCCAGCTTTCCTAGGAGACCATCTCCTGGGCGGTGCCACCGTCGACCCTGGCAGTGCCATCGCTTGATAGGAATTCTAGTCCGAATAGGTTGATCCATTCGACCCAATTTGGGTCTGTCAAGGGCCTAATTACCCCCAGATTAAGTTAATCTCCCATTCCTAACTTAATCTGCATGCTAACTACGACATTTCTTAACACATTTACTACAACTTGCTCCGGTGCGTCAATCACTTCTTCCGGCGAGCTTCCGGCGAACATCTGACGAACCTTCGGCGATGCTCTAACGGACTTCCGGCAAACTCCTGGACTTGCGATGATCCATTTGGCGAGTTCCGACGAGCTTCTTTGGCAAGCTCCTAGACTTCTCGGATTTTTTCCCGTAGAACCTCCGATGATCGTCCGGACTTCCGTCGAACTCTCGAACTCCCAATGTGATCATAGTCTTGACTCCGGTGCAACTCCTGCTGGATGTCTTTCTTTCATTATAGTTAATCCTGCACACTTATCTCAACATATGGATTAGATAACAAATGATAATTGACTTTATCATCAAAATCCGAGATTCAACAATCTCCCCCTTTTTGATGATGACAATCAATTGATAACGGAGTTAACCTTAACTCCCCCTATCTATATGCCATACTTGTGATAAGTCATTCATGAATTCAAAGCCTTTGAATTCAAGAGACATATTGATAAGTTAAAATCATTTCTTATCAATACTCCCATCATGATTCCTATCATGATGTATCTCTCTGAAAATGATGTCAAGGCTTGACACCCATTTTCAAATTTCAAATGTGAATGATGGTAATGGTAACAATTCATCATATTGTAAGATATCAACATGTAAAATTTTGAAGTAAGATTTTGATATCTTAACATGATGCACACATTTCAAGTGTTTTAGCAATCATAGCATTTCCTCACATGGTAAGATATCAACACGTAAAATTACGATGCAAGTTCTTTATATCTTAACATGATGCAAACATGACATAATGCAAATATGACAATCGTAGTTATCATCAATTGATATATTTTTGATGATGCAAGCATGGCATAATCATAGCATCAATTCATATATCTCTTCCCCTTGGACATCAACAAAAAGGAGAACGATATAAGCAAATTTTAAGCATAAGTACAGTAATTATTCATGCCATAACTAGGTTCATGTCATTTTCCAACAGTGAGTGATAGGATACCAATTATGCAAACATCTCAAGGAAAACATGACATGGAGATAGCTTTGAATACTCATTCCTTTTTATTTGTTATTATCTTTTTGTATGAAGGAGGAAGGCTATTTGTGATACTAGCTATTTGTGAGTTTACTTTGAATGAAGTTAAAATCGATGAGAGATTAAATCATACTTCATTTTTACAAGGATCAAGATATGTATGTGAAACAAATCCTTGTAAGTAAAAACACTAACATCCATATTTCAAGAAGGAATTTACAAGCAGAAATCATTTTATCAAATCCATTTCTCAAAAAAAATATTTTTCACATGATAAGTGTATGAGAGATATATTTTCTAGTTGATTCCATATGTCAAAAATCAATGATAAGAATCAAACTCGATATGACATATGCTTATTAAGTTCGGAAGAGGATAACGTATCGAGAAAATCCGATTGCTAGGACACCACTAGTTAAGAGAATCCGAAAATGAAATTAACACTTTCATGCGTTCAGAAAAGACTATACTATATATTTTCAAATACAATCATGGAGACAAAACATGCTCATTGTTATGAAAATTTTTGTATTAATTTCCAACATGTTATTTTAGGCATGTATTGGCAATCAAGTGATTTGATCATTCAATCAATAAAGTCCGAAAAAAATAATTTTAGCAAGTTTATGCATTCGGACACATCAACATTCCTAATTCTCTTTTTATGAAATCAAATTATTCTTCACTTAGAGGTTTTGTAAAAATAACAGCTAGTTGATGCTTAGTATCTATGAACTCTATGATTACATCATGATTAGTAACATGATCTCGTATAAAGTGATGTCTAATATCAATATGTTTTGTTCTTGAGTGTTGAATGAGATTCTTTGTTAAACATATTGCACTTGTGTTATCATATTTAATGGGAATATTTTTAAGATGGACTTTATAATCTTCTAAGGTGTTTTTCATCCACACAACTTGTGCATAACATACACTAGCTGCAATATACTCAGCTTCGGTTGTTGATAGTACAATCGAGTTTTGTTTCTTAGATGACCAGGAATCAAGGGAATGTCCCAAAAATTGACATGTTCCTGATGTACTTTTTCTATCTAGTCTACACCTAGCAAAATCCGCATCAGCATAAGCAATTAACTCAAAATTCTTAGATTTTGGATATCATAATCCCTGATTTGTAGTACCTTTAAGATATCTAAGTATTCTTTTAACCGCTTTGAGATGAGATATCTTAGGGTTCGATTGAAACCTAGCACAAAGTCGTACACTGAATATGATATCTGGTCTAGTTGTAGTGAGGTAAAGTAAACTTCCTATCATACCCCTATAAGTTTTTTGATCGAAGCTTTCTCCACTTTCATCAACTTCGAACTTAGTGGAGGTGCTTATAAGGGTGTTAATAGCTTTTGAGCTATCCATATTAAATCTTTTCAGTAGATCTAAAGCATATTTAGTTTGACTAATAAAGATGTCATTACTTAGTTGCTTAATTTGTAAGCCTAAGAAAAAGGTTAATTCTCCCATCAAACTAATTTCAAATTCGAGACTCATGGTTTTAGCAAAAAGATTCACAAAGAGATTCATTCGTAGAACCGAAGATAATATCATCAACATAAATCTGAACAATGAGAAAATTATTTTCAAAATTCTTGATAAACAATGTAGTATCGACCTTGCCTTTTGTGAAATTATTTTCAATAAGAAAAGTACTTAGTCTATCATACCAAGCCCTTGGGGCTTGTTTTAAACCATAGAGAGCTTTGGTTAATTTAAATACATGATTAGGGAGGCTATTATTTTTAAATCTGGGAGGTTGTTTAACATAAACTTCTTCAGAAATAAAGCCATTAAGAAAAGCACTTTTAACATCCATTTGAAACAACTTAAAATTATTATTACTAGCATAGGCAAAGAGCATCCTTATGGCTTCTAATCTAGCCACAGGAGCGAAGGTTTCTTCGTAATCGATACCTTCTTCTTAGTTGAAACATTTAGCCACTAATCTAGCCTTGTTTCTAACCACGGTACTATATTCATCTTGCTTGTTTCTAAAGACCCATTTAGTACTAATAACTAAATGGTCATTTGGCCTAGGAACAAGCTTCCACACCTCATTTCTCTCAAATTAATTTAACTTATCTTGTATTGTGATAATACATGAATCATCTTTCTATTGAATCTCGTATTTTGATGATGAAACTACTTGATATATGTTTATGATTTAATCTGCGTTTTGAGTGAAGCAGGATGCCTCGATTAGGATGAGACAATTAAAGCAGGAAAATCATGTTGTGCCGGAGGAACATGTCAGAAGATTGGATGTCGGGCCGGTGGATCGGTCGACGTATCGACAGAAGGCTTCGGGCCGTGGACTCGGGCATCGGGCCAAGAAGAGCGGGTATTGTGCCAAGGATATCGGAGTTGCGGAGTCAACTGGCCGATTGGGCAATAGGCTGCAGGAAAGGATGATGCGCCGAAGAATCGGACGAAGCGTCGAGGGACCAATGACATGCCGGACAACTTGGTTAATTGCTTAGGATTAATTGTCTCGATCGAAGTTTTTGTTTTGAGTGTGCAGGATTAACTACGATGGAAGAAAGACATGCAGCAGGAGTTGCGCCGGAGTCAAGACAATGATCACGTTGGGAGTTCGAGAGTTCTACGGAAGTTCGGACGGTCGTCGGAGGTTCTGCGGGAACAAATCCGAGAAGTTTATGATAAACAATTAGGAATCATGCTTATCATTCTAGTAATTTTGAAAATAATCATGAAAATTACATGTTTATGATAAACAAAATGATTTTGATTGAAAATACCTTATGAAATCATGCTATATGTGGTTGAGAAGTAATAATGTGTATCATGTTGATTTCCATTGTTATTTCTCGATTTTGAGTATATGAAATCATGTTTAATTTGAAGTTATGATTAATGAGTATATATTTTTGAAATTATGCATGATGATTCTTGATATTTATGGATTATCGATTTTCATGATAATAGCAGTGGCTTTAAAAAAAATTGATGCATGTTTTCATAAATGAAAAGGCATGCTAACATGAAATCGACCACTTAAAATGAAACACTTAAAAAGGGGGAAAATATATTATCAAGGAAATCATGAATCTATTTATGTTATAAATTTTGTGAGCCATAAAAATGATTTTGATGATTTAAATTTGAAATGAGTTTTATCAAAATCATGATCTTGATTTATCAAATTGAATGAATTGAAAATGAATGATGATTTTTCTCTTGAATGATTGTGACTTGTATTCCTTGTATTCATGATATGATTTTTATGCAATTCTTTGTATTCATGAAATATTTATCTCATCACCCAATTATTTCTTTTCAATATTCCTCAAGTGATGATATGAATGCATGAGATATTCATGAATTTATTTTGATGTATGCAAATGAGAAGTTTTGATCATGCATAGTAGGATGCAATGTGACAAATTAATACCATGATGATTTGAAATATTTATGATTTGGAATGATGCATATGCTTTTTATTATGATAATGTATGATGTGTATCATGAATACTTAAAAAAATTAAATAAATAAATGTTTATATCATGTTAGATGGTTTTACATATTATGCATGATAAGCTATAGTGATGAGTGAAACAATGATTGAAATAATATGAATGATGATTTGGAATCATGCATATAATAATCAGTTTATATGTTTTGAAAATGTGCATGTTTTAATTTGAAAATATAATGATGCACAAATGAGATTGATACTAACCTTTGTCATGATTTAAAAATTGATGTAAAGGGTTTTTCCCTTCTTTTTGACAATGACAAAAGGGGAGATAGCTAGCTTGCACAATTCAAGAAGAAAGCAAAAATTGCACTTCTCAAAAGAGAAGAAATTGCTATCTTGAACATCACCAAGAAGTGCTATCTTGCAAATCTCAAGACACACAAATGCAATCATGCAAAATTTGTAATTTTGCACATCATTAAAATTTATGATGCTTTGGTGATTATGCATATTCTAAAATGTTATAAAATTCACTAGCTTGCATGATGTAGAACTTAGCTATATTGAACATCACCAAGGAATGCTATCTTGCCTATCTCAAGAAGCAAAAAGTTAACTTGCACATCTAGCAAAACTTATATTTTAAGAAGCAAGAGTTGCTTTCTTGAACATCTCAAAATTGCTAGCTTGCGGGCCTTAAAATGTAGAATTTTTTTGCTAGCTTGTATATGCTAAACTTGCTATCATACTACCATGATGATGAGCATGCCTTATCTTCATGATTGTATTTGAAAAACTATGACAAAAATATGTCCGAATGATTAAACGTGTTAAAATTATTTTTCGGACTTTTTTGATTGAATGATTAAATCACTTGATTGCCATAATGATTTTACACAATTACTTACCATGATTACATGTTGGAAATTATGTGCTTGAATACAAAAAATTCCATGATAATAAGCATGTTTTACCTTCATGATTGTAATTGAATATCTCTAGTAAAACCCTGTCCGAATGTATGAAAGTGTCAAATTTCATTTTCGGATTTTCTTGATCCTAACAATTGGATTTTCTTGATACATTATCCTCTTCCGAACTTAACAAGCATATGTCATATCAAGTTTAATTCACATCATTGATTTTTGACATATGGAATCATCTAGCAAATGCACTTATCATGTGAAAAATATTTTTCGAGAAACATATTTGATGATTCCCTCTTATAAAAGGAAGATATTTTTACATACAAGGATTTGACTCACTTATATATCTTAATCCTTGCAAAAATGAAGTGTGCTTTAATATCTTATCGATTTGAACTTCACATATGACTTTCCTCCTTCATGTAAAAAGATAACAAATAAAAAGGAAGAAGCAATAAAAGCTATCTCCATGTCATGTTTTCCTCGAGATGTTTGCATAATTGGTATCCTATCACTCACTGTTGGAAAATGACATGAACCAACTTATGGCATCGCACTTATATTTAAAATTTACTTATATCGTTCTCCTTGTTATTGATGACAAAGGGGGAGAAATATATAAATTGATACTATGAGTGCCATATTTGAAGAATATGAATAGATGTTATGAATGCCATATTACGATGAGATATCAAAAGCAGCATTCATATGAATAGGTGCTATGAATGTCATATCATGTTAAGATATCAAGAACTTGAATCGCAATTTTACATGTTGATATCTTACCATTTGATGATAGCAAACTTGCATGATGATAACAATAGATATTATATTTTTCATGCAATGAGTTAAACTTATATCACAAACACTTGATTGTGGTACATCTCCTTTTTGTTGATGACAAAGAGGGAGAAGTATATTGATGACATGACATGTTATGTATAAGTTTATGATGACATGTTGCTTGGATTTTTGAATCCAAGAGTTTCTATCAATATGACATATTGATAGGGGGAGTTTGTTTAAACTCTGGGAGTTAAGGTTAACTCCGATTATGATGACATGTTGCTTAGATTTTTGAATCTAAGAGTTTCTATCAATATGGCATATTGATAGGGGGAGTTTGTTTAAACTCCGGGAGTTAAGTTTAACTCCGTCATCAAGTGGTTGTCATCATAAAAAAGGGGGAGATTGTTGAATCTCGTATTTTGATGATGAAACTACTTGATATATGTTTATGATTTAATCTGCGTTTTGAGTTACGCAGGATGCCTCGATTAGGATGAGACAATTAAAGCAGGAAAATCATGTTGTGCCGGAGGACCATGTCAGAAGATTGGACGTCGGGCCGGTGGATCGGTCGACGTATCGACAGAAGGCTTCGGGCCGTGGACTCGGGCATCGGGCCAAGAAGAGCGGGTATTGTGCCAAGGATATCGGAGTTGCGGAGTCAACTGGCCGATTGGGCAATAGGCTGCAGGAAAGGATGATGCGCCGAAGAATCGGACGAAGCGTCGAGGGACCAATGACATGCCGGACAACTTGGTTAATTGCTTAGGATTAATTGTCTTGATCGAAGTTTTTGTTTTGAGTGTGCAGGATTAACTACGATGGAAGAAAGACATGCAGCAGGAGTTGCGCCGGAGTCAAGACAATGATCACGTTGGGAGTTCGAGAGTTCTACGGAAGTTCGGACGGTCGTCGGAGGTTCTGCGGGAACAAATCCGAGAAGTCTAGGAGCTTGCCAAAGAAGCTCATCGGAACTCGCCAAGTGGATCATCGCAAGTCCAGGAGTTTGCCGGAAGTCCGCAGGAGAATCACCGAGGGTTCATCGGATGATCGACGGAAGATCGCCGGAAGATGCGATTGACGCACCGGAGCAAGCTACAGAAATTGTCTTAGGATTTATCATAGTTAGCACAATGATTAAGTTGGTAATGGGAGGTGATCCCATTGGCTTAATCTTGGGGCAATTGGGCTCCTGAAAGACCCAATTTGGGCCGAATGAATCTACCCATTCGGACCCTGATTACTATAGGAGGTGCAACCGCCCAAGCCAGGAGGTGCAACTGCCTAGGCTAAGTCTCCCAGGGAGACTGGGTGGTGCAACCGCCCCAGCTAGGAGGTGCAACTGCCTGGGCTCAATCTCCAAGCGAGACTGGGCGGTGCAACCTCTCCTGATAGGAGGTAGCACCGCTTGAGCTTGGTCTTCGAGCTCTGGCAGGAGGTGCAACCGCCTGAGCTCGGTCTTCGAGCTCTGGCAGAGAGGTGCAACCGCCCCTGACATAGGTGGCACCGCCCGGAGGCTCAGTCTTCGAGCTCTGCTAAGCGATTCAACCGCTCCAGTCAGGAGGTGCAACCGCCTGATCCCGAAATTCCGGGAATTGATAGTTTTGAGCTCCAAATTGGAACTGGGTTGGGGCCTATAAATACCCCACCCATTCAGCACTGAAAGAGCATAGACACACACCGAAATTTTGATATTTTTCTGTGATTCTTTGAGCTCAAAATTGTTGTAAAGGCCAAAAGTTCTCCTCCCTCTGTTCTTCAAGTTTTGAGTTGTAAAGAGAGGAGAGAAAATTTCTATAAGGGTTGTCTCCTAAGCCCGTCAAAAAGAGTGAAATTGTAAAAGGGTAGTTGGCCTTCGCCTATTGAAGGAAGGCCTCTAGTTGACATCGGTGACCTCGTCGGTGGAGGAAGCCAAAAGTGGAGTAGGTCAAGATTGACCGAACCACTCTAAATCTCGGTTTGCATTTACTTTGAGCATATTATCTCTACTGCAAACCTCCTCTAAAGCTTACTGCCTTCTGCGCTTTTATGATCGGATTTCAAGCCTTTTACTTTCCGAATCAGCGTTTAGATGTAAATCTGCTTTTTTGTACAATCATCATATTGCAGATTGCGTTTACGTTTTGAGCTTTACCATAACTGCAAACTGCCTTCATACTCTTGCTTAAACGACATCTTGCCTAATCAAGTGATTTACAAATAAGCACTTAGATGTAAATCAGTTTCTTTGTACGAACGTCGGATTTCAGCTTGCGCCTATATTCTGGTTTTCATCATAGCTGCAAACTCCCTGTATAGATGAACTTTAATATCATCTTCTTAGAATCAGATTTTACACAGAAATCGTTTTTATCGTTCGAACGCAGCTTTCGATTTTAATCGCAGAAAATTTTCCGCTGCACTAATTCACCCCCGCCCCCCCCCCTCTTAGTGCTCTCGATCATAACACTTTCATGGCTTCGTCAATACATTTCGGTTCAATTTGGGAGAGAAAAGCGACGTTGGCACAAAAAATTTTAAGAGAAGAACATGTTTGAACCCCCTTATATTTGTCTCCTAGGTTTAGCTCTTTAGGATGAGTATCTACATACTTCCAATCCTTGGGTAAGGATGTTTCAGAAGTGGATACATCCAAGTTACTAGTTGGAGAAGGGGTTTCATTTAAATTCAAAGAATCGAAATTAACATCATCATCAAAATCATTTTTCTTGATTTTGGAAATTTCATTGAAAACAACATGAATTGATTCTTCTATAATTAAAGTTCTTTTATTGAAGATACGAAAGCTTTAGAAATCGAAGAATAACCAAGAAAAATTTCTTCATCGGATTTAGTATCAAATTTTCCTAAGGCATCTTTTTCATTCAAGATAAAACACTTACACCCAAAAACTTTAAAATATGAAACATTGGGTTTTTTATTGTTCCACAACTCACAGGGAGTTTTAGTAAGTAAGGGTCTTATTAGAACTCTATGCAAAATATAGCATGCAGTATTTACGGCTTCGGCCCAAAAATATTTGGGTAGGCTATGTTCATTCAACATGGTTCTTGTCATTTCTTGTAAATTTCTATTCTTTTTTCTACTACTCCATTTTGTTGTATCCATTAGATTCATAAAATTCTTGAAAATCACGGTTTTGAAATTCACCACCGTGATCACTTCAAATTGATGAAATCATACAACCCTTTTCATTTTGAACAAGTTTACAAAACTTGGTGAAATATCTAAAGCATTCATTTTTGTGTTTCAAGAAATAAGTCCATGTGTATCTACTATAGCCATCTACAATGACGAAGGCATATTTGCTACCTCCTAGGCTTGATGTAGAGATTGGTCCGAACAAGTCTATATGGATCAATTGTAAGGGTCTAGATGTGCTTATTTGATTCTTAGATTTGAAACTATTCTTAATTTGTTTTCCTAATTGACAAGCATCATACACATTATCTTTGATGAACTTGATATGAGGAATTCCACATACAAGTTCTTTGGATGATATTTGAGTGATTAGTTTCATGCTAGCATGACCTAATCTCCTATGCCAAAACCAAGCATCCTCATTCAAAACCGAGAAACACATTTCATTGCAAAGATCATTGATGTCAATGGTGTATACGTTATTCTGTTTTAATGCAATCATAGATGTGTTTTTGTGTAGTTTTTCAATGATGCAAGAATTAGATTCGAATTTGACAATATATCCTTTATCACATAATTGACTAATACTCAAGAGGTTATGTTTTAAACCATCAACTAACAAAACATCTTCAATAAATAAGTTGGATTTGTTACCTATGGTTCCTTTGCCAATGATTTTACCCTTGTTGTTGTCTCCGAAGGTGACATAGCCTTCGTCTATGCTAGTGAGCTTAGAGAAATGAGATGGATCTCTGGTCATATGCCTTGAGCATCCAGTATCAAGGATGATTTTTAGGTACCCATTTACTTTTGGGTGCTTCAAAAATTGATCTACATTGTTTATTATGTTGCATAGAGTTTATCATGGTTCCTTTAGGAACCCAAATCAGTTTGTTCGGGCTAATTTTCTTGAATGGACAATGATACATTTTATGTCCATGTTTGCAACAAAAGTTACATTTACTTTGGTGCCGAACATGTAAAATGGGACCTTTTATGAAGGTGGTTAGATTTTGGTGAGGACTTCTCAAAAATTCGATTCCACTTCTTTTGGGAATGTGACCCTCGTTTGCAAGGATCATGTTTAAAGACTTGCTACCAAGTAGCAAGTTTTCCTTTTGGAGAGTTTCTAGATCATAGCATTTTATACATGAACCTAAACTATCATGATATTCAATTTTTAACTTATCGAAATTACAAGTAAGAGTATCATGCTCCTTTTGTAGCAATTTATATTTTCTACTAATAATCTTACATTAATCAAATAAGTCATGGAAGGCATTCAATAATTCGTCAAATGATAAATATGCATCAATTAAATTCGTTACCTCCTCTCCGATGGCCATTAAGGCGTAATAAGCAACTTGCTCGGTGTTAGACTCCTCTTCTTCGGAGTCATCCCACGTTGCTTTGAGCGCCTTCTTCTTTGATGTTCTCTTCTTGGTTTGGGGACAATCACTTTTGTAGTGTTCTAGTTTTTTGCACTCGTAGCAAATAACTTGGTCCTTTTTAGGTTCAAGTTTATTTTTTGTATCATTTTTAAACTTTTTTCTCTTAATGAATTTTTTTAATTTCCTTGTTAGAAGTGCCAAGTCAACGTCATAGTCCTTAGCATTTGAGTTTTCTCTCAAGTGGTCATCTAAAGTTCTAAGTGCCATATCCTTCCTGTTCTTTGGAAGGATGTCTTCTTGCTCTTCATGAGCCTTGCAAGTCATTTCATAGGTCATTAATGACCCGATTAGTTCTTCAAGAGGGAAGTTGTTTAAATCTTTAGCCTCTTGAATAGCAGTGACTTTCGGGTCCCAACTCTTAGGAAGGGATCTTAGAATCTTATTTACGAGCTCAAAATCCGAAAAACTTTTGTCGAGTCCTTTTAGACCATTGACGACATCCGTGAAACGGATGTACATGTTGCCAATAGTCTCACTCAGTTTTATTTGGAAAAGTTTGAAAGAATGTATCAAAAGATTGATTTTTGACTCTTTTACTCTACTTGTGCCTTCGTGAGTCACTTCGAGTGTATGCCAAATATCAAATGCGGTTTCACAAACCGAAACACAATTGAACTCATTTTTATCAAGTGCACAAAATAAGGCTTCATAGCCTTTACATTAAGAGTGAAAGTCTTCTCCAATTCATTCCAATTGATCATTGGAAGAGAAGACTTCGAAAATCCATTTTCGATAAGATTCCAAAGTTCAAAATCCATTGAAATAAGGAAGATCCTCATTCAGGTCTTCCAATAGGTGTAGTCCGTCCCATTGAACATGGGTGGACATGTAATAGAGTGGCCCTCTTGGTTTCCGGCGTATGCTATCTCTTTTGGGTTTTAATCCGTTTGAGAGTTAACCTGGCTCTGATACCAATTGTTAGGATCAAGAGCACTAAGAGGGGGGGGGGGGGGGGGGGGGTGAATTAGTGCAGCGGAAAACTTTCAACGATTAAAACTGCGTTCGTACGTTGAAATCCGATTTCGATGTAAAAGTCGTTTCGTGCAGATAATAACTTTGAAAGCTTATGAAAACATACTTGAAGTAAAGTAAGGAAGACAGTTTGTAGTTAAGATAGAAATCAGAATGTAAGCGTAAACTGAAATATGATGTTCGTACGATAAAACCGATTTTTGTCTTAATGTCGATTCGGAAAATACTTAACTATGAAACACGTTCGTAAATGAGTATAAGGCAGTAAGCTACTAAGGAGGTTTGCAGTAAAGATAAGATGCTCAAAGTAAATGCAAACCGAGATTTAGAGTGGTTCGGTCAATCTTGACCTACATCCACTTTTGGCTTCCTCCACCAACGAGGTCACCGATGTCCACTAGAGGCCTTCCTTCAATAGGTGAAGGCCAACCACCCTTTTACAGTTTCACTCCTTTTGACGGGCTTAGGAGACAACCCTTACAAACTTTTCTCTCCTCTCTTGAAAGATCAAAACTTGGAAGAAAAGAGGGAAGAGAACTTCTAGACTTTACAACACTTTTGAGCTCTAAAATCACAAAGTAAGATCAAGCTTTTAGTGCCCTTTCATGCAGGAAAGGGTGAGGCATATATAGGCCCCAAACTAATTTGAATTTGGAGCTAAAAAATGTCACCTCCCGGATTTTCGGGGTCCTAGCGGTACTACCTCATGACTAGGGCGGTACAATCGCCTGACAGCTCATAGACTGAGCCTCTAGGCCGTGCCACCGCCTGACAGGGGTGGTTGCACCCCTTGGCAGAGCTCGGAGACCAAGCTCGGGGGTTCCACCACCTATCAAGGGCGGTTGCACTGCCTAGTCTCGCTCGGAGACTTAGCCCAAGCGGTGCCACCGCCTGATTGGGGCGGTTGCACCACCTAGTCTCGCTCGGAGACTGAGCCCAGGCGGTGCCATCGCCTGACCTGGGCGGTTGCACTGCCCAGCTTTCCTAGGAAACCATCACCTGGGCAGTGCCACCGCTTGACAAGAATTCTAGTCCGAATGGGTTGATCCATTCTACCCAATTTGGGTTTGTAAAGGGCCCAATTGCCCCAAGATTAAGTGAATGGGATCACCTCCCATTCCTAACTTAATCTACATGCTAACTATGACATTTCTTAAGACATTTACTACAACTTGCACCAGTATGTCAATCGCTTCTTCTGACGAGCTTCCGGCGAACTTCATGGCTGAGTTTGATATGGCAATGGAGTACAATCCCAAAAAAGCAATTGTTGTGGTCGATGCATTGAGCCGAAGAGTGGAGCAAGTAAATGCTATATAGTTGGTGCTAGTCATAGGTGTCCTGCAAGCTAATCACATGTGTGATGGCACGTGTGACTTGACACACAGTCTTTTTGCTTATTATAATTTAGCATTTACCAGTTTATATTACTTGTTGCATATATGCATATATATATTATGATGTCATTGGATCTGTGCAATGGGAATCAGATCGTAAAGAGACCACAATAATGAGACCGATTTACCTTTAAACACAGATCCTAAATAATCTTGGTCATAGGTTACTCGAGAGAGACATCGAGATAACCAGAGAGACTGGTGTGTTGTATACCTATCCATATGATGGATGCAGCTGGTCTTATAACTGCTCGTGTGGGGACATTGAGGAAACAATACAAGTGCTCATTGGGGAATGAGTTCATTGATTGATCTACTTACGGAATACTGAATGGTTGATGATGCCTTATTGTCAAACAATGATTCCGTAGTCCTAGTGGTGTATCTGGTCCTTAGACTTAAGACACTAAGGATGTCTTGTATGAGTGCACCACTCTTTGATACCAGACTTATAGGTTTGGATGTCCCAAATCTAACACAACTAGTAATCGGGAGTGGTAGTCAACCTTACGAGGGTTATTGAGTGTCGATAGAGGATCATCCACTCTTGGTGTTATAAGAGGAATGTTCTATATGTTTTTGTTCAAACAAATTCCTGGCCAGGGTTATTCGAATTGAGAGAGAAAGAGTTCTCCGGGAGAATCCGATTAAAGTGAGACTCGAGTAGAAACCATATGGGTCTGATAGTACCATGCCCGGTATATGGTCTTTGGGATATTAGATGGATGAGGGACTATATATACACGGTAACTAAGGATAGACAGGTCCAATGGATTGAATTCTCCTGTATCGTCTAGGGACTACGACGTAGTGGCATAGTACATCTGTAGTCGATGAGTCGAGTGAATTATTATGGAGATAATAATTCACTGAGCTAGGAGGAATTCTGATAGGTATGACTCATGGCTAGCTCAATATTGGGCCTAGAGAGTCACACACATATGGTAGGCATTGCGATAAGTAGAGGTTCGAATATGAGATATCTGCCAAAGCCCCTATCTTATTGGATATCTAATAAGCCCTTGAATTATTGGATCATATGAATGAGATCCAATAAGAGCCCATGAGAGATTATTAGATAGAGATCCACTAATCTAAGAGGCTTGGATAGTTGGATGGAGATCCAATACCCAATAGGGCAGGATCTATTAGGGTTAAGTTGACATGGGACCTCTATAAATAGGAGAGAACTAGTGGTTCTTGTTAGGATCGGAGCGGCACTAAGAGGGGGGGGGGTGAATTAGTGCAGCGGATTAAAACTTCGGTTTTAGAAAAATCTTTCGTACGATAAGAACGGAACTTGAAAAGCTTAACTTTAAAGCGTATTCTTAAAGTTGCGCAGCAAAGGTAATAAGGAACTAAAGCATGTAAGAAGGTTTGCAGTAATGTAAATAGCAATAATGAAATGCAAACCAAAGATTACGTCGATTTTAGAGTGGTTCGGTCAAATGACCTACATCCACTTGCGAGGCCCCTCTTCGATGAGGCTCCCACCTTCCACTAGCAAATCTCTTGAAATGGAAGGGTAAATACCCCTCTTACAACCTTTTACAAGCAGTTCAACCTCTTACAAATTTTCAATAAGAAAGAAGGAGGAGAACTCTCTAGCAAATTGAAAATAAGACTTTCTAAGACTTTTCTCTCAATCAAATGCTTCTCAAAAGTTGTGATCTCAACTGAGATTTGAGGGGTATTTATAGGCCTCAAGAGGATTCAAATTTGGGCTCCAAAATTTGGGCTCCAAAATTTGAATTCTCTTTAAGTTCTCGATGTTGGCGGTGCCACCGCCCAGCCAAGCGGTGCCACCGCCCAGCCAAGCGGTGCCACCGCCCAGCGTTCGGGTGCTGGACGATGCAACCGCCCAACCCAGGAGGTGTCACCGCCCAGCCAGGCGGTGCCACCGCCTGGCTCTTCGGTTCACTAGTTTGGCTTAATTTTAGCCCAAACCAAATCTGACTTTGGGCCCAGTTGGCCCCTAACCAGGATATAGGATTATCTCTTAATCCTAATCCTAATTACAAGTGAACTACATAACAAAACACATCCTAAGCAAGATTTCAACCGCGAACGTCGAGTCTTGTTCCGACGAGCTTTCCGACGAACTTTCTTCCGACGGACTCCCATCAAGCTCCCGAACTTGTGATGTTAACGAGTACCCGAGCCTTCTCGGTGATCTCCGTGAACCTCCGACAATCTCTTCGGCGAACTTCCGAAAATTCCGACAAGTTCCCGATTTCTTCTCGGTTGGTTCCGGCAGCATCTCCGACGATTCTTCAAACTCTTAAACGTCCATCGAACTTGACTCCGGTATCCTTGCTTTATGTTTTCTGGTTATCGTAGTTAATCCTGCACACTTAACTCAATAATATGGATTAGATCAATTAACCCACCAATCGATTATATCATCAAAATCCGAGATTCAATAATCTCCCCCTTTTTGATGATGATAATCAATTGATGACGGAGTTAAACTTAACTCCCCCTATCTATATGCCATATTATGAGAAGATAAAAACACTTGAAGTCCATCCCATTGGATTCAAGCATAACCCAATAAGTTCTAACCGTAGAGCTTATCGTGATCCTCATTAAACAATAGTAAGTACGAAACTTCGATGAAAATCATAAGTTAAATGAAAAGGGACGAATTTTACTACGACAGAAGATAAAGATTTTCAATATAAATTTCATGATATAGATGTAAGGCATTCTTTCAATATGATCAATCAATCTTGTGATATTTTCAAGGATTTTGCAAGGCATATAAGACATTCATATCACACAAGTTTTTGTAATTCATATAAGTCATGCTATCGTTATGGTGTAAGTCATCACTTAGTCATCACTTCTCCCCCTTTGTCATCAACAAAAAGAGACAAGCCAGCTAATTGATGATCATAGAAAAAAGGTTTAGCATTTAATAGTAAACAAAGTTCATCATTCAAATTTGCCAGAAATAGTTTATCCAAAAGAAATCATCATTTATGCAGATCAAAACAGTAGTTATCTAAAAGGAAGGATTAGTTATCGTTCAATCGATGACAAACTTTGAACTTGTTGTTAAAAGCAAACAAAACAGAATAAAAAAATACATCAATTTAATCCTTAGGAGGTAATCCACTGATACATGATATCTATTTTTTCATTCATTTGTCATAGTGTCTTCAAAATTTTAACTTGTTGATTTTGAATTTGTTCTTGTTGTGATTTGATCTGAGACAGTTCCGCCATAATGAGATCTTCAGAGGAGGAAACAGGAGCTGAAGGTGCTGCGCCAAAGGGACTAGGAGGAGGAGATTCATTTCCCATAAGAATTGGTGTTTCGGGGTGTTCTATTGGTGGAGGAATTGGATCTGTCCTTCTAGGCTGCCTAACCTATATGTCATTGCTAAAAGTGCACCTAAGTCTTTTCAGTAGGTTTTTATTTATTATGTTATATCGATCATTTTGAATAGATTCTTCATCGGGTGGGATACAAATGTCATAAGCATGAAGAAATCTAGTGATTAACCTCCCATATGGCAACATAGTATCTTTAGCCATAATATCCTACATGTGTTGTCGAATTGAGTACCCAAAATAATTATGCTGACCGATCATAATCCAATACATGGTACTTATCTCTATTTGACTTATTTCGTCAAGATGAAATTGTTTGGGGAATATGATGCTTGAGATAATGTGATGAAGAATTTTAGAGTTGAAAGGCAGTAAGTGTTCACAGCTCTTGGGTAGGAAGTCAAGGTTTGGATTTGCAAAAATTGTTTCTACGGCTTCGGTATAGGTTGCTCCTATTGTGTTGACGTCCCATTTACCTTTAAAATAGCATCCCTTATCTTTTTCAGTTATGCCAATTAGCTCACAAATAGTGCTATCAAATATTCTAATGGGTGTTCCTAGAAGGTAAGTGCTTAGGCTATCGTTGTCCTCATATAGGTTGGCATAGAACAATCTAACTAATCGCGGATAGATTGGTTCATTTATTTGTAGTAGAGGTAGAGCTTCTAGGTGTGCAAACCACCTAATGGGTTCTAAGTCCTCTAGTTCATCCAGATCAACGTATTTTCCCTTATGGATATATCGTGTTTCAAATTTTGGAAAGCTAAGGGCTACCTCTTTTGATCTAAAAAGATCATGGTCAAATGAATCTCCTTCAATCCTTTTTCCTTTTGATCTCTTAGGAGCCATTATCTAGACAAGATGATGATGAAATTGTGAAAAATAAGCAAGGGAAAGAGAAAAGAAAAGAGGGAATGGGATACCAAAAAGAGGGATTTCAAGTGTTACCTTATGGAGATTATGTTGAGAGATGGAAAGCTTGGACCACCAAGAATCCTTCTCCAATGCTTCTAAGAGTTAGAATGAGGGTTAGAGGGAATGGGAGAGGGTTTTGAGAGCTTTTTCTTTGGGTTGGGGGCGGTGTCACCGCCGGCCCTAACCCCTCGGGTTAATAAGGGTTGCTCGGTCGGTGCCACCGCCAAATCGAGCGGTGTCACCGCCTGGCGCCCGAGCGCTCAGGCGGTGCAACCGCCGGATCTGGTAGTGCCACCGCTGGCATCCCGCGGAGGAAAGAAAAAAAATTTTTCTTCCTCCCTTTTGTTTAGCTTCTTCCCTCAAGATAATAAGTTATACTTTAATGGATCATTTTGAATTGAAGAAGAAGGAAGAAATCAAATCCACAAAAGAAAGGAAAAAGGACGAGTCATTTTTCGTGAAGCTCATTTTAGGGATAATTTAACATGCCTAATTCCCTTCTAATAAATTCAAATTGATCTTCGTTCAAAGCTTTTGTAAATATATCTGCTAATTGATGCTTTGTGTCAATGAATTCTAGAACAACATCATTTTTAAGGACATGATCGCGTATGAAATGATGCCTAACGTCGATGTTCTTAGTTCTAGAGTGCAGAATTGGATTTTTAGTAAGACATATGGCACTAGTATT
This sequence comes from Musa acuminata AAA Group, assembly GCF_036884655.1. Taxonomy (NCBI): domain Eukaryota; kingdom Viridiplantae; phylum Streptophyta; class Magnoliopsida; order Zingiberales; family Musaceae; genus Musa; species Musa acuminata. The sequence continues at coordinate 17,754,352 of NC_088346.1, read as the reverse complement.
ATCACATTTTATGGGAATGTTTTTAAAGTGAATTCCATAGTCTTCTAATGTATTTTTCATCCAAATGACTTGTGCACAACATGCACTTGCAGCAATGTATTCGGCTTCCGCCGTAGATAGTGCAATTGAATTTTGTTTCTTGGAAGTCCAAGAAACAAGTGCATGTCCTAAAAATTGGCATGTTCTGGATGTACTTTTTCTATCTATCCTGCATCCGCCAAAATCGGCATCTGCATAAGCTATTAGATCGAATTTTTCAGATTTTGGATACCACAATCCTAAATTTGGAGTTCCTTTAAGATACCTAAATATTCTTTTAACACTCTTCAAATGAGATAATTTAGGATTAGATTGAAACCTAGCGTAAAGTCCTACACTAAACATAATATCTGGTCTTGTCGCGGTAAGGTAGAGTAGACTACCTATCATTCCCCTATATGTTTTTTGATCGAAATTTTCACTATTTTCATCCATATCTAACTTAGTCGCAATACTCATAGGGGTGTTTATTGCTTTTGAATTATCCATGTTAAATCGTTTTAATAATTCTAATGTATATTTGGATTGGTTAAGAAATATACCATCACTAAGTTGTTTGATTTGTAATCCTAAAAAGAAAGTTAATTCACCCGTTAAACTCATTTCAAATTCATGACTCATACATTTGGCAAATGATTCACATAGTGATTCATTCGAAGAGCCAAAAATAATATCGTCAACATAAATTTGCACAATAAGAAAATTATTTTCAAAATGTTTAATAAACAATGTAGTATCAACCTTACCTTTGGTAAAATTATTTAAAATAAGAAAGGAACTAAGCCTTTCATACCAAGCTCTAGGAGCTTGTTTCAAGCCATAGAGAGCTTTAGTCAATTTGAATACATGATTAGGAAGAAGAGAATTTTCAAATCCGGGAGGTTGTTCGACATATACTTCTTCGGAAATAAAACCATTCAAGAAAGCACTTTTGACATCCATTTGAAATAGTTTAAAATTATTACTACTAGCATAGGCAAGGAGCATCCTTATGGCTTCTAATCGAGCCACGGGAGCGAAGGTTTCTTCGTAATTGATACCTTCTTCTTGGTTGAAACCTTTGGCCACTAATCTAGCCTTGTTTCTAACCATGATACCATTTTCGTCTTGCTTGTTTCTAAAGACCCACTTAGTACCTATGACTAAGTGGTCACTTGGTTTAGGAACAAGCTTCCATACCTCATTCCTCTCAAATTGGTTCAATTCTTCTTGCATTGCAATGACCCAAAAATCATCTTTTAAGGCTTCGTCAATGCATTTAGGTTCAATTTGAGAAAGGAAAGCGGCGTTAGCACAAAAATTCTTGAAAGAAGAACGAGTTTGAACCCCTTTTGTTGTATCTCCTATAATTAGCTCCTTTGGATGAGCATCTACATACTTCCATTCTTTGGGTAAAGAAATTTCGGAAGAAGTTGCATTCAAATGACTATTTTGAGGAGGGGGTTTGTTTAAATTCAAATTATTAAAACCAAGATCATCATCAAAATCATTTTTCTTTAAATCAGAAATTTCATTAAAAACTACATGAATAGACTCTTCTATTACTAAGGTCATTTTGTTAAAGACACGAAAGGCCTTAGAAACGAAGGAGTAACCAAGAAAAATGCCTTTATCGAATTTAGTATCAAATTTACCTAGGGCATCCTTTTCATTTAAAATGAAGCATTTACAACCAAAAACTTTAAAATAAGAAATATTTGGTTTTTTATTATTCCATAATTCATAGGGAGTTTTAAATAGAGATGGTCTTATTTGGACCCTATTCATGATGTAACAAGTCATATTTACGGCTTCAGCCCAAAAATATTTGGGTAAACTATGTTCATTTAACATAGTTCTTGTCATTTCTTGTAGGTTTCTATTTTTCCTTTCAACTACTCCATTTTGTTGAGGATTTCTTGGAGTTGAGAAGTTGTGATTGTACCCATTAACTTCGCAAAAATTTTGAAAGTCACGGTTTTGGAATTCACCACCGTGATCACTCCGAATTGATGAAATCATGAAGCCTTTTTCGTTTTGAGTGAGTTTACAAAATTTAGAGAAACACTTGAAGCAATCACTTTTGCGAGCTAAGAAATAGGTCCAAGTGTATCTAGAGTAGTCATCCATAATCACAAAAGCATATTTGCTTCCACCTAGACTTATTGTATCAATTGGTCCAAATAAGTCCAAATTGATCAATTGTAATGGTCTAGTGGTGCTAATTTGATTTTTTGGTTTGAAGCTTGTTTTTATTTGTTTGCCTAGTTGACATGCATCGCATACCTTATCCTTAATAAACTTCATATTCGGAATCCCTCGTACTAATTCTTGAGATGAGATTTTAGATATTGTTTTCATGCTTGCATAACCTAATCTCCTATGCCAAAGCCAAGAATCATCATTTACGACGGAGAAACACATTTCATTACTTAGTTCATCAAGATTGATGGTATAGACATTATTTTGTTTTAAAGCAATCATAGTCATGTTATGATTTGGTTTTTCAATAACGCACATATTTGATTCAAATCTAACGATGTAACCTTTATCGCATAGTTGACTAATACTCAAGAGATTGTGTTTCAATCCATCAACTAGTAAAACAACATCAATGGAAAAACTAAATTTGTTACCAATAGTTCCCTTGCCAATGATTTTGCCTTTGTTGTTGTCTCCGAAGGTGACGTACCCTTCTTCTTTGCTAGTGAGCATAGAGAAATGAGATGAATCTCCAGTCATATGTCTTGAGCATCTACTATCGAGATACCATCTCTTGCTCCTAGCTTGTGGGTTTGTCTACAAAAGAGGATGATTTTTAGGTACCCATTTGATTTTGGGTGCCTCAAAAATTGACTCACTAACTTTGTTATTTATTATTGAATCCTTTATAGTTCCTTTAGGAACCCATATTAATTTTTGTGAACTAATTTTCCTAAATGGACATTTGTAGGCAATATGTCCGGATTTGCAACAGAAGTTGCATTTCATATAAGAGGAAACATGTAATGTGGGTCCTTTTATGAAAGTGGTAGGATTTTGATGTAATCCTTTTATAAATCCAATTCCATTTCTATTTGCGATGTGACCCTTGTGTGCAAGGATCATATCTAATCCTTTGCTACCAACCTTAAACTTGTTTAAGGTTTCTTTAAGAAGCAAATTTTCATTTTTTATTGCTTCTAAATGTTCACACTTAGAGCATGGAGGAGTTTGAAGACTATCAAACTTATCTTGTAGCAAAGCATACTTTTTCTTTAAGATACTTAACTTATTGCTAACAGTTCTACATTCATCAAATAATTCATGAAAAGCGATAGAGAGTTCTTCAAAAGATAAATCTTCATTAAATAAATCACATACCTCTTCTCCTAAAGCCATTAGCGCGTAATGAGCAACTTGCTCGGTGTTGGACTCCTCTTCTTCGGGCACACTTGAATTATCCCACGTTGCCTTGAGCGCCTTCTTCTTTGATGTTCTCTTTTTGGCTTGAGGACAATCGTTCTTGTAGTGTCCCAGTTTTTTGCATTCATAGCAAATCACTTGGTCCTTCTTTTGTTCAAATTTGTTTTTTGTATTATTTTTAAATTTGTTCTTTCTTAAATATTTTTTAAATTTTTGAGTCAAAAGTGCAATGTCATTGTCACTGTCCTCATCACTTGATGTTCCTTTCAAGTGGTCTTCTTGTGATTTGAGTGTCATATCCTTCTTGTTCTTTAGAAGGGGGTTCTCGAGCTCGTCATGAGCTTGACATGTCATTTCGTAGATCATTAGAGACCCAATGAGTTCTTCAAGAGGGAATGCTTTAAGGTCTTTGGCCTCTTGAATGGCCATAACTTTTGGATCCCAACTTTTAGGGAGGGATCTTAAGATTTTAGTTACTAGTTCAAGGTTAGTAAAATCTTTACCAAGAGCTTTGAGTCCATTGATGACATCCGTAAATCGGGTGTATATGTCTCCGATGGACTCACTTGGTTTCATTCGGAAAAGTTCGTAAGAGTGCACAAGGATGTTGATTTTGGACTCTTTCACTCAGCTAGTGCCTTCATGAGTGACCTCAAGAGTTCTCCAAATATCAAAGGCCGAATCACAAATTGAAACACGATTAAATTCATTTTTGTCTAGTGCACAAAACAAGGCATTCATAGCCTTTGTATTTAAAGCAAAAACCTTCTTCTCCGATTCATTCCATTCGCTCATCGGAAGAGAAGATTTTTGAAATCCGTTTTCAACAATAGACCAAAGCTCAAAGTTCATAGAAATGAGGAAGATCCTCATGCGAGTCTTCCAATATGTGTAATCCGACCCATTAAACAAAAGTGGTCGTGCAATCGAATGGCCCTCTTGCATGCCGGAGTAAGCCATCTCTCTTGGGTATTAAACCAAATATGAGAGATAACTTGGCTCTGATACCACTTGTTTGGATTAAGAGGGGGGGGGGGGGGGTGAATTAGTGCAGCGGATTAAAACTTTAGTTTTAGAAAAATCTTTCGTACGATAAGAACGGAACTTGAAAAACTTAACTTGAAAGCGTATTCTTAAAGTTGCGCAGCAAAGGTAATAAGGAACTAAAGCATGTAAGAAGGTTTGCAGTAATGTAAATAGCAATAATGAAATGCAAACCAGACATTACGCCGATTTTAGAGTGGTTCGGTCAAATGACCTACATCCACTTGCGAGGCCCCTCTTCGATGAGGCTCCCACCTTCCACTAGCAAATCTCTTGAAATGGAAGGGTAAATACCCCTCTTACAACCTTTTACAAGCAGTTCAACCTCTTACAAATTTTCAATAAGAAAGAAGGAGGAGAACTCTCTAGCAAATTGAAAACAAGACTTGCTAAGACTTTCTAAGACTTTTCTCTCAATCAAATGCTTCTCAAAAGTTGTGATCTCAACTGAGATTTGAGGGGTATTTATAGGCCTCAAGAGGATTCAAATTTGGGCTCTAAAATTTGGGCTCCAAAATTTGAATTCTCTTTAAGTTCCCGATGCTGGCGGTGCCACCGCCCAGCGCTCGGGTGCTGGACGGTGCAACTGCCCAGCCCAGGAGGTGTCACCGCCCAGCTCTCGGGTGCTGGGCGGTGCCACCGCCTAGCTCTCCGGTTCACTGGTTTGGCTTAATTTTAGCCCAAACCAAATCTGACTTTGGGCCTAGTTAGCCCCTAACTAGGATATAGGATTATCTCTTAATCCTAATCCTAATTACAAGTGAACTACATAACAAAACACATCCTAAGCAAGTTTTCAACCGCGAACGTCGAGTCTTGTTCCGGCGAGCTTTCCGACGAACTTTCTTCCGACGAACTCCCATCAAGCTCCCGAACTTGTGATGACTTTAACGAGTAGCCGAGCCTTCTCGGTGATCTCCGTGAACCTCCGACAATCTCTTCGGCGAACTTCCAAAAATTCTGACAGGTTCCCGATTTCTTCTCGGTTGGTTCCGGCAGCATCTCCGACGATTCTTCGGACTCTTAAACGTCCATCGAACTTGACTCCGGTATCCTTGCTTTATGTTTTCTGGTTATCGTAGTTAATCCTGCATACTTAACTCAATAATATAGATTAGATCAATTAACCCACCAATTGATTATATCATCAAAATATGAGATTCAACAGTTCTTAGGCTAGAGCCTTTTTGGTTGCCTTCTACTATTCTTCTCCCCTTTTCTATCTTAGAGCAGGCCTGGAGTTTTGAGGAGCATCAACACAACCCTGCTATATAGATCACTACTAAAGAGGAGGACTCTTGACCTCCTTCAACCTCTCCTAGAGATCTATAGGGATTCAGGGATATATGATCTCCCTAGGTAACACAATCTATCTCACATGTGGTTTTCTATTTCGTGAATTTTAACACAACAATCTTGGCACAACGATGGACATATTATTGGGAAATGAGGATTTTATTTTCTGTTATTACACTATGCATGTAATTTCGCCCCCAAGATTTCCCAATAGTTGGAAGGCAAAGGCCAAGCAAGTCAATTGTACTTCAACTTCCTTTCTAGTATTAGTGATGGAATGTACAATGATCCTCAAGTAGTAATCCTGATGCAGCTCATCAAAGAAGGCAAAGCATGATGATTTTGGATCTAAGAAGGGCTCGTTTACACAAAAGGGAATAGGGTTTATATTCCTCGAGTAGATAATTTGAGGCGTGAACTCTTGAGAGAGTGTCACAATTCCCTTTGGGTTGGACATCCGAGTATTCACAGAACCTTGGCTCTCGTGGAAAGGGTCTTCTACTAGCCAAAGATAGGAACTGATATAGAGGAATATGTTAGAACATGCCTCACTTGCTAATATGACAAGGTGGAGCAGCGGAAGCCGGTGGAACTTTTAGAGCCATTGTCCGTACCAGAAAGGCCATGGGAGAGCATTTCCTTAGACTTTTTATCAAGCTTGCCAGTAGTAGGGGGACTCAGATTGATACTCATGGTGGTCGATCAATTTTTAAAGTATGCAACTTTCATTGTTGCTCCCCTACACTATTCAACAGATGAAGTAGCCAAGCTGATGATGAAGAATGTGGTGAAGTATTGGGGAGTCCCACATAATATCATCAGTGATCGAGATGCTCGGTTCCTAGAACGATTCTGGATCGAGCTATTCAAATTGTTAGAGTCTAAATTATACTTCTCCATAAGCCTCCATCCTCAAACAGATGGTCAAATCGAAAGGATAAACTCGCTCCTTGAGCAATATCTTCGGCACTATGTGAGTGCCTACCAACAAGATTGGGTGAAGCTATTGGACATAGCCTAATTCTCCTACAACTTATAGCGGAGCTTTGTATCCAATAAGAGCCCCTTCGAGATCCTTACAGGACAACAACCATCGACTCCTCACACCTTGGGTATCGGGTATACTGGGAGTAGTCCGTCAGCATATCACTTTGCAAAAGAATGGCATCGAAATACAGATATTACATGGGCTTACTTGGAGAAGGTGACAAAAAAGATGAAGAAGTAGGCAGACCTGGGAAGGAGACTGCAGGAGTTCAAAGTCGGTGATTTGGTGTTGGTAAAGCTTTAACCAGCATCACTCCAATTCTTTAGGGACAAAGTACACCAAGGATTGGTGCGCAAGTATGAAGGGCCTTTCCCAATTTTCAATAGGGTGGGCAATATCTCCTATAAGTTACATCTGTTAGTGTGGCTAAAAATTCATAATATTTTTCATGCCAGAAACTTGAAAGTCTACCACTCAGATCTTCAAGATGCTTCCCGAAGTGTTCGAACTTGGCTACCCCCCACTAGAGCCTCCTACGAGAAGTGAGTTGAAACCATTCAAGCTGATCGCAAGACAAAACTGTTGAATCTTGTATTTTGATGATGAAACCAATTGATAAATGTTTATTATTTAATCTACATTTTGAGTGATACAGGATGCTTCGATCAAGGAGAGACAATTAAAGTAGGAAAAATCTGTTAGGATCAAGAGCACTAAGAGGGGGGGGGGGGGGGGGGGGGGGAGTGAATTAGTGCAGCGAAAAACTTTTGATGATTAAAACTGCGTTCATACGTTGAAATCCGATTCTGACGTAAATGTCGTTTCGTGCATATAATAACTTTGAAAGCTTACGGAAATGTATTTGAAGTAAAGGTAGGAAGTTTGCAGTTAAGATAGAAATCGGAATGTAAGCGCAAACTAAAATATGATGTTCGTACGATAAAATTGATTTCCCATGTAAAACCGTTTTCGGAAACTTAACTTGAAACTGAGTTCATAAAAGAGCAGAAGGCAGTAAGCTATTGAGGAGGTTTGCAGTAAAGATAAAATGCTCAAAGTAAATGCAAACCAAGATTTAGAGTGGTTCGGTCAATTTGGACCTACATCCACTTTTGGCTTCCTCCACCAACGAGGTCACCGACGTCCACTAGAGGCCTTCCTTCAATAGGCGAAGGCCAACCACCCTTTTACAGTTTCACTCCTTTTGACGGGCTTAGGAGACAACCCTTACAAACTTTTCTCTCCTCTCTTGAAAGATCAAAACTTGGAAAAAGAGGGAGGAGAACTTCTAGCATTTACAACACTTTTGAGCTCTAAAAATCACATAGTAAGATTGGATTTTTGGTGCCCTTTCATGCAGGAAAGGGTGGGGTATATATAGGCCCCAAACTAGTTTGAATTTGGAGCTCAAAAATGTCTTTTTCCGGATTTTCGGGGTCCTGGTGGTACCACCTCCTGACAGCTCAAAGACTGAGCTTCTGGGCGGTGTCACCGCTGGACAGGGGCGGTTGCATTGCCCAGTCTCACTCGGAGACTGAGCCCTGGCGGTGCCACCGCCTGTCAGGGGTAGTTGCACCGCCTAGTCCCGCTTGAAGACTGAGCTCAGGCGGTGCCACCGTCTGCCTGGGCCGGTTGCACCACCTAGCTTTCCTGGGAGATCCTCTCCTGGGCAGTGCCATTGCCGACCCTGGCGATGCCACCGCCTAGTAGGAATTCTGGTCCGAATGGGTTGATCCATTATGCCCAATTTGGGTCTGTCAAGGGCCCAATTGCTCCCAGATTAAGTTAATGGGATCACCTCCCATTCCTAACTGTTAGGACTCTAGCTTGGAGAGTCCTAATTGAGAGGGACATTCATGTAAACTGTTAGAACTCTAGCTAGGAGAGTCCTAATTGAGAGGGACATTCTGTTAGGACTCTAGCTAGGAGAATCCTAATTGAGAGGGGCATTCATGTAGGAGGTGTTTTCTTAGAGAAGAATTAGGAGTTGTAAGGGAATAGGAGTCTTGACTAGGAGTTGGTTAGAAGTAAGAGTCTTAAATAGGAGTCCTATTATGAGTTAGAGTTTAGAAGCCCTATAAAGAGCCATGTATTCTTTCTCTTTTGATAAGCAATAGATGAATCTTTTCTGCAGCCTTTGAGCAGCAACTTGGAGGGAGGAACCCCTATAGAATTCCAAGGAGGCCGATCCCCTAAAGAGATCAACCCCAAGTTTAGAATCTGCAAGGGTTCTAACACCTAGTATCAGAGCAGCGTTCTTGGCATCTCGCTGCCCTTCCACTGCCATCCATCAGCCCTCCACAACCGCCCAAAGCAATTCCCACAATTGCTTAAAAATCGTCGCTGAATTCCGCCATCATCTCCACCACCGCGGATCATCCTTTGATCTCCCCATGAATTGCAACAGGTTCTGGTTTCCTACCTTACTGCTGCTGCAATTTAGTTATCCTTATTCGAAAATCCAAAAAAAAAAAAATATTCCTATATTGCTGCATAAACCTTTCGTCACAAAGTTTTCATCTCTACGACGAAAGATACATTGCAGAATTCCAACCGCAAAGTACCATCTGTTTGATCTTGCTACTATGCTTTTTCTATCCAAATTTCTATGAAATTTTTATGACATCTTTGACACTTCCTAACAGAAGATTTCCCTTTGGTTTTTTCAAAAAATTCTCAATATAAACCATTGATCTTTTACGTCAAATCTGCTATACTTGAAAATCTGCACTGTAAAATTTCAGCCGCATAGCACTGTTTGTTTGATCTTGATACTACATTGTTTCTATCCAAATCTCTACAAAATTTTTATGATAGCTTTGACACTTCCTAACAGTGGATTTCCCTTTGGTTTCATTAAAAAATTCTCAATATAAACCACTGATCTTTTACATCCAATCTGCTATACCTAAAAATCTGTGCTGTAGAAAATTTCAGCCGCATATTGTTGCTTTAACCCATCTATTTGCAATTTTTTTTTAATAAAATTTCTTATACACTTCATAGATTATCTTGGCTTCCATCTAAGATTGATCTATTAAGAAATTCATCTCTAAAAATGATTTTATGTTGCTGCAAATTTTCGTCGTAACCCGCTGAAATTTTTCGACAAGAATTCTGCAATCTCAACTTGCACCAATTTCCTTGCTGTTATACTACCAAAATTTTCTTGATTAAATTAGGTATCCTTGCAGTCATATAAATTGTGATTTTGTTATCAATTCTCTCCTCAATTATCTCAAGTTTTTGGTGGAAATTACATCGAGAAACCGTTGTTTCTTCGACGACAATTCTACTCTTACAAGACAAAACATACTTGCTGCAACTTCCACTGATTTCTATCAAACCTTTGCTACCATCTACCACAGATCCAAAACATTCATCCATAGCCCTAAAACTCCACTAAACCACACCCTCAAACTACACCCAAAACAGCCACAAAACAAGCCTAAATCGTAGCCTACATCCATCGATCCACCAATCCTTTCGACCATCACTTCTCTCAACTATACATGCCTTTAACCTGACAACAAAAGAGAGATCTTAATATCATAGATTTGGAGGCATATACTATGGCATCTAAGGAGGCAATCAATGCTAAATTCGAAGCCTTGGAGGCGCGAATGGAGGATAAGATTTGGACTCTCTTTACCGAACTCAGATTGGGCCGACCACCAAGCCCGAAAAAATCATATCACGGAGAGAGCTTTGCCCAATCGCACCAGGCTCGAAGAGATGAGTTCCAAGGGAGGGGAGGCTCTATGACTAAACCCAACTATCCATGCATGAGAGTGGACTTCCCTAGATGGGAAGAAGGAGACCCGATTGGTTGGATCTCGTGCACGGAGCGATATTTTCGGTACCACAAAACCGCGGATGTATCTATGGTGAAAATTGCAGTTATACATCTTGAAGGGGATGCTATACAGTGGTTTGACTAGTTTGAACATACTTATGGAGTCCTTTCATGGCGACAATTCAAAGAAGGACTGTTGATTCGCTTCAGACCAACCGATTACGAGAATATTGACGAACAACTAGCAAAGATCCGACAAACCTCCACCATTCAGGAGTACCAAACCAGGTTTGAAAGGTTATCTAATCAAACTCGTGATTGGTCTCAAAAACAGCTATTGAGGACCTTCATTGAGGGCTTGAAGCCGGAGATCCGAGGAGAAGTTAAAGCGCGACAACCGTATACACTTATGGCAGCCATCTCTTTCGCATGACATCAAGAGGAGCAATTGAACCATGAAGCTCGGAGGACTAGGGTCACTCCTCAACCAGTAATATTGAAGCCCTCAGCCCACCCTACTATCGACCAAGTCCCTACACCAAAGAGGTTAACAAGAGAAGAGCTTCGGGAGCGATATGCGAAGGGGTTATGTTGGCATTGTGACGAGCCGTGGAGCCGTGAGCATCACTGTAGTAAAGGGAGACTTCTTATGATTGAACCAATAGAAGAAGAGGTCATTGAACATCCAGAAGAGAACCTTGAACATGAAGAAGAAGATGCAGAAGAAGACCCACAACCGACTGAAGTTATGGTACATGCACTAGCCGGCTACTCAAACCCGCAAACGATGAAAGTTGGAGGCTTTCTCAAACAACAACTGATCACTGTTCTCGTCGACACGGGCAGTTCTAATAACTTTCTAAATAGTAAGGTTACTATCCAGATGGCCTTACCTATTGAGAATTGCAGCAGGTTTAACGTTAAGGTCGTCGACGGACGGATTTTGAATTATGATCGTAGGCGCCCGCAGGAGAAACTATTGCTGCAGGACCAAGAGATAATTGCAGATTTCTTCCTTCTCCCTCTTAAGGATCATGAGGCCATGCTCATAATTAAATGGTTGACGACATTATGTGATATTTCTTGGAATTTTATGCAACTAATTATGAAATTTTACAGTAAGGAGAAATAGGTGATACTGAACGGGAAACGTGAGGGTGACATAACGACGATTTGCACACAACAAATGAAGAAGGTTTTGCATAAAGCATGCAGCGGCCTTTTGGTACAACTTGAGCAGCAAACTAAGGGAGAGCCAACAAAATTTGAAGATCCAAATCTACTTCCTTTGCTTGCTGAATTTTCAGATATATTTGACGAACCGTGCAACCTACCTCTTACTCGTTGGCATGATCATTGTATAACGATTCTTCCAGGCAAATCTGCAGCAAATGCTCAGCTATATCAGTATTCACATCTCCAGAAGGATGAAATAGAAAGGATTGTTAAAGAGATGCTTAAAACAGGAGTTATTCGACCATGTTGCAGCCCTTACTCTTCACTGGTGCTCCTCATACGAAAGAAGGATGGAATATAGCAATTATGTGTTGATTACCGAGCTCTCAATGGCATAACCATCAAGGATAAATACCCTATTCCAGTAGTAGATGAGTTGCTAAGGGAGCACAAATCTTCACAAAGCTGGACCTTCGATCCGGGTATCATCAAATACGAGTATGCGAAGAAGACATACCGAAAACCACCTTTTGAACACACAACAACCACTATGAATTTTTGCTTTCTTCAAAAGAAGGTGGAATATCTTGGGCATATCATATCAGAGAAAGGTGTGGTAGTAGACCCCTTCAAAATTGGAGCAATGCAAAACTGGCTGACCCCGAGGAACATAAAATTGCTACATGACTTTCTGGGTTTAACAGGCTACTACTGCAAGTTCGTGAAAAACTATGGAGAGATTAGTGCACCAGTTAGTTCCTTACTGAAAAAAGATGTCTTCCAATGGTCTGACAGAGCCTCCGCTGCCTTCGACAAACTTAAGGCAGCCATGACGACGACGCCGGTGCTAACACTACCAGATTTCAACCGACCCTTCATTATTGAGGCCGACACATCTGGAGTCAGAATTGGAGTCTTTCTCATGCAAGATGGTCGACCACTCGCATACACTAGCAAGGCATTATCTCCCTCCTATCAAAATAAGTCAACATATGATAAGGAGATGCTCGCTATTGTGCGCGCAGCAACGCGGTGGAGACCCTACTTGATTGGTCAACGATTTCAAATTAAAACTGACCATAAAAGCCTCAAGTAATTTTTGGAGCAAAAGATATCATCCCCTGAGCAGCAAAAATGGGTAACAAAACTTCTTGGATTTGATTATGAAATAACTTACAAAAGGTGGAAAGAGAATATTGTTGCAGATGCGCTTTCGCAACTACCTGAGCAAGCTGAATGTTCAGTCGTTTTACTTCCAACCAGCGACTTCCTTGAGGATATTAAGATGGAATGGCTGGAAGATTCGGCGACTAGTAAGATACAAAAAAAATTAGAGGAAGCACCAAGCTCCGTGGCTCATTACAATCGGGACTCAAAAGAATTATGCTATAAGGGACGCATTGTGCTTGTGACAAATTCTACTTGCATCTTCAAGAGCAGATTTTGGACAAAGTTATTCCATATGCAGGGTACTAAATTAGAAAGGAGTATGACATATCACCCACAAACCAACAGCTAGACAGAAGTTTTAAATAGGTGCTTGGAGACAGCCTAAAGCCACCCACCAAATATGACTACCCAAAGAGAACTCCAGACCCAGCCAAGTGCCATTATTGATCGACGGATCGTGACTCGACGACGATGACCCACTAATGAAGTGCTAATACGAACCTACCAATAGAAGATGCCACTTGTGAGAACTATGACGACTTGAAGATCAAATTCCCAGAATTCACGAATCATCAGCCTCGAGGACAAGGCTGATTTGAAGAGGGCGAGTCTGTTAGGACTCTAGCTTGGAGAGTCCTAATTGAGAGGGACATTCATGTAAACTGTTAGGACTCTAGCTAGGAGAGTCCTAATTGAGAGGGACATTCTGTTAGAACTCTAGCTAGGAGAGTCCTAATTGAGAGGGGCATTCATGTAGGAGGTGTTTTCTTAGAGAAGAATTAGGAGTTGTAAGGGAATAGGAGTCTTGACTAGGAGTTGGTTAGAAGTAAGAGTCTTAAATAGGAGTCCTATTAGGAGTTAGGGTTTAGAAGCCCTATAAATAGCCATGTATTCCTTCTCTTTTGATAAGCAATAGATGAATCTTTTATGCAGCCTTTGAGCAGCAACTTGGAGGGAGGAACCCCTATAGAGTTCCAAGGAGGCCGATCCCCTAAAGAGATCAACCCCAAGTTTAGAATCTGCAAGGGTTCTAACACTAACTTAATCTACATGCTAACTATGACAATTCTTAAGACATTTACTACAGCTTGCTCCGGTGCGTCAATCGCTTCTTCTGGCGAGCTTCCGGCGAACTTCCGACGAACATCCGACGAATCTCCGGCGATGCTCCGATGGACTTTCGGCAAACTCCTGGACTTACGACGATCCACTTGGCGAGTTTCGACGAGCTTCTTTTGGCAAGCTCTTGGACTTCTCGAATTTATTCCCGTAGAACCTCCGATGACCGTCCAGACTTCCGTTGAGCTCTCGAACTCCCAACATGATCATAGTCTTTGACTCCGACTCAACTCCTGCTGTATGTCTTACTTTCATCGTAGTTAATCCTACACACTTATCTCAACATATGGATTAGATAACAAATGACAATTGACTTCATCATCAAAATCCGAGACACAACAAAATCATGTTGGGCCGGAAGAAAACATGTCAGAAGATTAGATGTCGGGCCGGAGGATCAGTCAACGTATCAACAGAAGACTTCGGACCATAGATTCGAGCATCGGGCCAAGAAGAGTGGATATTGCACCAAGGATATCAGAGTTGCGGAGTCAACTGGTCGATTGAGCAATAGGTCGCAAGAGAGGATGATGTGGTAAAGAATCAGACGTAGCGTCGATGGACCAATGATATGCCGAACAACATAATTCAAGCTTAGTAATAATTTTCTATATCGAAGTATGTTTTTACATTTGCAGGATTAACTACGATAGCAAGGCATAAAGCAAAATGAAGTCCCGGAGTTAAGAATGTGATTTCGTTGAGAGTTCAAGAGTTCGTCGGAATTCCGGACGTTTGTCGAAAGTTCTACAGGAACCAATCGAGAAGTCTCAAAGCTTGCCAGAGAAACTCATCGGAACTCACCAAGAAGATCATCATGAAGTCCAGGAGCTTGCCAGGACTCCGCTAGAACATTGCCGAGAGATCGTCGAAAGTTCGTCAGAAGATCGCCGGAAGCTCGCCGGAAGAAACTAGACTTACAAAATTGTTTAGCTTAGGAAATGTCTTAGAATTCGTAGTTAGTATGTAATTGGGATTAGATTTGGGCCAACCCAATTAGAGGCCATTTTGGCCCATGTAAGGATTGTGTTGGGCCCAATGAAAAACCTAAACAGTGACCTAAGAGATAGCACCATCGTGACACAATCTTCGAGACTATGTCAAGCAGTGGTACCGCTAGTCTGGGCAATGGTACCGCCCAGTGGCCCAGTGCTAGGCAGTGGTACCGCCAGACTAGGCGATGGTACTACCCAGCATTGGCGGGGGTACTACCCAGCATTGGCGGTGGTACTGCCCGAACCTAGGAAACCCGGGATGAGATGTTTTTAGGCTTCAAGTTTGAATCAACTTGAGGCTATAAATACCCCTCTCATCCTTGGTTAAAAAACACGAGCACAGAAAATTTAAAGAGGGAAAAATGTTGTTGTAATCTCTTATGAGAATCCTCCTCTTCTAGTCTAAGTGTTAGAATAGTTTGAGAGAGGAGTGAGTGCTTGTAAGGGTTGTCTCCTAAACCCGGTAAAAGGAAAAGAGGGATGTAAGAAGGAGGTTGATCTTCGCTTATTAAAGGAAGATCGATAGTGGATGCCGGTGGCCTCGACGGAAGAGGAATCGGAGGAGTGGATGTAGGACACAATGACTGAACGACTATAAATCGGTTTGCATTTCTATTTTGCTATTTATCTTAACTGCAAACTACCTTCCTTGCTTTTACATTAACTACACTTCCATATGCTTTCAATTTAAAGATCTTTCCGAGACAGTTTTCATCGAAATCAGATTTTATCGTACGAAGGTTTTTCAAACCAACGTAATTTTTACCGCTGCACTAATTCACCCCCCCTCTTAGTGCTAAATCTTTTCCTAACAGTTGGTATCAGAGCCTCGTATTTCTCATTTGGTTTAACACCTAAGAGAAATGGCTCTTTTTGATTTTTAAGTGGGTCACTCTCTCTTTCATGCTCTCTTTTTCAATGGGATGGACTACACATATTAGAAAGGTTGAATGAGAGTTTTCTTGCTTTCTATGGGTTTGAACTTATGAAACATTGTTGAAAATAATTTTTGAAGGTCTTCTCTTCCAATGAACCATTGGAATGATTCGGAGAAGAAGACATTTTCTTTAAATGCTAGAGCTACGAACGCTCTATTTTGTGCCTTAGATAAAAACGAGTTTAATCGGGTTTCTACTTGCAAAATGGTTTTCGATATATGGCACACTCTCAAAATCAAACACGAAGGCACTAATAGAGTAAAAGATTCTAAAATAAATCTTTTAATGCACGATTTTAAACTTTTTTGAATGAAGTTGAGCGAAACCGTTGTTGGCATGTACACCCATTTTATGGATATCGTCAATGGTTTAAAAGCTCTTGGCAAATGTTTTTATAATTTTAAGCTCATTAACAAGATTTTATGATCGCTTTCTAAGAATGGGATTAAAAAATAATGGCTATACAAGAATAAAAAAATTTGAATACTTTTTTGATCGAAGAACTTATCGGGTCTCTAATGACCTATGAAATGACATGCAATGCACGTAAAGAACTTGATAACCACCTTCCAAAGAACAGGAAGGATTTCGGACTAGGAACAATTGAAGACCACTCGAGCATAAGCTCAAGTGATGGTGAACTTGAACTCATCACTATGAAATTTAAAAAGTTTATGAAAAAAAAATTAAATAATAAAAAGAATGCAACTACTTGCTATGAATGCAAGAAGAGGTAAGGATTGTGGAATGAATCAAGCTCCTCCGAAGATGAGGAGAAAATCAACAAAGGCGAGGTGGCAAACTATGCCTTAATGGCTTTTGACAATGCGGTAATCAAAATGCCCTTAATTTATTTCGAAATTACATAATGCTTTAAATGAGTTATTTTTAATTTAGTTTAAAATTAATTTTTTTTTAAATTACATGTTCAATAATGAAAATGTAAAAAAAATTAGGATCATGCTTATCATTCTAGTAATTTTGAAAATGATCATGAAAATTACATGTTTTATGATAAATGAACAAAATATTAGAATTAAATCTAGTGATTAATTTCTTGTATGGTATAAACAATTATGTGTATTGTGATGATTTTGTATTGTTTTTTGAGTTTTATTGGATGGCTTTCATATGAAAAATTTGAGCATACTTATATAAAATCAATCACATAAAAAGATAAATCAAATTTTTTGTCTAAAGAAACAATAATGTGTATCATATTGATTTTCGTATTGATTTCTAACTTTGATTGAAAATGCTCAATGAAATCATTCTTGTTGTTTTTAATAAATGTTTTGGTACAATACTACTTTATTCTATGTATGAGATTTTGATGTTATACATGATAGCTTTTGTATGGAAGGCTTAATGATTTTTGTGATGAATCTTGTCCTTGATTTTCAATTTTAAATATGATGCATAGTTTTGATATAAGAACAAATATTTGGCCATGCTAATATAAAGTCAATCATACAAATTGAAACTAAAGAAGATTAGATATCTTTAAGAATCATTCAACATTATGCTCAATGAAGCCATATTTAATGTCTTAATGAAAATGTTAAAAAATTTGATATCATGCTTAATGAGTTTATATTTCAAAATTATGCATGATGATTTTTATGATTTATAGCTTGCTGATCCTTATCGTGATGAAATTTAATTTTTTGGTTTTGAAATGATGATGAATGTTTTTATTTAGCAAAGGCATGCTTGTATGAAATAAAAGGGGAATACATTTCTTGAAAATTTCTCAATTCCTATGTTATGAATTTTTGAACCATGAAATTGATTTTGATTTTTCATTAATGAATCCATATATATTATGCTTTTGTGAATCTCATGGATTATGAAAATGATTTAAATTTAATGGATTTTAACGAAATCATGATCTTGATTTCTCATGATTTATAACTTGAAAATTCTTTTTATAAATCAAGATTGTCTACTATGATTCTTTCTTTCTACCATTTGAGTTATCCAAAAAGAATCATAATATGTTTCTTGATATTCACAATTTATCTTCATGATTTGTATATCTCATCACTAAAATTCTCTTAATATTTTTTAAGATGATATGAAATCATGCATAAAATACTCATGAATTTATGTTGATGCAAACAAATGAAAAGTTATGATCATGCATGAAAGGATGTAATATAATTTGACATTTATATACCATCATGATTTGAAATGCTATGATTTGTTGTCAAAATGATGTATCATGAATGCTTGAATATCATGTATGATATGCCCATAGTGATTGATTTATTTGTGTCATGCATAAAGTAAGGATACAAATGTAAGGTTTTGAAATTATACATGTTTTAATTTGAAAATATAATGATACATAAATAAGATTGATACTTTACATTTGTCATGATTTGGAAATTACTGTAAAGGGAAAAGAATTACAAAATTATATTCTTCCTTTCTTTTTGACAATGACATAAGGGGAGCAAATTTTGCTAGCTTGCTAGCTAGCTTGCATACTTCAAGAAGAAGCAAAAAGCTTGCTCATCTCAAAAGATGCAAAAATCTTGCCAACTTTCATATGTGTAAAATTTGCTAGCTTACAAATTACAAGGAGAAGAACTTGATATCTTGAACATCACCAAAAATTTGCTACCTTACATAATGTAAAAATTTGCTAGAGTTGCTAGCTTGTAATCTAAAGAGAAGCAAAGAGTTGCTATATTAAAAGAAGCAAAAGTGCTATCTTACCTATCTCAAGAAGTAAAACATGCTAACTTGTATATCTAGCAAAATTTATGAACTTACATATTTAAAGAAGCAAGAGTTACTTTCTTGAACATATCAAAATTGGTAGTTTGCATGTTCTAAAATGTTGTAAGATTTACTAGCTTGCATGATGATAAATCTAGAAATTATGTTTATTATGCAACGATTTGAACTTGTATGTTTAAACACTAGAAAGTTACGCTTCTCCTTTTTGTTGATGACAAAGGGGGAGAAGTATGATCATGTTATGCATGATGACATGTTACAAATATTCATGATAAAATTTATAATGACTTGAATTCAGCTTGAATTCAAGGTTCTATCAATAAGGCATATTGATAGGGGGAGTTAAGGTTAAATCCGTCATCAATTGGTTGTCATCATAAGAAAAAGAGAGATTATTGAATCTCATATTTTGATAATAAAATCAATTAATAAATATTTATAATTTAATCTACGTTTTGAGTGATATAGGATGTTTAGATCAGGGAGAGATAATTAAAGCAGGAAAAATCATGTTGGGCCGGAGGAAAACATGTCAGAAGATTGGACGTCAAGCCAGAGGATCGGTCGACGTATCGACAGAAGGCTTTGGGCCATGGATTCGGGCATCAGGCCAAGAAGAGCAGATATTGCGCTAAGAATATCGGAGTTGTAGAGTCAACTGGCCGATTGGGCAATAGGCCGCAAGAGAAGACAATGTGCCGAAGAATCGGACGAAGCGTCGATGGACTAATGACATGCCGGACAACATGATTCAAGCATAGTAATAATTGTCTAGATCGAAGTGTATTTTTACATATACAAGATTAACTATGATAGCAAGGCATAAAGCAAAATGAAGTCCCGGAGTCAAGAATGTGATTTCGTTGGGAGTTCGAGAGTTCATTGAAAGTCCGGATGTTTGTCAGAAGTTCGGCAAGAACCAAATGAGAAGTCTCGGAGCTTGCTAGAGAAGCTCATCGAAACTCACCAAGAAGATCATCGTGAATTTAGACCAACCCAATTAGGGGCCAGTTGGACCTATGTAAGGATTGTGTTGGGCCCAATAAAAGGCCCAAACAATGACCCAAGAGATGGCACTATCATGGCACAGCCTTCGAGACTATGTCAGCTAGTGGTACCGCCCCTAGAAGGGTGCCAGGCGGTGGTACTACCAGTCTGGGCGGTGGTACCGCCTAGTGGCCTAGTGCCAGGCAGTGGTACTGCCAGACTGGGTGGTGGTACCGCTTAGCATAGGCAGTGGTACCGCCCAACACAAGCGGTGGTACCACCCGAACCTAGGAATCCCAGGATGAGATGTTTTTAGGCTCTAAGTTTGAATCAACTTGAGGCCTATAAATACCCCTCTCATCCCTGGTTAAAAAATACAAGCATAGAGAATTTAAAGAGGGAAAAATGCTCCTGTAATCTCTTGTGAGAATCCTCCTCTTCTAGTCTAAGTGTTAGAATAATTTGAGAGAAGAGTGAGTGCTTGTAAGGGTTGTCTCCTAAACCCGGTAAAAGGAGAAGAGGGGTGTAAGAAGGAGGTTGATCTTTGCCTATTAAAGGAAGTTCGATAGTGGATACTGGTGGCCTCGACGGAAGAGGAATTGAAGGAGTGGAAGTAGGTCACAACGACCGAACCACTATAAATCGGTTTACATTTCTATTTTGCAATTTATTTTAACTGCAAACTGCTTTCGTTGCTTTACATCAACTACACTTCCGTATGCTTTTAATTTAAAGATCTTTTCGAAATGATTTTCGTCAAAATTAGGTTTATCGTACGAAAGTTTTTCAAACCGACGTAATTTTTACCGCTGCACTAATTCACCCCCCCTAGTGCCAAATCTTTTCCTAATAAAAACTACCCAATGGAGCCGAGCAAACCAAGTACTTGGTGAAGTGGTGAAAGCTTCCCCGAACCGAAGCTAGTTGGGAGCCCGAAGATACCCTATGATATGAAAAAGTAATCTTCAACAACTACCAACAAGCATTGACAGTTTAAGTAGGGGAGAATGTCATGAATAGTCATCATGCACCTGCAGCAACTTCGTTTAATGAACCATTCATCACTTTTGCATGCTTGTACAGAGATATGGTAGCATGTTTTGCCTTGGTTTTGTGTATTTTTCTTTGGAAAATGTAAGCAATGAAAGTTTGTAATGTTGTAGTGCAACCGCACATCACGCCGGGCCGAAAAATCCCAAAATGTCTCCGTTTTCATATGTCATAGCTTGTTCTTTGTAAATCGTAGCTACATGTGAAACATTAGCCATCTCAGCACCCTGGTGTTGAATCTCGTATTTTGATGATGAAACCAATTGATATGTTTTTATAATTTAATTTACGTTTTGAGTGACACAGGATACTTCGATCAGGGAGAGACATTTAAAGCAGGAAAAATCATGTTGGGCTAGAGAAACATGTCAGAAGATTGGACATTATATCAAAGGATCGGTCGATGTATCAACAGATGGTTTCGAGCCACGATTTCGGGCATCGGGCCAAGAAGAGCGAATATTATGCCAAAGATATCGGAGTTGTGGTGGTCAACTAGGCAATTGGGCAATAGGCCACAAGAAAGAACGATGTGTCGAAGAATCGGATGAAGTGTCAATGGACCAATGACATACCGGACAACATGATTCATGCTTAGTAATAATTGTCTAGATCGAAGTGTGTTTTACATGTGCAGGATTAACTATGATAGCAGGGCATAAAGCAAAATGAAGTCTTGGAGTCAAGAATACGATTTCGTTGGGAGTTCGAGAGTTCGTCGGAAGTCCGATCGTTCGTTGGAAGTTCTATAGGAATTGACCAAGAAGTCCAAGAGCTTGCCAAAGAAGCTCATCGGAACTCGCCAAGAAGATCGTCGTGAAGTCCAAGAGCTTGTCGGGAGTCAACTGGAACATTGCCGAGAGATCGTCGGAAGTTCGCTGGAAGAATCGCTGAAAGCTCATCGGAAGAAACTAGACTTACGAACTTATTTAGCTTAGTAAATATCTTAGAATTCGTAGTTAGCACATAATTGGGATTGAAATTAAGCTAACCCAATTAGGAGCCAGTTAGGCCTATATATGAATTATATTGGGCCCAATGAAAAGGCCCAAACAGTGACCCAAAAGGTGACACCATCCTAGCATAGTTTCCGAGACTATGTCAGGCGGTGGTACCGCCCATACATAGTCTCCGAGAGGCTACAGACAGTGGTACCACCTAGTGTCAATCTAACACTAGAGGTGGTACTACCTAGCACAAGTGGTGATACCGCCTGTACCCAGGAAACCCGAGATGAGATATTTTTAGGCTCCAAGTTTGAATCAACTTAAAGCCTATAAATATCCCTCTCATCCCTGGTTAAAATACACAAGATTGGAGAGTGAAAAAGAAAGAAACATTGTTGTAATCTTGTGTGAACTCCTCTCAAAATTCAAAATATTAGAATAGTTTGAGAGAGGAGTGAGTGGGGGTGTAAGGGTTATCTCCTAAACTCGGTAAAAGGAGAAAGAGATATAAAAGATGGTTGGTCTTCGCCTATTGAAGGAAGACCGATAGTGGATGCCAGTGGCCTTGACGGAAGTGGAATCAATGGAGTGGATGTACGTCACGACGACCAAACCACTATAAAAATATGGTTTGCGTTTTCTTCTTGTAATTTACTTTTATAGCAAACTACCTTTCCTCCTTACTGTGCTTTTACTATGCCTATGCTTAGGAACAAGCATTGAATTTCAAGTTATCTTCCAAGTTTGATTTTTATTGTACGAAATACTTTTAGAACCGACATTTTTACCGTTGCACTAATTCACCCCCCCCTTCTTAGTGTCGATTTGTTCTTAATAGTTGGTATCAGAGTCTCATTTTTCTCATTTGGTTTAACACCCAAAGAGAAATGACTCTTTTCGGCTTTCAAGAGAGTCACTCTCTCATTCATCCTCCCTTGTTCAATGGATGGACTACACATATTGGAAAACTCGAATGAGAATTTTCTTGCTTTCCTTGGATTTAAATTTATGGAATATTGCTGAAAATGGTTTTTGAAGGTCTTCTCTTCCAATGAACCATTGGAATGATTTGGAGAAGAAGATTTTTTTTCTAAATGCAAAGGCTATGAATGCCTTATTTTGCGCCTCAGATAAAACTGAGTTTAATCGGGTTTCTACTTGTGAAACCACTTTCAAAATATGAAATACTCTCGAAATCACACATAAAGGCATGAGTAGAGTAAAATATTCTAAAGTCAATCTTTTAATGCACGATTTCGAACTATTTCATATGAAACCAAATGAAACCATTGGAGACATGTACACCCATTTTACGGATATCATCAATGATTTAAAAGTACTTATTAGAAGTTTTTCGGATTTTGAACTTGTAAACAAAATTTTATGTTCTCTTAATAAGAGTTGGGATCCGAAAGTAACTGTAATATAAGAGGTAAAAGATCTTAATAATTTTTCACTTGAAGAACTTTTTGGTTTATTAATGACATATGAAATGGCGCACATTGCACAAAACGAACTTGAGGATAACCTTCCAAAGAACAAGAAGGATTTCGAACTTAGAACAATTGAAGACCACTCGAGCATAAGCTCAAGTGACGGTGAACTTGAACTCCTCCCTATGAAATTTAAAAAGCTCATAAAATAAAAATTAAAGAACAAAAAGAATGGAACTACTTGCTATGAACGTAAGAAGAAGTTGTCAAAAGAAGAATCGAGCTCCTCCGAAGACGAGAAGAAAATCAACAAAAGCGAGGTGACAAATTACGTCTTAACGGCTTTTGATGATAAGATAATCAAAATGCCCTTAGTTTACTTTGGAATTACATAATACTTTTCATGAGTTATTGTTAATTTAGTTTAGAAAAATTATTTTTCTTGAAAATTGCATGTTTAATAATAAAAATATTAAAAATTAGGATCATTCTTATCTTTCTAGTAATTTTGAAAATGATCATAAAAATTGTATGTTTTATAATAAATGAACAAAAATGTTTGTATCATATTTGATGATTTTTATGCATGAGGACTTGAAGCAATGGTTTGAAATCATATGTTTTGGAATTATACGTTACACTTTTTGATCTTGATGATTTTTTATCTTTCCATTGATACATAGTTTCGACATAAGAATAAATATTTGGGCATATTAATGTAAAGTCAATCATACAAATTGAAACTAAAGAAGTTTAGATATCTTTAAGAATCATTCAACATTATGTTCAATGAAACCATGCTTGAAGTCTTAATGAAAATATAATGATGATTTGAAAGCATGCTTAACAAGTTTATAATTCAAACTTATACATGATAATTTTTACGATATTTTGAAAGTTCTTTTTTGGCGTTAATGAATGATGCATGTATGAAATCAATCAATAAGTTGAAACTAAAGGAGGAAAGTATTTTTCTTAAAAAATTTCTTTTTCTCTATCTTATCGATTTTTCACTAAGAGACCAATAGAATTATTTATGCAATTTTGAATCTCTTGAAAGAAATGTTGAGATTTTGATGATTTAAATTTGAATGAGTTTTATCAAAATCATGATCTTGGTTTCTTGGAATTACTTGAGATTTTTTGAATCAAGATCTCTTCTTTGTACACCTATAATTTTTTTACTCTTGGTATTTTATTTAAAGAAGAGATTTACTATATGAATCATGTTTTTTGGTATTCAAGTGGTCCTATCTTTGATGACATGATTTCTTTGTATTTATGGCACGAATGCCTTGAAATGATTGAAATATTTTACACTATTATGTTCTTCCCTTATTCTTTCTTGTTTACAATGATAAAAGGGGGAAAAGTTATAATCATGCATGGTATGATGTAATTTGACAAATTGATACCATCATGATGTGAAATATTTATGATTTGGAATGATGCATGCAATAGTTATGCTTTTTATCATGATGATGTATGTGATGTATTGCATGTGATGTGAATCATGAGTAAAATTACTTATCTTTGTCATGCTTTGAAAATTATTGTAAAGGGAAAAAGAGATACAAAATTATATTCATCCCTTCTTTTTGACAATGACAAAGGGGGAGATAGCTAGCTTGCTAGCTAGCTTGCACAAGTCAAGAAGATGCAAAGACATGCTAGTTTGCTTATATCAAAAGAGAAGCAAAACATGCTAACTTGCACATTTAGCAAAATTTACAAACATGTATATTTCAAGAAGCAAGAGTTGCTTTCTTGAACATCTCAAAATTGCAAGCTTGCATGTTTTAAAATGTTGTAAAATTATTGCTAGCTTGCATGATAATTAAAATGGAGATTATGTTTAGTATGCAATGATTTGAACTTGTATGTCCAAACACTTGAAAGTTACACTTCTCCTTTTTGTTGATGACAAAGAGGGAGAAGTATGATCTTGTTATACATGATGACGTGCTGTAAATATTCATGATAAAATTTGCAATGACTTCAATTCAGCTTGAATTCAAAGTTCTATCAATATAGCATATTGATAGGGGGAGTTAAGGTTAACTCCATCATCAATTGATTGTCATCATAAAAAAGGGAGAGATTGTTGAATCTCATATTTTGATGATGAAACCAATTAATAAGTGTTTATGATTTAATCTGCATTTTGAGTGACATGGGATGCTTCGAATAGGGAGAGACATTTAAAGTAGGAAAAATCATGTTGGGCCAGAGAAACATGTTAGAAGATTGAATGTCGCGCCGAAGGATCGATCAACATATCGACAAAAGGCTTCGGGCCATGGTTTCAGGCATCAAGCCAAGAAGAGCAGACATTGTACTAAAGATATCGGAGTTGCGGAGTTCAACTGGTTGATTAGGCAATAGGCCACAAGAAAGGATGATGTGCCAAAAAATCGGACGAAGCGTCGATGGACCAATGACATGCCAGACAATATGATTTATGCTTAGTAATAATTGTCTAGATCGAAGTGTATTTTATGTGTATAGGATTAACTACGATAGCTAGGCATAAAGCAAAATTAAGTCCCAAAGTCAAGAACACGATTTCGTTGGGAGATCGAGAGTTCGTCGAAAGTCTAGACGTTCATCGGAAGTTCTGTCGGAATTAACCGAGAAGTCTAGGAGCTTACCAAAGAAGCTCAACAGAACTCGCTAAGAAGATCATCGTGAAGTGTTAGGACTCTAGCTTGGAGAGTCCTAATTGAGAGGGACATTCGTGTAAAACCTACCTAAGCCGACCCCTATTAAAGAGGTGAAGAGGCCGGCTAGGGTTAGGAGGTTGTTTCTTAGAGAAGAATAAGGAGTTGTAAAGGAATAGGAGTCTTGAGTAGGAGTCCTATTAGGAGTTGGTTAGAAGTAGGAGTCTTGAGTAGGAGTCCTATTATGAGTTAGGGTTTAGAAGCCCTATAAATAGTCATGTATTCCTCCTCTTTTCATAAGCAATAGATGAATCTTTTCTGCAGCCTTTGAGCAGCAACTTGGAGGGAGGAACCTCTATAGAGTTTCAAGGAGGTTGATCCCCTAAAGAGATCAACCCCAAGTTTAGAATCTGTAAGGTTTCTAACATAAAGTCCAGGAGCTTGTCAGGAGTCTGCTGGAACATTGCCGAGAGATCATCAGAAGTTCGCTGGAAGAATCGCTGGAAGCTCACTGAAAGAAACTAGACTTATAGAGTTGTTTAGCTTAGTAAATATCTTAGAATTAATAGTTAGCACATAATTGAGATTGGAATTGGGCCAACCCAATTAGGGGCTAGTTGGGCCCATATATGAACTGTTGAATCTCGGATTTTGATGACAAAGTCAATTGTCATTTGTTTATCTAATCTATATGTTGAGATAAGTGTGCGGGATTAACTACAATGGTAGTAAGACATGCAGCAGGTATTGAGCCGGAGTCAAGACCAAGATCACATTGGGAGTTCGAGAGTTCGTCGGAAGTCTGGACGTTTGTCGGAAGTTCTACGAGAACAATCCAAGAAGTCCAAGGGTTTGCCAAAGAAGCTCATTGGAACTCACCAAGATGATCGTCGCGAAGTCCAAGAGCTTGCCGAGAGTCCGCCGGGGCATCACCGAGGGTTCGTCGGATGTTCGCCGGAAGTTCGCCAGAAGCTCACCGGAAGAAGCGATTAACACACCAGAACATGAATTGTAGTAATGATGTCTTAATTATCGTAATTAGTATATAGATTAAGTTAGGATTGGGAGGTGATCCCAGTAACTTAATCAGGGGCCAACTGGGCCCTTAACATACCTAAATTGCACTACCTAGGAGACTCGATCTCCTAGGAGTTATGGGCGGTAGTACCGTCCCTGTCAAGCGGTGGTACCATAGGCAGTTATTAATACCAGCAATGGTACTGCCTAAGCTCGGTCTTCAAGTGCTATCAGGCGGTAGTACCACCCAAACTGAGTGGTAGTACCATTCAGTGACAGATGACAGGCGGTAGTATCACCTAATTATGGCGGTGGTATCGCTAGGACCCCAGAAATTCAGGAATGGACACTTTTGAGCTCCAATTTCAAACTAATTGTGGCCTATATAAACCCCACCCTTTCCTGCATGAAAGGGCAACCGAAAGCTTGTTTTAATTCTGAGTATTTGAAGGCTTAAAAGTATTATAAAAGCTAGAGTTCTTCTCCCTCTTTCTTTCTAAGTGTTGATCATTCAAGAGAGGAGTGAAAACTTGTAAGGGTTGCCTCCTAAGCCCGTCAAAAGGAGAAAAGCTATAAAAGGGTGGTTGGCCTTCATCTATTGAAGGAAGGCCTCTAGTGGATGTCAGTGACCTCATCGGAGGAGGAAGCCAAAAGTGGATGTAGGTCAAGATTGACCGAACCACTCTAAATCTCGATTTGCATTTACTTTCTGCTATTTATCTTAACTGCAAACTATGTTCATTGCTTTACATCAACTACACTTTCTCACACTCTCAATTTAGAGATCTTTCCGAAATGATTTTTGACAAAATTAGATTTTAACTAACGAAAGTTTTTCGCTGCACTAATTCATGCCCCCCCCCCCTTAGTGTGCTCTTGATCCTAACAATTGATATCAAAGCGGGTTCACTCTCAGTTGGATTAAAACCCAAGAAAGATGACATTTGTCAGGAACCAAGAGGGTCACTCTATTATACGTCTGCCCATGTTCAATAGGACGGATTACACCTATTGGAAGACTCGAATGAGGATCTTCCTTATTTCCATGGATTTTGAGCTTTAGAATATTGTAGAAAATGGATTTTCAAAGTCTTCTCTTTCAATGATCGATTGGAATGAATTGGAGAAGAAGACTTTCGCTATAAATGCAATGGTTATGAATGCCTTATTTTGTGCACTAGATAAAAACGAGTTCAATCATATTTCGATTTGTGAAACTACATTTGATATTTGGTATACACTCGAAGTGACTCACGAAGGCATGAGTAGAGTAAAAGAGTCAAAAATCAATCTTTTAGTACATTCTTATGAATTTTTCGAATGAAACCTAGTGAGACCAAAGGAGACATATTCGCTCGTTATATGGATGTCGGCAATGGTCTAAAAGGACTCTATAAAAGTTTTTTGGATTTCGAGCTCGTTAATAAAATTCTAAGATCCCTTCCAAAGAGTTGGGACCCTAAAGTTATGGTCATTCAAGAGGCTAAAGATTTAAACAACTTTCCTCTTGAAGAATTAATCGGGTCACTAATGACCTACAAAAAGACTTGCAAAGCTCATGAAGAGCATGAGGACACCCTTCCAATGAACAGGAAGGATATGACACTTAGAACTCAAGAAGACAACTTGAGAGAAAACTTAAGTGATGAGGACTTTGACGATGACTTAGCACTTTTAACAAGGAAATTTAAAAAATTCATTAAAAGAAACAAATTTAAAAATGACACTAAAAGTAAATTTGAATCCAAGAAAGACCAAGTAATTTGCTACGAATACAAAAAGCTGGGGCACTATAAAAGTGAATGTCACTAAGCCAAGAAGAGAACACCAAAGAAGAAGACGCTCAAAGCAACATGGGATGACTCAAGCGCATCCGAAGAAGAGGAGTCCAAGACCGAACAAGTTGCTCATTATGCACTAATGACCATTGGAGAGGAGGTAACAAATTTAATTGATACAGATTTATCATTCGATGAATTGTTAAATGATTTCCATGATTTATTTGATGAATGCAAAATAATTAGTAGAAAATATAAATTATTAAAAAAGGAGCAATGATACTCTTGTTAGTAATTTCAATAAATTAAAAATTGAGCATAATGATAGTTTAGCTCCATGTATGAAATACCATAACTTAGAAATATTCCAAAATGAGAACTTGCTACTCAAGGACACCTTAAAGAAATTCGAGGTTAGTAGCAAGTCCTTCAACATGATTCTTACCGATAAGGGTCACGTTCATAAAAGAAGTGAAATCGGATTTGTGAGAAGCTCTCACCAAAATCAAACCACTTTCATTAAAGGCCCTATCTTGCATGTTTCGCATCAAAACAAGTGCAAGTTTTGTTCCAAACATGGACATAGAACTTATCATTGTCCATTCAAGAAGATTAGTCCTAACAAATTGATTTGGGTTCCTTAAAACCATAATAAATTTCATGCAACATGACAAACAATTTAGATCGGTTTTTGAGGCACCCATGATTAAATAGGTACCTAAAAATTATCCTTTTTTGTAGAAACATATATCACCACAAGCTATGAGCAAGATATGGTACCTTGATAGTGGATGCTCAAGGTATATGACCGGAGATCTATCTCGATTCTTTAAGTTCACTAGCATAGATAAAGGCTATGTCACCTTCGGAGACAACAACAAGGGTAAAATCATTGGCAAAAGAACCATAGGTAACAAATCCAACTTCTTTATTGAAGATGTTTTGTTAGTTGATGGTTTAAAACATAACCTCTTGAGCATTAGGCAATTGTGTGATAAAGGATATATTGTCAAATTCGAATCTAATGCTTGCATCATTGAAAAACTATACAAAAACACATCTATGATTGCATTAAAACAAAATAACGTATACACCATTGACATCAATGATCTTTGTAATGAAATGTATTTCTCGATTTTGAATGACGATGCTTATCTTTGGCATAGGAGATTAGGTCATGCTCGCATGAAACTAATCACCCAAATTTCATCCAAAGACCTTGTAAGAGGAATTCCTCATATCAAGTTTATCGAAGATAATGTGTGTGATGCTTGTCAATTAGGAAAACAAACAAAAGGTAGCTTCAAACCTAAGAATCAAATAAGCACCTCTAGACCTTTGCAATTGATCCATATGGACTTATTCGGATCAATCTCGACATCAAGCCTAGGAGGTAGCAAATACACTTTTGTTATTGTAGATGATTATAGTAGATATACATGGACTTATTTCTTGAAACATAAAAGTGATTGCTTTAGATATTTCACCAAGTTTTGTAAACTTGTTCAAAATGAAAAGGGTTTTATGATTTCATCAATTCGAAGTGATCATAGTGGTGAATTTCAAAATCATGATTTTTAAAAATTTTATGAATCTAATAGATATAACCACAACTTCTCTACTCTAGGAAATCTTCAACAAAATGGAGTAGTAGAAAGAAAGAATAGAAATTTACAAGAAATGGCAAGAACCATGTTGAATGAGCATAGCCTACCCAAATATTTTTGGGCCGAAGCTGTAAACATGGCTTGCTATGTCATGAATAGAGTTCTAATAAGACCCTTACTCACCAAAACTCCTTATGAGTTATGGAATAACAAAAACTCAATGTTTTATATTTTAAAGTTTTTGGGTGTAAGTGTTTTATCTTGAATGAAAAAGATGCCTTAGGAAAATTTGATGCAAAATCCGATGAAGAAATTTTTCTTAGCTATTCTTCGATTTCTAAAGCATTTTGTATCTTCAATAAAAGAACATTAATTATAGAAGAATCCATTCATGTTATTTTTAATGAGATTTCCAAAATTAAGAAAAATAATTTTGATGATGATGTTAACTTTGATACCTTGAATTTAAATGAAACCCCTTCTCCAACTAGCAACTTGGATGCATTCACTTTCGAAACATCCTTACCCAAGGATTGGAAGTATGTAGATGCTCATCCTAAGGAGCTAATCATAGGAGACACATCTAAAGGGGTTCAAACACATTCTTCTCTTAAAAAATTTTGTGCCAACGCCGCTTTTCTCTCCCAAATTGAACCTAAATGTATTGACGAAGCCATGAAAGATTATTCATGGATTATTGCAATGCAAGATGAGTTAAATCAATTTGAGAGAAATGAGGTGTAAAACCTTGTTCCTAGGCCAAATGACCATTTAGTTATTGGTACTAAATGGGTCTTTAAAAACAAGCAAGATGAATCTGATATCATGGTTAGAAACAAGACTATATTAGTAGCCAAAGGTTTCAACCAAGAAGAAGGTATCGATTACGAAGAAACTTTCACTATTGTGACTCGATTAGAAGCCATAAGGATTCTCCTTGCCTATGCTAGTAGTAATAATTTTAAGTTGTTTCAAATGGATGTTAAAAATGCTTTTCTTAATGGCTTTATTTCCGAAGAAGTTTATGTTGAACAACCTCCCGGATTTGAAATAATAGTCTCCCTAATCATGTGTTTAAATTAACTAAAGCTCTTTATGGTTTAAAACAAGCCCCAAAGGCTTGATATCAGAGACTTAACTCTTTTCTTATTAAAAATAATTTCTCTAAAGGCAAGGTCGATACTATATTATTTATCAAAAATTTTGAAAATAATTTTCTCATTATTTAGATTTATGTTGATGATATTATCTTCGGTTCTACGAACGAATCTCTTTGTAAATCTTTTGCTAAAAGTATGAGCCTTGAATTTGAAATGAGTTTGATGGGAGAATTAACTTTCTTTTTAGGTTTATAAATTAAACAACTAAGTAATGGCATATTTATTAGTCAAACAAAATATGCTTTAGATTTGCTGAAAAGTTTTAATATGGATAGCTCAAAAACTATCAACACTCCTATGAGCACCTCCACTAAGTTAGAAATTGATGAAAGTGGAGAAAGCTTTCATCAAAAACCTTATAGGGATGTGATAGAAAGTTTACTTTACCTCACTGCAACTAGACCGGATATCATGTTTAGTGTAGGACTTTGTGCTAGGTTTCAATCTAATCCTAAGATATCTCATCTCAAAGTAGTTAAAAGAATACTTATAGATCTTAAAGGAACCACAAATCTAGGATTATGGTATCTAAAATTCGAGAATTTTGAGTTAATTGCTTATGCTGATGCAGATTTTGCTGGATGTAGACTAGATAGAAAAAGCACATCAAGAACATGTCAATTTTTAGGACATACCGTTATTTCCTGGTCATCCAAGAAACAAAACTCGGTTGCACTATCAACAACTGAAGTTGAGTATATTGCAACTAGTGCATGTTGTGCACAAGTTGTGTGGACGAAAAGCACATCAAGCAGTAAGCTGACACATAACGAAGTGAAAGAGAATTTTTAGTAGGAGATTGGGTTTATCTTCACCTACAGTCATACAAGCAACTCTCCATCAACACTCGAGCCTCCATGAAACTATGTTTTTATGGGCCCTATCATACTATCAAATCATAGAACATATTGGAGCCATTGCGTACAGACTTAAATTGCTTGAGGATGTCAAAATTCACCTTGTCTTCCATATGTCATGCCTGAAGCCCAAGTTGGGAGAACATGAGTCACCCTAGATCCAACTGCCCAACACCATTGAGGATGGAGTTATTCAAGCCCAACCACAAGCCATCCTCGATCGTAGGATCGTGATGCATCGCCGACGTCCCTCTACTAAAGTACTAGTGCATTGGAATAATTTACCACTTGAAGAGGCCACATGGGAACCATATGAGGAGCTGAAGTCCCAGTTCCCTGAGTTTATGGAATCTTAGCCTTGAGGATAAGGCTGATTTGAAGAGGACGGGTCTGTTAGGACTCTAACTAGGAGAGTCCTAATTGAGAGGGACATTCATGTAAAACCTACTTAAGCTTACCCCTATTAAAGAGATGAAGAGGCCGGCTAGGGTTTGGAGGTTATTTCTTAGAGAAGAATTAGGAGATGTAAAGGAATAGAAGTCTTGAGTAAGAGTCCTATTAGGAGTTGGTTAGAAGTAGGAGTCCTATTATGAGTTAGGGTTTAGAAACCCTATAAATAGTCATGTATTTATCCTCTTTTGTTAAGCAATAGATGAATCTTTTCTGCAGCCTTTGATCAGTAATTTGGAGGAAAGAACCCCTATAGAGTTCCAAGGAGACCGATCTCCTAAAGAGATCAACCCCAAGCTTAGAATATCTGCAAGGGTTCTAACAGGGCCCAGTTGGCCCCTAATTAAGTTAGTGGGATTACCTCCTAATCTAAACTTAATTTATGATCTAACTATGACAATTAAGAATTAATTATAGGACTTCTTGTTTTGGTGCGTCAATTGCTCTTCCAGCGAGCTATCGGCATACCTCCTGCGAACATCCGACGAACTCTCGACAATGCTCCAATGGACTTTCAGCAAGCTCTTGGACATTATGACGATCTTCTTGGTGAGTTCTGACGAGCTTCTTTGGTAAGCTCCTAGACTTCTCGGTTGGTTCCGGCAGAACTTCCGACGAATGTCCAAACTTCCGACAAACTCTTGAACTCCCAACGAGATTTCGATCTTGACTCTGACACAACACTTACTTTATGTCTTACTGCTATCATAGTTAATTCTTCATACTTTTCTCAACATATATATTATATCAAATAATTTACAATTAACTTTATCATCAAAATTCAATATTCAATAATCTCTCCCTTTTTTATGATGACAATCAATTGATGATGGAGTTAACCTTAACTCCCCCTATTTATATGCCATGCTTGAAAAAAGACATTCTTGAATTCAAGGCCTTTGAATTCAAGAAATAAACTGATAAGATAATTTCATTAAACTTATCAACATGCACATCATGATTCCTATAATGATCTAATATTCTCAAAATAATGTCAAGACATGACATCCATTTTCAAGTATGATATTTCAAATATGAAAGATGACAAAGATAGCAATTCATCATTCTATGATAAGATATCAATTGTAAAATAGCAAGTTAAGCTCTAAATATCATATCATAATGAAAGAAATTTATTAAGTAAACATTTCAAGTATATATATGATGAAATGCATTGCATACATTTGTCATCAATATACCACATTTTGATATTATTTCTCCCGCTTTGTCATCAACAAAAAGGAGAAAAATTAAACAATGTAAGTGTGGTAAAAAAAATTCAAGCAAGTTTCACACTCAAAAGTTCTCATCATTAAATGTTATCAACATTAAAGCGATAGATTCCATCAACTTCTCCCCCTTTGTCATCACAATTTTACATGAAGAAGAGGAAATAAGGTAAGGAAGGAATCCATTAGGAACTAAATTTGTGAAATGATTTGAATTAAGTCAAAAATGATAAATAAGTTTTTGTTAAAATATACTTTTATTTTGACAAAGAGAAGGGATTCATGAAAAGGATCGAGATATCTATATGAAATCAAATCCTCAATCTTGCAAATAATTATCACACACAAAAATTCATCTTTCAAAGATTAAGATATCGATTGGAATTCCTTCATTTTTCATGAGAAAAATAAGGAAGAATTCATGGGAGAGGAGTATCATATGAAGGAGAAATTCACCAATAAAACTTCATAATGATAAGAGCATTACATCAAATCCATTTCTCATTAAAAATTTATAAGAGTGAAATTCATGAGAGATGCATTTATCGATGACTTCCATGTATTAAACATCAAGATATTTAAATACACAATCACTTTAAGCATGATAAAATGTTTCGGCATAGCCTTTCATCGCCCTTTGCATGAAATATCATTATTATTGCATTGTAGCATGTTGAATCTCGTATTTTGATGATGAAACTAATTGATAAGTGTTTATGATTTGATCTGCATTTTGAGTAACATAGGATGCTTCGATCAGGGAGAGACATTTAAAGTAGGAAAAATCATATTGGGCTGGAGAAACATGGCAGAAGATTGGACGTCGCATCGAAGGATTGGTCGACGTATCGATAGAAGGCTTCAAGCCATTAGTTCGGGCATCGAGCCAGGAAGAGTGGATATTGTGCTAAGGATATCGGAGTTACAGAGGTCAACTGGCTGATTGGGCAATAGGCCGTAAGAAAGGACGATGCGCCGAAGAATCGAACAAAGCATCAATGGACCAATGACATGCCGGACAACATGATTCATGCTTAGTAATAATTGTCTAGATTAAAGTGTGTTTTACATATGTAGGAGTAACTACGATAGCAAGGCATAAAGTAAAATGATGTCCTAGAGTCAAGAACGCAATTTCGTTGGGAGTTCGAGAGTTCATCGGAAGTCCGAACATTCGTTGGAAGTTCTGCCAGAATTAACCGAGATGTCTAGGAGCTTGCTAAAGAAGCTCATTGGAACTCACCAAGAAGATCATCATGAAGTCCAGGGACTTGCCGAGAGTCCGCTAGAACATTGCCGAGAGATTGTCGGAAGTTCACCGAAAGATCGCTGTAAGCTCGCCGGAATAAACTAGACTTATGGACTTATTTAGCTTAGTAAATGTCTTAGAATTTGTAATTAGCACATAATTGGGATTAGAATTGGGCCAACCTAATTAGAGGCCAATTGGGCCCATGTATGAACTATGTTGGGCCTAATGAAAAGGCCCAAACAATGACTCAAGAGGTGACATCATCGTAGCACAGTCTACGAGATTGTGTCAAGCGGTCATACTGTCAGTCTGGGCGGTGGTACCGCCCAGTGGCAGGGTGCTAAGCAGTGGCACCGCCCCTGTTAGGCGGTGGTATCGCCCGTACCTAGGAAACCCAGGATGGGATATTTTTAGACTCCAAGTTTGAATCGACTTGAGGCCTATAAATACCCCTCTCATCCCTGGTTAAGATACACAAGCATAGAGAGTTTTAAAGTGAGAAAATGTTATTGCAATCACTTGAGAAATCCTCTCCTCTAGTCTAAGTTTAGAATTATGTTTAGGAGGAGTGAGTGCTTGTAAAGGTTGTCTCCTAAACTTGTAAAAAGGAGAAGAGGGGTATAAGAAGGATGTCGATCTTCGCCTATTAAAGGAAGATCGATAGTGGATACCGGTGGCCTTGACAGAAGAGGAATTGGTGGAGTGGATGTAGGTCATGACGACGGAACCATTATAAAAATTTGGTTTGCCTTTCTTTTGTGCAATTTACCTTACTGTAAACCTCCATACTTGCATACTGCTTTCAATACGTTTACGAACACGCTTTCAAGTTAAGTATATTTCCGAGATCGATTTTCAATGTATGAGACACTTTAAGAAATTGATGTTTTTATCTGCTGCACTAATTCACCCCCCTCTTAGTGCCAACTCATTCCTAATAGTTGGTATCAGAGCCTCATAATTTCTCATTTGGTTTAACACCCAAGAGAAATTGCTCTTTTTAGCTTTCAAGAGGGTCACTCTCTCATTCATCCTCCCTTGTTCAATGGGACAGACTACACATATTGAAAAACTCGAATAAGAGTTTTCTTGCTTTCATTGAATCTTGATTTATGGAATATTATCAAAAATGGATTTCAAAGGTCTTCTCTTCCAATGAACCATTGGAATGATTTGGAGAAGAAGACTTTTTCTTTAAATGTGAAAGCTATGAATGCTTTATTTTGTGCCTTAGACAAAAATGAATTTAATTGTGTTTCAATTTACGAAACTGCACACGATATTTGGCATACTATTGAAATTACACATGAAGGCACTAGCAAAGTTAAAGATTCGAAAATCAACTTTTTGATGCACGATTTTGAACTATTTCGAATGAAGCTGAGCGAAATCATTGTAGATATGTACACCCGTTTTATGGATGTCATCAATGGTTTAAAAGCTCTTAGTAAAACTTTTTCAAATTTTAAACTTGTTAGTAAAGTTTTACGATTCCTTTCTAAAAATTAGAATTCGAAAGTAATGACTATTCAAGAATCAAAAAATTTGAATACTTTTTTGACCGAAAATCTTATCAGGTCTTTAATGACCTACAAAATGACCAATGTGACACAAAATGAACTTGAGAACAACCTTCCAAAGAATATGAAGGATTTTGGACTTAGAATAATTGAAGACTACTCGGGCATAAGCTCAAGTGATGGTAAACTTGAACTCCTCACTATGAAATTTAAAAAGATCATGAAACAAAAATTAAAGAATAAAAAGAACGGAACTACTTGCTATGAACACAAGAAGAAGTTGCCAAAAGATGAATCTGTTATGAATAAGTCGGCACTAAGAGGGGGGAGGGGTTGAATTAGTGCAGTGGAAAGATTACGTCGGTTTAAAAAATCTTCGCTCGATTAAAACCGATTTTAATGACAATTGTTTCAGAGAGATATTAACTTTGAAATTGTATTCATAAGCATAATGGAAGTAAAGCAAGTAAGTAGTTTGTAGTGAAGGTAAATAGCAAGAATAGAAATGCAAACCAAGTTTTTATAGTGGTTCAGTCGCCGTGACCTACATCCACTCCGCTTATTCCCCTTTAGTCGAGGCCACCGGCATCCACTAATGATCTTCCTTTAATAGGAGAAGATCAACCTCCTTCTTACAACTCTATTCTCCTTTTGTAGGCTTAGGAGAGAACCTTTATACCCCCTTTGTATAAAGCTTCCCTCATACTCTCCCTTAGAATGATCTCTAAACTTTAGGAGGGACTCTATACTTTACAAGGGTTTTCAACTCTAGAAACATAGAGTTTTTGTTTACTTTTCTTGCTTCTCCATGTAGAAATAGCTAAGGTATTTATATACCCCAAATGGCTTTAAAAATGGAGCCAAAATTCAAATCCCCAAAATTTTAGGGTCGGGCAATACTACCGCCTACAATCTGACACTGGGCGGTACCACCATCTAATCTGGTGGTACCACCATCTAGAAGACTGTGTCTGGACAGTACCACTACCTAGACTAGCAGTACCACCGCTTGACATAGTCTTGGAGACTGTGCCTTTCTCTTAGCCCAACATAGCCCAAACTTAGCCCAAACATCCCCTAATTGGTTTGGACCAATTCTAATCCTAATTATTTGCTAACTAGGAATTTTAAGACATTTACAAAGCTAAATAAAGTCTATAAGTCTAGGTTTCTTCCGGCGAGCTTCCGGTGATCTTCCGACGAACTTTCGATGATCTCTCAGCAATGTTCCAACAGACTCCTGGAAAGCTCTTGGACTTCACATTAATCTTCTTAGTGAGTTCCGATAAGCTTCTTTGCCAAGCTCCTAGACTTCTCAATCAGTTCCGATAGAACTTCCGACGAACGTCCGGACTTCCGATAAACTCTCGAACTCCCAACGAAATCGCGTTCTTGACTCTATAGCTTCATTTTGTTTTATGCCTTTCTATCATAGTTAATCCTGCACACATAAAACACATTTTGATCTAGACAATTATTACTAAGCATGAATCATGTTATCCGGAATGTCATTGGTCCATCGACACTTCATCCGATTCTTCGGTGCATCATCCTCTTGCTGCCTATTGCCCAATCGGCCAATTGACCTCCGCAACTCTGATATTCTTGGTACAATAGTCGCTCTTCTTGGCTCGATGCCTAAAACCATGAACCGAAGCCTTTTGTCGATATATCGACCGATCCTCCGGCTTGACGTCAAATCTTCTAACATGTTTTTCTCTGACCCAACATGATTCTTCCTGCTTTAATTGTCTCATCCTGATCGAAGCTTCCTATGTCACTCAAAATGTAGATTAAATCATAAATACTATCAATTGGTTTCATCATCAAAATCTGAGATTCAATAATCTCCCCCTTTTTGATGATGACAACCAATTGATGACGGAGTTAACCTTAACTCCCTCTATCAATATGCCATATTGATAGAACTCTTGGATTCAAAAATCCAAGCATGTTATCATAAAATTATGCATAACATCATACTTCTCCCCCTTTGTCATCAACAAAAAGGAGAAGTGTAACTTTCAAGTGTTTAGAGATATTATAGTTCAAATCAAAACATTATCTTCAGTTTTATCATCATGCAAGCTAGCAAAAATTTAAGTTTTGCAAGTTTATAAATTTTGCTAGATGTGCAAGTTAACATTTTTTTACTTCTTGAGATAGGCAAGATAGCACTTCTTGATGATGTTCAAGATAGCAAATTCTACATCATGCAAGCTAGTGAATCTTACAACATTTTAGAACATGCATAATCACCAAATCATCATAAATTTTAAAGATGTGCAAAATTACAAATTTTGTAAGTTTGCATTTGTGCGTCTTGAGATTTGCAAGATAGCACTTCTTGCTTCTCTTTCGAGATGAGTAAACTAGCAAGTTTGCTTCTTTTGTAATGTGTAAGTTTCCAAATTTTACATCTTGAGCTAGCAATTCTTCTCCCCCTTTGTCATTGTAAAAAAAAAGGGAAGAATACAATGTTGTAATTCTTTTCCCTTTACAACAATTTTCAAATCATGACAAAGGTAAACAACAAAGATGAAAAATCAAGTCATGAATGTCAAAATAATTTTTCATCATAAATATTTCATCATTGCATGCATCGTTATCATAAGTTGAAGTATTGCATGCATAATACCAAATCATCATTCATAATTACATCAATATTCCATTCATTATTTCAATCATAAAAAATGAAAGATATTAATATCAAATCATGAATGCCAAAAGATATGATTTATTTCATCAAATCTCTTCTTTTTATAAATAGCAAAAAGAAACATAGGAGATCAAATGATAAGATCTTGATTCATAGAGAAATCTCATGTATCAAATATCGAGGAATCAAAATGATGATTCATATAAGAAGTATCACAAGTTATAATCGAGAGAAAAAAAATCATCATTCATTTTCAACTTATTCAATTTATCAAATCAACATTTCTTGGGTATTCATGATACCAAAACATATTTTAAAATCTTCAACATATAACATGCATAATTTTAAAAAATTGAAAGGAGAAGGGAAGAATTCGAAGGTACAAAGATTTCAACCATCTTATAAATAAATGAAAGATCAAGTCATGAATCCAAAATTTCATAAATCATTTCGACAATTCTCCTTTTAAATAATCAAATTGATCATCAAAATCACTTTTCAGATAATTCAATAAGGCAACATAGATAGATTCACACAAGAACTTGATTCATGCATAATGTCTCAATTTTTCATGAATCATAAAAAATTTAGAGTACCAAGTGACGAAGTCATGATTCATGTGACAAAAAAATTATCGATTCATGCATTCAAACCATTACTACTTCAACTCATCATGCATAGTTTAAAAAACGTAAAATCATCAAATATGATACAAACATTTATTTTTGAA
The DNA here is from genome assembly GCF_036884655.1 of Musa acuminata AAA Group. Classification (NCBI taxonomy): domain Eukaryota; kingdom Viridiplantae; phylum Streptophyta; class Magnoliopsida; order Zingiberales; family Musaceae; genus Musa; species Musa acuminata. The sequence continues at coordinate 17,714,323 of NC_088346.1, read as the reverse complement.
ATGCATTCCCTTTTTGGTTGTTTATTTTAAGTTGTTTGCTTCATAGAAGCATGCCTTTTTCATTTACGCCAAATTGAAGCATATATCATCATTTAAACCAAAAAACAAATTTCATCATCATGACAAAAAATATAACACATTAAACATAAGGCTTCTTTAAACAAGCGATTTGGTTTATCATTTTGATTCCAATGATAATACAATTTTCTTTTTATGTGTTTCATTTTGTGTGATTGATTTTATATAAGAATGCGAAAATTTTTCATATGAAAACCATATATCATAGTTTAAAATTGAAAGAGCAAAAAAAATCATAGAAATCATCAAGATCAATAAAAATCATTATGATACAAATAATTACTTCATTATATCATTAAAACATCAAGCATGATTTCATAAAGTATTTTCTATCAAAATCATTTTATTTGTTGTAGTTATGCATTTTTCTTTTTAGGTGAATCTAACTTTGCATGCTTAGTTTTCTATACAAAAGCCATGCATCATCATTTATAATCGAAAGGCAATATGAAAATCATTATTACTTCTTAAAATATGCATAGAATTGTCATTTTGTTATATTTTCATAAAACATATAATTACCATGATCATTTTTTCAAAATAAGCTAGAAAAATAAAAGCATGATCCCCAATTTTTTGCATTTTTATTACAACATTAAACATGTAATTTTTAAGAAAAAATTATATATAATTTTTCTAAACTAAATTAAAAATAACTCAAGCTAAAGCATCATGTAATTTTGAAATAAATTAAAGGAATTTTGGTTATCTCGTCGTTGAAAGTTGTTAAGGCATAGTTTGTCACCTCGCCTTTGTTGATTTTCTTTTCGTCTTCGGAGGAGCTCGATTCATCCCAAAGTCCTTCCTTCTTCTTGCATTCATAGCAAGTAGTTGCGTTCTTTCTGTTTTTTTATTTTTGTTTCATGAACTTTTTAAATTTCATAATGAGGAGTTCAAGTTCACCATCACTTGAGCTTATGCTCGAGTGGTCTTCGATTGTTCTAAATCCGAAATCCTTCCTGTTCTTTGGAAGGTTGTTCTCAAGTTCATTTTGTGCATTGTGGGCTATTTCATATGTCATCAATAAACAAAAAGGTCTTCAAGTAAAAAATTATTAAGATCTTTTACCTCTTATATTGTGGTTACTTTCGGATCCCAACTCTTATTAAGAGAACGTAAAATTTTATTTATAAGTTCAAAATTTAAAATACTTCTACCAAGTATATTTAAACCATTGACAATATCTGTAAAACGTGTATACATGTCAACAACGGTTTCGCTTGGTTTCATATGAAACAATTCAAAATCATGCATTAAAAGATTGATTTTAGAATTTTTAACTTTAGTAGTGTTTTTGTGTGTGATTTCAAGAGTATATCAAATGTCAAAAGCTATTTTACAAGTAGAAATCCGATTGAATTTATTTTTATCTAAGACGCAAAACAAGGCATTTATAGCTTTTGCATTTAAATACTTTTTTGATCGAAAGTATCGACTATTCAAGAATAAAAAATTTTGAATACTTTTTTTATCGAAGAACTTATCGGGTCTTTAATGATCTACGAAATGACCAATGTGACACAAAATGAACTTGAGGACAACCTTCCAAAGAATATGAAGGATTTTGGACTTAGAACAATTAAATATCACTCGGGCATAAGTTCAAGTGATGGTGAACTTGAACTCCTCACTATGAAATTTAAAAAGATCATGAAACAAAAATTAAAGAATAAAAAGAATGGAACTACTTGCTACGAACATAAGAAGAAGTTGCCAAAAGATGAATCTGTTATGAACGAGTTGGCACTAAGAGGGGGGGGGATTGAATTAGTACAGTGGAAAAATTACGTCGGTTTAAAAAATCTTCATTCGATTAAAACTGATTTCGACAAAAATCGTTTCGGAGAGATATTAACTTTGAAATCGTATTCGTAAGCATAATGGAAGTAAAGCACGTAAGTAGTTTGTAGTGAAGATAAATAGCAAGAATAGAAATGCAAACCAAGTTTTTATTGTGGTTCGGTCGCCATGACCTACATCCACTCCGCCGATTCCCCTTCCGTCAAGGCCGCCGGCATCCACTAATGAACTTCCTTTAATAGGCAAATATCAACCTCTTTCTTACAACTCTATTCTCCTTTTGTAGGCTTAGGAGAGAACCTTTACACCCCCTTTATACAAAGCTTCCCTCACACTCTCCCTTAGAATGGTCTCTAAACTTTAGAATGAGGGACTCTATACTTTATAAGGGTTTTTAACTCTAGAAACATAGAGTTTTTGTTCACTTTTCTTGCTTCTCTATGCAGGAATAGCTAAGATATTTATAGACCCTAAATGACTTCAAAAATAGAGATAAAATTCAAATCCTTAAAATTTCAAGGTACGGGCGGTACCACTGCCTGCACTGGGCGGTACCACCACTTGCAGTCTGACACTGGGTGGTACCACCATCCAGTCTAGTGGTACCACCACCCAGACTGGTGGTACCACTGCCTAACACGGTCTCGGAGACTATGCCACGACGGTATCACTTGTTTCATCATTGTTTGGGCCTTTCTCTTGGCCCAACATAGCCCAAACTTGGCCCAACTATCCCCTAATTGGTTTGGCCCAATTTTAATTCTAATTATATGTAATTATGAAATTTAAGACATTTACTAAGCTAAACAAAGTCCGTAAGTCTAAGTTTCTTCCGGCGAGCTTCCGTTGATCTTCCGATGAACTTTCGACGATCTCTCAACAATGTTTCAGCGGACTCTCGGCAAGCTCTTGGACTTCACATTGATCTTCTTGGCAAGTTCCGATGAGCTTCTTTAGCAAGCTCCTAAACTTCTCGATCAGTTCTAGCATAACTTCTGACGAACATCCAGACTTCCGACGAACTCTCGAACTCCCAACGAAATCGCGTTCTTGACTATAGGACTTCATTTTGTTTTATTCCTTTCTATCTTAGTTAATCATACACACATAAATCACATTTCAATCTAGACAATTATTACTAAGCATGAATCATGTTTTCCGGTATGTCATTGGTCCATTGACGCTTCGTCCGATTCTTCGATGCATCGTCCTCTCTTGTGGCCTATTGCTCAATCGGCCATTTGACCTCCATAACTCCGATAACCTTGGTGCAATATCCGCTCTTCTTGGCCCGATGCCCGAAATCATGGCCCGAAGCCTTCTGTCGATACGTTGACCAATCCTCCAGCTCGACGTCCAATCTTCTAACATGTTTTCCTCTGGCCTAACATGATTCTTCCTACTTTAATTATCTCATCTTGATCGAAGCTTCCTACGTCACTCAAAACGTAGATTAAATCATAAATACTATCAATTGGTTTCATTATCAAAATTAGAGATTCAATAGAATTAAGCTCATCCGAAGACGAGGAGAAAATCAACAAAAGCGAGTTGGTAAACTACGTCTTAACAGCTTTCGACGATGAGGTAATCAAAATGCCCTTAGTTTACTTTGAAATTACATAATACTTTTCATGAGTTATTGTTAATTTAGTTTAGAAAATTTATTTTTCTTAAAAATTATATGTTTAATAATATAATGAAAATATAAAAAATTGGGATCATGCTTATCTTTCTAGTAATTTTAAAAATAATCATAAAAATTACATGTTTTATGACAAATGAACAAAAATGTTTGTATCATACTTGATGATTTTTATGCATGAGGACTTGAAGTAATGATTTGAAATCATATGTTTTGGAATTATGCGTTACACTTTTTGATCTTGATGATTTTTTATTTTTCCATTGATGCATGGTTTTGACATTAGAACAAATATTTGGGCATGCTAAAATAAAGTCAATCACACAAATTGAAACTAAAGAAGTTTAGATATCTTTAAGAATCATTCAGCATTATGTTCAACGAAACCATGCTTGAAGTCTTAATGAAAATATAATGATGATTTGAAAGCATGCTTAACAAGTTTATATTTCGAACTTATGCATGATAATTTTTATGATCTTTTGAAAGTTCTTTTTTGGTGTTAATGAATGATGCATGGATTTGAATGAAAAGAACATGCATGTATGAAATCATTCAATAAGTTGAAACAAAAGGAGGAAAGTATCTTTATTGAAAATTTCCTTTTTCTCTATCTTATCGATTTTTCACTAAGTGACCAATAAAATTATTTATGCCATTTTGAATCTCTTGAAAGAAATGTTGAGATTTTGATGATTTTGACGATTTGAATTTCAATAAGTTTTATCAAAATCATGATCATGGTTTCTTGGAATTACTTGAGATTTTTTGAATCAAGATCTCTTCTTTGTACACCTATAATTTTTTATTCTTGGTATTTTATTTAAAGAACAGATTTACTATATGAATTATGTCTTTTGGTATTTAAGTGGTTTTATCTTTGATGATATGATTTCTTTGTATTTATGGCACGTATGCCTTGAAATGATTGAAATATTTTATATTATTATGTTCTTCCCTTATTCTTTCTTGTTTACAATGGTAAAATAGGGAAAAGTTATGATCATGCATGGTAGGATGTAATTTGATAAATTGATACCATTATGATGTGAAATATTTATGATTTGGAATAATGCATGCAATACTTATGCCTTTTATTATGATGATGTATGTGATGTATTGCATATGATGTGATTCATGATTAAAATTGCTTTGATTTGAATTCAAGGTTTATCTCAATTATGGCATTTTGAAATAAGAATGATTACTTATCTTTGTCATTCTTTGAAAATTATTGTAAAGGAAAAAAGAGATACAAAATTGTATTCATACCTTCTTTTTGACGATGACAAAGGGGGAGATAGCCAGCTTGCTAGCTAGCTTGCATAAGTCAAGAAAATGCAAAGACATGCTAGCTTGCTTATCTCAAAAGAGAAGCAAATATCGCTAACTTGCATATTTCAAGAAGCAAAAGTTGCTTTCTTGAACATCTCAAATATTGCTAGCTCATATTTTTTTTAAATGATTTAAAAATTTGCTAGCTTATATTTTTTTTAAATGATGTAAAAATTTGCTAGCTTACATGATGTAGAACGTGCTATCTTGAACATCACTAAGAATTGCTAGTTTGCAATCTCAAGAGAAGCAAAAGTATTATCTTGCCTATCTCAAGAAGCAAAACATGCTAAACTTGCACATCTAGCAAAATTTACAAACTTATATATTTCAAGAAGCAAGAGTTGCTTTCTTGAACATCTCAATATTGCTAGCTTGCATGTTTTAAAATGTTGTAAAATTATTGCTAGCTTGCATAATGATAAAAATGGATATTTTATTTATTATGCAATGATTTGAACTTGTATGTCCAAACACTTGAAAGTTATACTTCTTTATGTTGATGATTAAGGGGGAGAAGTATGATCATGTTATGCATGATGACGTGTTACAAATATTCATGATGAAATTTGCAATGTCTTGAATTCAGCTTGAATTCAAGGTTCTATCAATATGGCATATTAATAGGGGCAGCTATGGTTAACTCTGTCATCAATTGGTTGTCATCATCAAAAAAGGGGAGATTGTTGAATATCGTATTTTGATGATGAAACCAATCGATAAGTGTTTATGATTTGATCTGCATTTTGAGTGACGTAAGATGCTTCGATCAGGGAGAGACATTTAAAGTAGAAAAAATCATGTTGGGCCGGAGAAACATGTTAGAAGATTGGACGTCGCGCTGAAGGATCGGTCGACGTATTCATATAAGGCTTCGGGCCATGAGTTCGGGCATCAGGCCAAAAAGAGAGGATATTGCACCAAGGATATCGGAGTTGCCAAGGTCAACTGGTGGATTGGACAATAGGCCACAAGAAAGGATGATGCGTCGAAGAATCGGACAAAGCATCGATGGACCAATGACATACTGGACAACATGATTCATGCTTAGTAATAATTGTCTAGATCGAAGTGTATTTTATGTGTATAAGATGAACTACGATAGCAAGGCATAAAGCAAAATGATGTCCTAGAGTCAAGAACTTGATTTCGTTGGGAGTTTGAGAGTTCGTCGAAAGTCCGGACATTCGTCGGAAGTTCTGCCAGAATTGACCAAGAAGTCCAGGAGCTTGCCAAAGAAGCTCGTCGGAACTCACTAAGAAGATCATTGTGAAGTCCAGGAGCTTGCTGGGAGTCCACTGGAACATCGTCGGAAGTTCGCCGAAAGATCATCGGAAGCTCGATGGAAGAAACTAGACTTACGAACTTGTTTAGCTTAGTAAATATCTTAGAATTCATAGTTAGCACATAATTACGATTGGAATTGGGCCAATCCAACTATAGGCCAATTGGGCCTATGTATGAACTGTGTTGGGCCTAATGAAAAGGCCCAAACAGTGACCCAAGAGGTGACACCGCCCAGACAAAGTCTCCGAGAGGCTATAGGCGGTGGTGCCGCCTAGTGGTAGAGTGCCAGGTGGTGGCACCGCCCTTGTCAGGCAGTGGCACCGCCCCTGTTAGGCGGTGGAACCGCCCAGTGTCAGACTGACACTAGTGGTGGTACTGTTAGGATCAACAGGTCGGCACTAAGAGGGGGGGGTGAATTAGTGCAGCGATAAAATAACATCGGTTTAAATACTTTGTTGCGATAAAACTGGTTTCGTAAAGATGTTAACTTGAAAGGGTGTTCATAAAAGAGTAGTGGATATAAAGAGTGAGTAAGGAGGTATGCAGTTAAAGTAAATTGCATAAAAAAAAAATGCAAACTAGATTTTAGAGTGGTTTGGTCGTCATGACCTACATCCACTTCGGTGATTTCTCTTCCGTCGAGACCACCAACATCCACTATTGGTCTTCCTTCAATAGGCAAAGACCAACCACCTTTTACACCCCTCTTCTCCTTTTCATAGGTTTAGGAGACAACCCTTACAAGCACTCACACTCCTCTTATAGAATTCTAAACTTAGAGTGGACAAGGGAATTTCTAAAGAGATTATAATAGCGTTTTCTCACTTTTGAATACTCTGTGCTTGTGTGTTTTAACCAGGGATGAGAGGGGTATTTATAGGCTTCAAGTTGATTCAAACTTGGAGCCTAAAAACATCTCATCCAGGGTTTCCTGGGCACGGGTAATACCACCGCCTGCGTTGGGCGGTACCACCGCTAGTGTCAGTCTGACACTGCATTGGGTGGTACCACCACTCAGTCTGGTGGTACCATCGTCTGGGGGGCTGTACTAGGCGATGCCACCACCCAGACTGGAGGTACCACTACCTGGCACCCTGCTAGGGGCGGTACAACTACCTAGACTAGCGGTACCACCGCTTGACACAACCTCGAAGACTATGCCACAACGATAAGACTTCTTGGGGCACTGTTTGGGTCTCTCATTGGGCCCAACACAGTCCTTACATGGGCCTAGTTAGCCTCTAATTGGGTTGGCCTAAGTCCAAACCCAATTACGTGCTAACTACGAAATCTAATATATAATCTGAGCTAAACAAGTCCGCAAGTCTATTCTTCCGGCGAGCTTCCAGCGATCTTCCGGTGAACTTCCGACGATCTCTCGGCAATGTTCCGACGGACTCCCGACATGCTCCTGGACTTCACGACAATCTTCTTAGCGAGTTCCGATAAGCTTCTCTAGCAAGCTCCGAGACTTTTCGGCTAGTTCTGCCAGAACTTCCGACGAACGTCCAGACTTCCAACGAACTCTCGAACTCCCAACGAAATCACGTCCTTGACTCCGAGACTTCATTTTGCTTCATGCCTTGCTATTGTAGTTAATCCTGCATATGTAAAACACACTTCGATCTAGACAATTAAAACTAAGCATTATCATGTTGTTCGGTATGTCATTGCTCCCTCGACGCTTCGTCCAATTCTTCAGTGCATCGTCCTCCCTTGTGGCCTATTGCCCAATCGACCAATTGACTTCGCAACTCCGATATCCTTGGTACAATATCCGTTCTTCTTGTCCCAATGCCCGAATCCATGGCCCTAAGCCTTCTATCGATACATCAACCGATCCTCTAGCCCGACGTCCAATCTTCTGACATGTTTTCCTCCGGCCCAACATAATTTTTCCTGCTTTAATTGTCTCATCCTAATTGAAGCATCCTGCATCACTCAAAATGTATATTAAAATATAAACACTATCAATTGGTTTCATCATCAAAATACGAGATTCAACGGGTACCACCCAGCACAGGCGATGGTACCGCCCGTACCTAAGAAACCTGGGATGGGATATTTTTAGGCTCCAAATTTGAATCAACTTGAGGCCTATAAATACCCCTCTTATCCTTGGTTAAGATACATAAGCACAGAGAGTTTTAAAGTGAGAAAACACTGTTGTAATCACTTGAGAAATCCCCTCCTCTAGTCTAAGTTTAGAATTATGTTTAGGAGGAGTGAATACTTGTAAAGGTTGTCTCCTAAACCTGTGAAAATTAGAAGAGGGGTGTAAGAAGGAGGTTGGTCTTCGCCTATAAAAGGAAGATCGATAATGGATGCCGGTGGGCTCGACGGAAGAGGAATCAGTGGAGTGGATGTAGGTCACGACGACCGAACCACTATAAAAATCTTGTTTGCCTTTCTTTTGTGCAATTTACCTTACTGCAAACCTCCTTGCTTACTGCTTTCAATACGTTTACGAACACGCTTTCAAGTTAAGCATATTTTCGGGATCGGTTTTCAATATACGAAACACTTTAAGAAATCGATATTTTTATCCGCTACACTAATTCACCCACTCTCTTAGTGCCGACTCGTTCCTAACATAGCATTCAAAAGTTCACAATACTAAGAATCCGATAATGCATTATTTGTATGATAAAGAGATCACAACATCATAAAATTTTTAATACAGAGTTTTGACATCAAAATAAGCATCTTATTTACATCATTATGTAAAATTCACATCTTAAGAAGAGAAGATTTGTACTTAAACATCATATAAAACTTGTATGGGAAAATGTATATGGCTCATTGTGTATACTATAAGATCATGATTTAATTGAGTGATCTAAGGAATCAAGAAAGTCCAAGATCAAAATTTAACAAATTCATGCATTCGGACAAATTGATGTTTTGTAATAATAAACTCTAAGATCATATTATGATTATTAATATGATCTCGTATAAAGTGATATCTAATATCAATATGTTTAGTTCTAAAGTGTTGAATGAGATTTTTTGTTAAACATATTACACTTGTGTTGTCACAACATGCACTAGCTGCAATGTAATCAACTTCGATTTTAGATAGTATAATCGAGTTTTATTTCTTGGAAGACCATGAAACAAATGCATGTCCTAAAAATTGATATGTTCCAGATGTGCTTTTTCTATCTAATCTACATCCAGCAAAATCCACATCAGTATAAGCAATTAGTTCAAAGTTCTCAGATTTTGGATACCATAATCCTAGATTAGTGATACCTTTAAGATATCTAAGAATTCTCTTAATTGCTTTAAGAGGAAATATCTTAGTATTAGATTGAAACCTAGCATAAAGTCCTATACTAAACTTGATATCCGGTCTAGTTGCGATAAGGTATAGTAAACTTCCTATCATACCCCTATAAGCATTTTCATCAAAGCTTTATTCACTTTCATCAATGTCTAACTTAGTGGAGGTACTCATGGGAGTATTGATAGCCTTTGAGCTATCCATATTAAATATTTTTTGTAAATCTAAAGTATATTTTGTTTGACTAAGAAATATATCATTACTTAGTTGTTTGATTTGTAAGCCTAAAAAGAAAGTTAATTCCCCATCAAACTCATTTCAAATTCAAGACTCATACTTTTAGAAAATGATTCACATAGAGATTCATTCGTGGAACCAAAAATAATATCATCAACATAAATTTGAACAATAAAAAAATTATTTTTAAAATTTTTGATAAACAATGTAGTATCGACCTTGCTTTTAGAGAAATTATTTTCGATAAGAAATGAGCTAAGTCTCTCATACCAAGCTCTTGGGGCTAGCTTGCACTTTAGAGAAATTAGTTCTAAAGTGTTTAATGAGATTTTTTGTTAAACATATTGCACTTGTGTTGTCACAACATGCACTAGCTGCAATGTAATCAACTTCGATTTTAGATAGTATAATCGAGTTTTATTTCTTGGAAGACCATGAAACAAATGCATGTCCTAAAAATTGATATGTTCCAGATGTGCTTTTTCTATCTAATCTACATCCAGCAAAATCCACATCAGTATAAGCAATTAGTTCAATCTAATCTAGATTAGTGATACCTTTAAGATATCTAAGAATTCTCTTAACTGCTTTAAGATGAAATATCTTAGTATTAGATTGAAACCTAGCATAAAGTCCTATACTAAACTTGATATCCGGTCTAGTTGCGATAAGGTATAGTAAACTTCCTATCATACCCCTATAAGCTTTTTTATCAAAGCTTTCTTTACTTTCATCAATGTCTAACTTAGTGGAGGTACTCATGGGAGTATTGATAGCCTTTGAGCTATCCATATTAAATATTTTTAGCAAATCTAAAGTATATTTTGTTTGACTAAGAAATATATCATTACTTAGTTGTTTGATTTGTAAGCCTAAAAAAAAAGTTAATTCCCCATCAAACTCATTTCAAATTCAAGACTCATACTTTTAGAAAATGATTCACATAGAGATTCATTCGTGGAACCAAAAATAATATCATCAACATAAATTTGAACAATAAAAAAATTATTTTTAAAATTTTTGATAAACAATGTAGTATCGACCTTGCTTTTAGAGAAATTATTTTCGATAAGAAATGAGCTAAGTCTCTTATACCAAGCTCTTGGGGCTTGTTTCAATCCATAGAGAACTTTAGTCAATTTAAACATATGATTAGGGAGATTATCATTCTAAAATCCGGGAGGTTATTCAACATAAACTTCTTCGAAAATAAAGCCATTAAGAAAAGCACTTTTAACATCCATTTGAAATAACTTAAAATTATTACTACTAGCATAGACAAGAAACATCCTTATGGCTTCTAATCATGCCACAGGAGCGAATGTCTCTTTATAATCGATCCCTTCTTCTTGGTGGAAACCTTTGGCCATTAATCTAGCCTTGTTTCTAACCATGATACCAATTTCATCTTGCTTATTTCTAAAGACCCATTTAGTACCGATAACTAATTGGTCATTTGGTCTCGGAACAAGCTTCTATACCTCATTTCTCTCAAATTGATTTAACTCATCTTTTCATTTCATTTAGGTTCAATTTGGGAGTGAAAAGTGACATTTGCACAAAAATTCTTAAGAGAGGAACGTGTTTAAACCCCTTCAGACGTGTCTCCTATGATTAGCTCATTAGAATGAGTATTTGCATACTTCCATTCCTTAGGTAATGATGTTTTGGAAGAAGATGCATCCAAGTTGCTAAGTGGAGAAGGGGATTCATTTAAATTCAAAATATTAAAATTAAGATCATAATCGAAATCATTTTTCTTAACTTTGGAAACTTCATTAAAAACCACATGAATTGATTCTTTTATAACCAAAGTTCTTTTATTAAAGATACAAAAATCTTTAGAAATAGAAGAATAACCAAGAAAAATTTCTTCATCGGATTTTGCATCAAACTTTCCTAAGGTATCTTTTTCATTCAATATAAAGCATTTACATCTGAAAACTTTAAAATATAAAACATTGGGTTTTTTGTTGTTCCACAACTCATAAGGAGTTTTAGAAAGTAATGGTCTTACTAGAACCCTATTCATGACATAGCATGTTGTATTTACGGCTTTGGCCCAAAAATATTTGGGTAGGCTATGTTTATTTAACATGATTCTAGCCATTTCTTGTAAGTTTCTATTCTTTCTTTCTACTGCTCCATTTTGTTGAGGATTTCTTGGAGTAGAGAAGTTGTGATTGTATCCATTAGATTCATAAAATTCTTGGAAATCACGGTTTTGAAATTCACCGCCGTAATCACTTCGTATTGATGAAATCATAAAAACCTTTTCATTTTGAACTAGTTTATAAAATATAGAGAAATATCTAAAGCAATCACTTTTTGTTCCAAAAAGTAAGACCATGTGTATCTACTAAAATCATCCACAATGACGAATGCGTATTTACTACCTCCTAGGCTTGATGTAGCAATTGGTCCGAACAAGTCCATATGGATCAATTGCAAAGGTCTAGAGGTGGTTATTTGATTCTTAGGTTTGAAGCTACCTTTTATTTATTTTCCTAGTTGACACGCATCACACACATTATCTTTGACAAACTTGATATGAAGAATTCCTCTTACAAGTTCTTTAGATTAAATTTGAGAGACTAGTTTCATATTAGCATGACCTAATCTCCTATGCCAAAGCCAAGCATCGTCATTCAAAACCGAAAAGCACATTTCATTACATAGATCATTAATGTCGATAGTGTATGCATTATTTTATTTTAAGACAATCATATATATTTTTTTTTATGGTTTTTCAATAATACAAGTATTAGATTTAAATTTAATGATGTATCCTTTATCACACAATTGACTAATGCTTAAGAGATTATGCTTTAAGCCATCAACCAATAACACATCTTCAATAAAGAAGTTAGATTTGTTACCTATAGTTTCTTTGCCAATGAATTTACCCACGTTGTTATTTCCGAATGTGACATATCCTTTATCTATGCTAGTGAGCTTAGAGAATTGAGATGGATCTCCGGTCATATGCCTTGAGCATCCACTATAAAGTACCATCTCTTGCTCGTAGCTTGTGATGGTACATTTTTCTTAAAAAAAAAGATGATTTTTAGGTACCCATTTGATCTTGGGTGCCTCAAAAATCGATCTATATAGCTTATCATGTTGCATTGAGTCATTTGAGATTTTTTCAGGAACCTAAATCAATTTATGTGGACTACATTTCTTGAATAGACAATGATAAGCTACATGCCCAAATTTACAATAAAATTTGCATTTGTTTTGGGATGAAACATGCAAAGTAGGGCTTTTAACAAAGGTGGTTAGATTTTGATGAGAGCTACTCAAATTCGATTCTGCCTTTTTTATGAACGTGACCCTTGTTGGCAAGGATCATATTCAAGGACTTGCTACCAACCTCAAATTTTTCTAAGGTATCTTTGAGTAGCAAGTTTTCCTTTCTAAGTGTTTCTAGTTCATCACATTTCATACATAGAGCTAAACTATCATTGTGCTCAACTTTTAATCTATCAAAATCACTAACAAGAGAAGCATGCTCCTTTCTTAATAATTTATATTTTTTACTAATTAATTTGTATTCATCAAATAAATCATAAAAAATATTTAATAGTTTATCAAAGGATAAATTTGCATCAAATGAACTACTCACCTCATCTCCAATGACCATTAGTGCATAGTGAGCAACTTGCTCGGTGATGGTAGGCTCCTCTTCTTTGGATGTACTTGAGTAGTCGTATATTGCTTTAAGAGCCTTTTTCTTTGGTTGCCTCTTCTTGGCTAGGGGACATTCGCTCTTGTAATGTCCCAGCTTCTTGCATTTATAGCATATTACTTGATCTTTTTTGGGTTTAAATTTATTTTTAGTATCATTTTTAAATTTATTTCTTTTTATGAATTTTTTTAATTTCCTTGTTAAGAGTGTAAGTCTTCATCAACGTCCTCATTACTTAAGTTTTCTTTCAAGTGGTCTTCTTGGATTTTTAGTGTCATATACTTCCTGTTCTTTGGAAGGGTGTCCTCAAGCTCTTTATGAGCTTTATAAGTCATCTCATAGGTCATTAGTGACCCAATTAGTTCTTCGAGAGAAAAATTATTTAGGTCATTGGCCTCTTGAATGGCCATGACTTTAGGGTCCTAACTCTTTGGAAGGGATCTTAAAATTTTATTAACAAGTTCAAAATTTGAGAAACCTTTACCAAGTCCTTTTAGACCATTGACGACATCCGTAAATCGGGTGTATATGTCTCCAATGGTCTCACTCGGTTTCATTCAAAACAACTCATAAGAATGCACTAAAAGATTAATTTTTGACTCCTTCACTCTACTAGTACCTTCATGAGTCACTTCGAGTGTGTGCCAAATATCAAATGTAGTTTCACAAATGCACACACGATTAAACTTGTTTTTATCTAAGGCACAAAATAAGGCATTCATAGCCTTTGTATTTAAAGCGAAAGTCTTCTTCTCCAACTCATTCCAATCGTTCATTAGAAGAGAAAACTTTTGAAACACATTTTCTATAATATTCCATAATTCAAAAACCATTGAAATTAGGAAGATCCTCATTCTAGTCTTCCAATATATGTAATTCGTCTCATTGAACATGGGCAGATGTGTAATTGAATGGCCCTCTTAGTTGCTGGCAAATGCTATCTCTCTTGGATTTAAAACTAAATGAGACTGAACCTTACTTTAATACTAATTATTAGGATCAAGAGAGGCATTAAGAGGGGGGGTGAATTAGTGCAGCGAAAAACTTTTCCGATTTCAAAAGTCTTTGTTTCGATTAAAATCGATTCCGACAAAAATGGTCTCGATTCAATCCGTTTCTAAGAGAATTTGAACTTGAAAGCTTTTGTAAAAGTACAAGAGAAGATCAAAGAGATTTATAGTAATGTAAATTATATAAATGAAAAGCAAACCATAATTTAGAGTGGTTCGGTCAATGTAACCTACATCCACTTTCGGATTCCTCCTCCGATGAGGTCATCGGCATCCACTAAAGGCCTTCCTTCAATAGGCGAAGGCCAACCACCTTTTACAACTCTTTCTCCTTTTGTCAGGTTTAGGAGACAACCCTTATAAGTCTCATTGCTCTTTCTTGGATGGTTACAAGGCTAAGAGACGAAGGAGGAGAACTCTTCTCACTTTTACAACATTTTTAGACTGAAGAACTCAAGATTATACTAATGCTTTTGTGCCCTTTCATGCAGAAAATGGTGAGATTTTTATAGGCCCCAATGGCTTCAAAATTGGAGCCAAAAAAGTGTCTCATCCTGGATTTCTGGGGTACTGGTGGTACCACCGCCATTATTGGGTGGTACCACCGCCTGACACCTGAGACTAGGCGAAACCATCGCCTAGTTTAGGCGGTACCATCGCCTAACAAAGCTCGTAGACCACCGCCCAGCATTAACTGCTAGCGGTACAACCTCCTAGTATAGGCGGTACCACCGCCTAGATAACTTGTGGCACTGCTTTCCAAGCGGTGCCACCATCGGCCAAGAATTCAAGGGCTAAATAGGTTGCTCAATTCGGCCCAATTCAACCCTGTTAAGGGCCTAGTTGGCCTCTAATTAAGTTAGTGGGATTACCTCTCAATCCTAACTTAATTTACGATCTAAATACAATAATTAAGACTTAATCATAGCACTTCTTGTTCCGGTGCATCAATTGCTCTTCCGACGAGCTTCCGGCGAACATCCGATGAACTCTTGGCAATGCTCCGGTGGACTCTCGACAAGCTCCTAGACTTTACGACGATTTTCTTGGCAAGTTCTGATGAGCTTCTTTGGCAAGCTCCTGGACTTCTCGGTTGATTCTGACAGAACTTCCGACAAACGTTTGGACTTCCAACGAACTCTTGAATTCCCAACGAGATCTCAATCTTGACTCCGGTATAACACCTGCTTTATGTCTTACTACTATCATAGTTAATCCTGCATACTTTTCTTAACATATAAATTAGATCAAATAATTTACAATTGACTTCATCATCAAAATCCGAGATTCAACAATTCCAACTAAGTTCGTGACATTACGACATCCACCACACCCTCCTCCTCCCAACTCTTTGCCTCAGGCCTTATCAAGACCAATGATGTGTTAGGATCGGAGCAGCACTAAGAGGAAGGGGGGTGAATTAGTGCAGCGGTAAAGTACGATGAACTTTTGATGATTTAAACACTTTCGGAAACTTCGTACGATAAAAGTAACGTTTCGTTTGAAACCGTTTCGATTGCATTTTAACTTGAAGGCATACGTAAGAAGGAGACAAAGAAGTAGAGCATCAAAGTGAAGATGGTTTGCAGTAATATAAATGACAATAAGATAAACACAAACTGATTTATAGTGGTTCGGTCATGCGACCTACATCCACTTGCGAAGCCTTCTTCGATGAGGCTCCCAACTTCCACTAGCAAATCACTTTGAAGGGGAAGGACAAATACCCCTCTTACAACCTTTTACAAGTGGTTCACTCTCTTACAAATTTTCAAAGAGAAAGAAGGAGGTGAACACTCAAGCAATTGAAAACAAGACTTGCTAAAGACTTTGCTAAGGCTTTTTCAAATCTATTGCTTTTCCAAAAGTTGTATTCTCTGCTGACAATTGAGGGGCATTTATAGGCCCCAAGAGGATTCAAATTTGGGCTCCAAATTTTGAATTCCCTTGGGTTTCTGAGGCTGGCGGTGCCACCGCCTGTCGGTGGTGGTGCCACCGCCTATCAGTGTCTGACACTGACAGTGTACTAGCGGTGCCACTGCCCAGTCCGGCGGTGCCACCGTCGGACCTCTCGAGTGCTGGGCGGTGCCACCGCTCAGTCCAGCGGTGCCACCGCTCAGTTCTCGGGTTTTGGGCAGTGCCACCGCCTACACTATTTCAGTTCACTGGTTGGGCTCCAAACTTGGCCCAAACCAATCCGAACTCAGGCCCAATTGGTCCCTACTTGGTTTATAGGATTAACACCTAATCCTAACCCTAATTACTATACTAACTACGAATTTAAAGACATTTTCTAAGCTATTACAAAGTCCGCAAGTCAAGACTTCTTCCAGCGAGCTTCCAGCGAACTTCCGACGGTCTTCCGATAAACTCTCGGAAACCATTTTCCGGACTCCCAGCAAGCTCCTAGACTTCATGATTTGATCTTGGCGAGTTCCAACAAGCTTCTTCGGCAAGCTCCGATCTTTCTCGGCGAGCTTCGTGAACTTCCAACGAACCTTCCGGCGAGCTTCTGAAAAACCCTTCGGCAAGCTCCCTACTCATTCTCGACTAGTTCCGGCAGCATTCCCGACGAACCTTCGGACTTCCGTCGAACTCTCGAACTCCCAACGAATCCTTCGCGCTTGACTCCGGCACTTTGTTTCGCTTTATGTCTTCATCGTTATCGTATTTAATCCTGCACACACAAGCCAAAACTCTACTCCGATCTAGACAATTATTACAATGCCAATTGACATTCTCTTGCCCGGCACATCATTGGTTGGCGCTTCGTCCGATTCTTTAGCGCATCGTCCTCTCTTGCGGCTTGTTGCCCAATCGGCGGTTGACCTCCGTAACTCCGATATCCTTGGCGCAATTCCGCTCTCCTTGGCCCGATGCCCGACGTCCGAAGCCTTCTGTCGTCCAATATCCTGACGTGATCTCCTCCGACGCAACGCCAATTCCTCCTGCGTCTACTGTCTAATCCTAATCGAGTAGACCCTACATCACTCAAAATGCAATTAAACATCTAAACACAATCAATTAGTTTCATCATCAAAATCCGAGATTCAACAATCTCCCCCTTTTTGATGATGACAACTAATTGATGACTAACGGAGTTAACCTTAACTCCCCGGAGTTTAACCAAACTCCCCCTATCAATATGCCATTGATAGAACACTTGGATTATCTCAAATCCAAGTAACATTCATCACATGTTATGAAAAATATTTAAACCATCATACAAATATATATAAAATATTCAATTCAACGCATGAAATCATCAATATACTTCTAATTGATAGAACACTTGGATTATCCCAAATCCAAGTAACATCCATCATATGTTATGTAAAATATTTAAACCATCATGCAAATATATATAAAATATTCAATTTCATGCATGAAGTCATCAATATACCTCTCCCCCTATGTCATCAACAAAAAGGAGAAGTTCCTACTCTTATGTGTTTAGAGATAAAAAGTTCCATACATTACATTAAAAACATAATATCAAATTTTATCGTCATGCAATCTAGCAATTAAAGATGTGTAAGTTTAGCATGTTTGCTTTTCTTGAGATAACAACTAGTTGCTTCTCTTTAGACTACAAGCTCGCAATTTTCATGATATGCAAGTTGCAAGATAGCAAATTTTTGCTTCCTTTGCAATGTTTGAGCTAGCAATTTTGCTTCCGTAACAAGTTAGCATGTTTTGTCTTTTAAGATAGGCAAGATAGCACATTTGCTTTTCTTGAGATAGCAACTCTTTTGAGATAGTGATCTTAGCAAATTTTACATCATGCAAGGTAACAAATTTTTGTGATGTTCAAGATAGTAAGTTATTTCTTCTCTTTTGAGAAGTGCT
This sequence comes from Musa acuminata AAA Group, assembly GCF_036884655.1. NCBI lineage: Eukaryota > Viridiplantae > Streptophyta > Magnoliopsida > Zingiberales > Musaceae > Musa > Musa acuminata. The sequence goes on along the minus strand of NC_088346.1, from coordinate 17,696,105 downwards.
ATTTTCGCTTCCTTTACATAGTGCAAGCTAGCAAAGTGTTTGAAAAAGTGATCAAGTTTTGCAACATACAAGCTAGCAAAAATTTCGAAAGCAAATACAATATAGCTTTCTTGTTGAAGTGTGTAAGCTATCGATTCTTGCTTCCTATTGTAATGTGCAGGTTGCAAGTCTTGCTTCTTGAGATAGGCAAGATAGTGATATTCAAGAAGACAACTTTTGCTTCTTGAAATAAGCAAGTTAGCAATCTTTGCTACTTAAGATAGGCAAGCTAGCAATCAAGTTTTTGCATCTTCTTGACTTGTGCAAGCTAGCAATCTCCCCTTTGTCATTGTCAAAAAGAAGGGAAGACCCTTTACATCAATTATGATAAAGGTAAGTATCAATCTTATTTGTGCATCATCATATTTTCAAATTAGAATATTCACATTTTCAAAAACCTTATATTCATTCATGCATGATATTGAATAAATCGATCAACATTATGAGGATATCATACATGATACTAAAATTTTTAACTATTTATCAACATTTTGATCATGATACCAAACATTCATCATTTAGAGTATTCATGATACAAAACATTAAATCAATATTTATAATACATCATTTTAGCAACAACTCATAGTATTTTAAATCATAATTTACATCATATGTAATACATCACATCATAATTAGAAAGCACAAGTATTGCATACATCATTGCAAATCATAAATGTTTCATATCATGATGGTATTAATTTGTCAAACTATATCCTATCATGCATGATCAAAACTTCTCCCCATTTTTATTTCATGCATAATTTCACTTCATCACATTAGGAGTATCAAGAGGAATTAATTGGGTGATGAGATAAATATTTCACGAATACATGGAATTGTATAAAAAATCATATCATAAGTGTTTCATACATTCATATCATCACATGAAGGAATATAAACAAAAATTAGTGATGAGATATTACTTCATGAATACAATAAAATTCATATAGCATATCATGGTTTATTAGAATTAGTCTTCCTTTTGGTGAATAGCAAAACGAATATTAGGAGAGCAAGATCTCAATTCATGCACATCAAATATTCAATCATCAAAATCATGATTCATCTAGAAAATTCTCCTCTTTAAATATTCAAAGAGAGAATCATGATGAACATTCTTGGTTTACATAAAGTTTCAAAACATAATTATCAAGATCATGAATACTAAAAGACTATGAAACATTTCGACAAATCTCCTTTTAAATAGAAAACAATCTTGATTCATAAAGGATTTCATGTTATAAATTTCAAGAGATCAAGATCGTGATTTCGATAAAAATTTATTCAAATTTAAATCATCAAAATCATTATCAAAATCCAAGAGATTCACAAAGATGATACAAATGGATTCATCAAAATCAATAAGATTGAGCAAAATAATTTTCAAGAATGTTTTCCTCTTTTCGATTATTTCAAAACATATGATTTTATTTCATTTATGCCAAATAAAAATATGTATCATGTTTAAAACCGAAAGAGTAAGATTTATTTCAATAAAGATCAATAAGGTACTTTCATTATGGTAAAAATCAATAATCCATAAATCGTAAGATTCATCATGCATAATTTCGAAATTTATTAAGCATGATCAATATGCATTACACTAAAACATGGTTTCAAAATGTTTAATATGTTTACTACACAATTTCATCATTATGCATCATTATATATAACTTTACAATGTCATGCATAAAATCGTCAAATCATAATATTAAAATATTAATATTTTTATTACAACTTTATGCATCATTAAGTATACAATTGTCAAGTATGACACTTCACTATTTTATATAAGCATGCCTATTTCATTTATGTCAAATCAAAATATACATCATTTTTTTAAAGCCACTTTTATGTCAAATCAAAAAATGCATCATTAAGCATGATCATTATGCATTACTTCAAATCAAATATGATTTCATTTAATTTCAAAATATTTATCATGATAGAGCATATAAGCCAAAGAAACTATTAAACATAAAGCATATTCATTGGTTTCATTGAGTATAAAGTATTTTCAACCAAAATCATTTGTTATTTGTTGTAGTCATACATTTTTCTTTTTAGGTGAATCTATCTTTTCATGCTTAGTTTGCATACAAAAGCCGTGCATCATTTCGAAAGCAACTTTCATCATGGTATAAATAGATAATCCATAAATCGTAAAAGATCATTATGGAAATCATCAATAATCAATAAACTATAAATTACCCAAAACTCATCATCATCATGCATAGCTTCAAAAAATAAATTTATTAGGCATGATATCATATTTCATAAGGTATTTTTAATCAAAATCATTTTGTTTATCATAAACATACAATTTTCATGATTATTTTCAAAATTACTAGAATGATAAGCATGATTTCTAATTTTTTTATTTTTATGTAATTTTTAAGAAAATTAATCCTAAACTAAATTAAAAATAACTCATGAAAAGTATTATGTAATTTTAAAATAATTCAAGAGAGTTGAGTTACTTACCTTGTAGTCGAAGCTCGTCAAAGCCCAATTCGTCGTTTCACCTTTGGAAGTTTTTGATTCATCCTTGGTTGCCTTTCTCTTCTTTGGCCTCTTCCTCCGTTCAGGTTCATTGTTTATTTTAGATTTTTGTTTAATAAACTTATTGAGATTTAGTGTTCGAAGTTCAAGTTCATTATTGTCCTCATCACTTGAGTCATCACTCAAGTGGTATTCATTTGTCTAGAGTTCCAAATCCTTCCTGTTCTTTGGAAAGTAATTTTGTTCATCATGTTCATCATGTGCATTATGCACCGTTTCATATGTCATCAACGAACCAGTTAGTTCTTCAAGTGGAAAAATATTTAAATCTTTTGTTTCTTGTATTACGGTTATTTTCGGATCCCAACTTTTTGGCAGGGATCTTAAGATCTTGCTTACGAGATCAAAATTCAAAAAATATTTACCAAGAACTCTTAGATTATTGACGACATCCGTAAAACGGGTGTATATATCGCCTATAGTCTCGCTTGGTTGCATTCGAAAAAGCTCAAAATCATGCAATAAAATATTAACTTTCGAGTCTTTGACTCTACTGGTTCCCTCGGGCGTAATTTCAAGTGTTCGCCAAATATCAAAAGTCGTTTTACACGTAGAAATCCGATTGAACTCATTTTTGTCCAAAGTACAAAATAAGGCATTCATAGCCTTTGCGTTTAAAGAAAAATACTTCTTCTCCAAATCCAACCATCCGTTCATCGGTTTAGAGGGAAGTTGAAAACCCTTTGGTAAATTTCCTAGGGCTAGCTCTAACAAACTGGTATCAGAGCCTAGTTTCAGGATCTTTTGGCAACAATGACAATAACAAAGATCATTATCAAGAAATTCGATAGAAATGTCAACTTCGGCATGTGGCAACTCTAAGATGGAGGCCATTCTGGTTGAAGACGAAGTTGATTTGGCACTATAGTTGATTTGGTACGTCAAAGGAAGATCCTGTAGGTATGGATAAGAAGGCCCAATCCAGCAATATTCTAAATCTCTCTAACGAGGTTTTATGGGAGGTACCTACGGAGACTATGGCTAAGAGCATATGGGACAAACTTAAAGCCTTGTATATAAAGAGGACAGTGGAGAATCGTCTCTACTTGAAACAGAATTTGTATATGCTTCGGATGACTGAAGGTACATCTATACTCTCACATCTTGATAAATTTGATTCCTTAGTTATGGATTTCGAGAATATAGATGCGAAAATTAATGACGAGGATAAGGCCCTGTTACTTTTGTGTTCTCTTCCCCAATCCTTTAAATATTTCCATGATACTATGATTTATGGAAAAGAAACAATTTCATATCAGGAAATTAAATCTGCACTAAAATTTAAGGAGCAAATAGATAGGGATATCATTGGGGAAAGTAGAGGGAATCAGGTTGAGGGTCTAGTTGTTAAGGGTAGAATGGATAAAAGAGAATTTGATAGTAGTAGATCTAAATCTAGATCTAAATCCAGATATAGAAATTTGGAATGCAGATATTGTTATAAAATGGGACACATTAAGGCTGATTGCTTTAAATTAAAAAATAAATTAAAGCAAAAGGAAAAAATTATTGAAAAAACTACTGAGTCCACTGAAGCTAGTGTAGTAGCTGATGAGAATGTTGGAAATATTTTCTTTACTACTGATGACAGGATGAGGTCTAAAAATGAATGGATTTTAAATTCGGGTTATTCTTATCACTTATGTCTTAATAGAGATTTGTTTTCCATATATGAATCTTGCAATGGTGGAATTGTTTTGATGGGCAATAATGCCGCGTGTGATGTTGGTAGAGGAACAATCCGAATTAAAATGCATGATGCTATTGTGAGGATGCTCACTAATATTAGACATGTTCCTGATTTAAAAAAGAATCTCATCTCTTTAGGCACCCTAGAGGCTCTTGGGTGTAAATACGCAACTGAATGTGGAGTTATGAAAGATTCTAGAAGTGCTCTTATTGTTATGAAAGCTTGTAGGTCTGGTAGCTTATATATTTTGTAGGGAACTACTGTCATAGGCTCGGTTGTAGTCTCGTCATCATCATTGTCTGATTCTAATATCACCAAATTATGACATATGCGTTTGGGTCATATGAGTGAAAAAGGTTTGAGCATATTGAGCAAAAGGGGTCTTCTTTGTGGATAGAGTATTGGGTCACTGGATTTTTGTGAACACTGCATTTTTGGAAAGCAGAAAAGAGTCAGCATCAATTCTCTGACAGTTCACAAAACAAAAGGTACTATTGACTATATTCATTCAGACCTTTGGGGTCCAACTCAAGTTCAGTCTAAGGGTGGTGCCAAGTATATGTTGACTTTCATTGACAATTATTTAAGGAAAGTTTGGGTTTATTTTTTGAAGCATAAAAATGATGTTTTTCTAACCTTTAAACAATAGAAGGCTTTGATTAAGAAGCAAACGGGTAAATAGATTAAGCGGTTTCGAACAGATAATGGCATGGAATTTTGTAAAGGTGACTTTGATGAATTCTGCAAAAATGAAGGAATCATTCGGCATTGCACTATTAGGATGACTCCTCAACAAAATGGTGTGGCCGAACGTATGAATAGAACACTCTTAGAGAGAGCAAGGTGTATGATCTCAAATGTAGGGTTAACAAAGGACTTTTGGGCAGAGGCAATTAATATGGCATGTTACGTTGTTAACCGCGCTCCTTCTGTGGCACTTAACTTTAAAACTCCAAAGGAAGATTGGTCAGGTACTCCTACTGATTACTTTGATTTAAAAATTTTTGGGTATCCAACATACATACATATAAATGAAGGAAAATTAGTGCCTCGAGCGAAAAAGTGTATTTTCCTTGGGTTTGCTTCTGGGGTGAAAGGATACAGATTATGGTGTTCTGATCCCAAATCTCCAAAATTTGTAATCAATAGATATGTTACTTTTGATGAATTGTCTATGTTATCTTCCAAAAAGGAATCTACTAGTTGTACAAATGATAGTGCGCAGAAACAAGTGGAGCTTGAGATTGGTAGGTCTGATTCTTTTTAGTCGAACTCTTTTACTCAAAGAATGCTAGTAGATAGTCCCGAGTCTACTAATGTAGATGATCCAGAGGAAAAGTAATATTCCATAGCCAAGAATAGACCACGGAGAGATATTTGACAACCACAAAGATATACAAATTTGGTTGCATATGCTTTGTCTGTTGTAGAAGAAACAAGTGAAGTTGGTGAGCCTACTACCTACTTAGATACAGTTTCTTATGATAATTCCGCTAAGTGGTTGATTGCGATGAATGAAGAAATAGAATCTCTCCATCAGAATAAAACTTGGGATCTTGTGAAGACGCCTTCGGGTAAGAAAATTATTGGATGCAAATGGGATACTATTGCTGAGGGAAAGGTCCTTGTTCAGAAAATTCATATGAGGGACAATCCAACTGATATATTTACAAAGCCTTTTCCGGTTTACAAGTTCAAGTAGTGCTTGGACTTGGTTGGTATTCATTGTTGGTGATTGCCCATTGGACTTTTGTGAAGAAGGTGGAGCAAGTTTTGTTGGGACATGCCAAGGTGGAGATTTGTTAGTTTGACAAGTCCCACATAGTCCCACATAAGGAAAATCAAGCTTGTTATTTCCTATTGGAACTATAAATAAGGGCTTGGGCTTTGAAGTCAGATATACCATAAGAAAACCTAATTATTTGCTTTAGGTTTTTCTTGTTTAGTAGTTTCATGTTTTATGACCTAGGAACATCTTCCTAAGGCATTTATAATTATTCTTTTTATAGTAGTGATTTGCTCCTCCTTCGTTCGTGGATGTAGGTCAATTGATCGAACCACATAAATCTGATATTCTTGTCGCTTCTTTTATTTTTTCTACTTTATTATCTTTTTAGGTTACCAAATTACCCTTTGGTAAATTTCCTGGGGCTAGCTCTAACTGTCATTGCAGAACTCAATTGGGTCACAAATCTGCTCAAAGAACTCAACATCAACTCTACTCCTATAATATATTGTGACAATGTCAGAGCTACCTAACTGTGTGCTAATCCGGTGTTCCACTTCCACATGAAATATATTGCTATCAACTTCCATTTTATGCGAGATCAAGTTGTCCGTCGTCAATTATGAGTTTCTCATATACATTCGTCGTCAATTACGAGTTTCTCATATCCATTCGACTGATCAGTTAACCGACTCACTCACGAAGCCTCTCGCTCGCTATCTTTTTGCGTTATATTGGTCAAAGATTGATGATAGGAGCACCATCTTGCGAGGGAATGATAGTAGATAAGATTTTCTTAATTATATAAGGATATCTCTCAACTGTGTTGAGGAAAATCCTCCCTCATAACTTGTATAAATAGAAGAGGGACATATGAATACAATCAAACTCCTTCCGATTCAAAGTGTTCGTTTCTCTATTGCTATTGCATTGTTCGTCAGAGGTAAATACCGCTTCCTTTGCTCTATCTCGGCACATTATGAACCTCCACCTGGATGTTCTTGATAGGTAAGATATTAGTCTTTATCAGTAAAGAAAGAAGCCAATGTTAATAAAATAAGATTAATATTAAGTGTTTGTTTATTAGGATTATGAGTTGAAATAAAATTAGATAAGCTTATAATCTTTATATGACAGTGTAAACTAAATCAGACACTTGAGTAAAAAGAAAAATTAGTCTTTTTTTTCTGTCTCTTATTTGGTATCTTTGCAAACCACAAGAAGTAATGATTGGATAGCATACACAGTAGTACCACACTATCCTGGTTGCGTGGATCAAACAACGGGATGAACTTTGCCAACCTAACACATTAGAATAATGCTTTGTCGCGTTCTTCACGGTGTATGATGAACACATCCCATCCATTCACAGTTTCTTTAAACTGGTGTATTGGCTTGTTCAATCTTCTCTCATATTATTATTATTAGTTTTAGTTTCTCTGACCTCCAGATGTTTTTGTTGTGGTATTTGAAGACATATAATCTATCAGATGTTTTTGTTGTGGTTTTTGAAGACATATAATCTATCATTGATGGTTTGTTCAATCTTTAGCCCTGGCCGTAGGTTTCTTAGTGGAAACGGTGGGATGCTGAATGATGTGATGTGACCATCACCTTCTGAAAGCATCCATCTACTCCGAACATTTCTAGCCATAACACTGGTGCACTAAAACTTAGGAGTAAGCAGTGTGATGATATGAAGGACAAGTATCCTCCACTTGTTGGTCATGTAGGTTACTAGGGCTGTTTCTTAACTTGTAGGAGCAAATCTATTCAATGTTGCATGTCATGAATTACACTTGCAGACAAAAAAGAAAAAAAAAAAGGAGAAAACTGTGGGCTAATTGGTGCTGTATGATATGAAATCATTTTACAAGTTTGTGTTGCAGTCTCCTGCATGGTCAGCTATATTGTTTTTCAGTGATACATCTACTAGAGCTAACCAGAAAATAATCTTTGAGGTAAACTATTTATATATAGCACTATCTTTTAATTCGCAGATCTATGATACAATCATGACAGAGAAAAAGAAGATTGCCAAAGAATGATTATGAAAAGGAGAAAGTTATGCAATTTTGCATGGTTCAAAATATGCATTCTGATTATCCAAAAAAAAATGCAAAAGATCTAATAAAAGAGGTGAAAAGGTAAGTTATCATTGGCACTGAAAACAGATAGATACTTAAGGTCTAATAAAAGAATTTCGAAAGCAAGTTACTGTAAATTCCAAATCTAATGGCCAAGAAGCAAGACAAGAAATAATCATTTTTGTCTTCATAACCTGAAGCTTTTACAACCCTCATTTATTTAACTTTAAGCCTTGAAAAGTATATCCAACTCACGCTCTACAATTGCTTTGTACCACTTGGAAATAGGCTTCTCTTAAAACAATAGGAGTGTGCTTATACAAAGGATATAGTGTTGAATTGAATACAAAAATAAACTAAGCTGCTAAATCAACTGACTAGAAAGAACCAATCAATGCATGTCTATGTTTTAGTACATTTGGAAGATTTAGTAAACTGGATTTGGCATCTCAAGTTAATTAGGATTGTGATGTTTGAATAAAGCAACACTAGTGACCAGTTCATATCGGTCAATTAAGTAGGAAACTTCAGCAACAAGAGGCCACTTTGTGGGGGCTCCCATACAAGCGCCCCTCATCTTCTCCAGTACTGATAAAAATAGTTGACCTAGCCATGGTGAAAAGCTTGAAACTGTGTCCAAATTTATATGGCAAATTGTCAATGGTTGAGTATTCAGCAGAAGTGGGTGCATAAAGAAGCCCAAGTTACCATTCCTGACCTGTATACAATCCAAGGCAGAGTGCTTGCTGTTCTTTGTCTTCAGGAAAAATGCAAGTTGGTGGTTGTTTGCAGCCACCAACATGCTGTCATGGCCATGGGAGGTGGTGCACATGAACTTAGCACTATCCGATATGTAAAGTAGCAGCAAGTGGCAGAAGCTGAGCTGCTTCAAGAACTTGAGCATCAAGAGAAACAAGACTAGATTTATCATGGAAATGTGGGTTCCTCATCTAAGGATAAACTCTTCCGGTGCTCATATGGATCAATCCCCATTTTACAAGATTTGAATGTGGGATTGCCTACCATACACTCCCATACTACCACATATTCATTTCGCTACAACATACACCTCAAGAGCATGCACAATGTGCTACCGAACATTCTCCATGTTCTACACAGAAGCAGCAACAGCAGACATGGAGGACCAGGTAATCTTGAGATCAAACCAGACATGAAATAGAACCTACGACTCATGACTCTCCCTGACCAATCCATGAAATCATTTGAAGCTCATCCACAGCCACACACCAGGTAGGTGGAGCACTTGATGGTTGAGATAGCCAGAGCAAGCAGGTACCAGCTCATTACTCCTGCCACTCGGGGTTTCATGTACTCATCATCCCAATGACTGACTGCAACTCAGCCACAGACGCAGGAATCTAGGATTGTATCCGTATGGCTTAATGTTTCATTGCTGTGACAAGAGCTTGGGTGAAAATTCTTCAAGGGACAGACTTTTATTATGTATGTATTGAAGAATTGCTGGGAGTATCAGCTTTAATATAGAATTCAAACCAGGATTGTTGCAGCACAAGGACACCCATTCAATCTTGGTCTTTACTGGCTGTCCCTTAATGCAAACCATGAAGGACAATCGTCTGTTTCCTCTATGATGAGTTGTTGATGCATTTATTGGTGAAGATATGTGAAGTCAGCAAGTTTGATTCAGTGTGCCAGTAAGCTTAGACTTGTTAATACTTGTTTCAAAAGCTAATCATACGTCCCAAAAGGATGTCTTACTTAATTAGGAAGAAGATCAGATCAGGTTGGCAGGTTCAGAGACGATTTTTCTTTAACTAAAAATAAAATAAAAAAATGAAATCTGATCGAACCATATTGGACTCCTTAATTGCCTAAGGTGAAGAATTATTTACTAAGACTTCGATCATGAATTTATTGAGTCATTTTATATGGTTTGGTTTGCTTAGGACCGAGTTGATTTGTTTCTTAGAATTTAATTATCATTGTACTTCTTTGCCTTAGAAATTAAAAAAAAAAAAAAAAAAAACTTCAAACCCAGACCGGAGAACAGAAATATTTTTTTTTCTAACTATCATTTATTTTTTATTTTGAAGAAAATAAAGTATGGCGTATGTTACAATATTGGATGGAGGCTATGATAATATAACATTTAATACTTCATATTCTTGTGAAATTAATAAAAATATGATGCTTACATCAATTATATTCCAAACTAAAAGTTTGTATTTAATGTTAGCTGATTTTTCACATCGAAGTGTAATTCTACCAAAAAAAAAAAAAAGAACAGATTTTTTCTCATAATATTGTTATAAAAGGATATGACTAATGCCGGGGGCTTGTAAAGCTTACTAAATGCTGATCTTTCTGCAAAGATTTTATTAACATTTTTTGCTTTAGATTATATGTTGCCCAATCAATTATTTAGGATGAATTGTATTGTATATATATGTATTGTTTTTATAAATGGTAACCGGTAAAAAATATGATTTAATCCAAGATTTTGCTATCGACATTTAAAATACATACAGAGCTAAGCTAGCTAGCATCTTATGATATATATCATATGATAAGTGCCTATAATATACCACCTTTAGATCCATATTTTCAATGTCTTAATATATGCTTGTGATAAATAAACTCAGATGTGGAGTAATGAAAAAAATGTTAGGGAATAAATAACCTCAAGAACCTATAACTTTGTTCTGCATGTACTTGTAAAGTTAAACCCTAAAGTGTATTAATATTCCAAACTCAACATTTATCTAAATTTAAATTGTAAACAAACCATTTCTAGTCATCATTGCTATAAGAAACAACAAACCCTCCCTGACCTGAATTCATCATTCACTGCTAGAGATTGGATTTCTGTGAGGCTGAGCGATGCGTTTATATGGAAATAATAGCTACTACATGAATCCGGGGCCCATGCAGCTCTCTTCTTCTGCATGGATCGCCCTGTGGGTGTCACTGTCATAGTCCATGCAGCAGCAGAACACATCATACAAAAACACAAAAGAACAAGGGAGGCTAGGCTCTCGATAGCTGACAAGCCAACCCTTTCTCTCCCATGGGTTGAGAGTTTTTTTTAGGTCGATGTCACAAACCAGCTGACCACCAAGACAACGTGATTATGATGAGATGCGATGCCACACCTTGTCTTCTCTTCTCGAGGAACCACCGGTGACGATGAGATGGGAGGTGAATGGAAGTACGACTTGGGAGAGGTAGGAGTTGGAGATGAGTGGAAGAAGCCGATGGAGGAGGAGAGGAGTTTGGGAAACCTGCTTAATTTCTGCTGCCGATTTACATTTCTGCTTAAATTGTATGTTTTAGACTTTAGACATGTCTGGGTCATTGGTTAACACGAATAAAAAGATAAATGACGATTTACCTATATGTGATTTAGTCCTGTTTTAAGTTCTCAACATGTGGTTAGAGGATTGTTAAATAATCTAATGTTTTTAACATGTGTTGAAATGGTAGGAATATAGCATCCATAACTTGATAACATGACATCGAAGTGCAGTGATGACATTTATGTAAATCCATATATCTTTTATGGTTAGACAAATTTTAACAGTGACTTTTAACTAATCCATATATCTTTTATATGATTAATTCAGCATTTATTTACTCCTACGTGAGACTTTGAGATGACAATATTAAATTATTTCGACAAAAATGATTATGATGCATAAACATCAGAAGGCCAATCTGACATCAAGTGAGACGTTTAGTTAAATGCATCAACACCCGATTGCGACGCTCAATATTAATGCTTGACAATTCAAATAATACTTAACTCCGTTCAAACTAATTGATAATTATGTTTATGTTTAACTGCATTTTGAGTGATGCAGGTCTACTCGATCAGGATTAGACAGTTAACGCAGGAGGAATTGACGTTGTGCCGGAGGAGATGACGTCAGGGTATTGGACGGTAGAAGGCTTCGGACGTCGGGCGTCGGGCCAAGGAGAGTGGAATTGCGCCAAGGATATTGGGGTTGCGGAGGTCAACTGCCGATTGGGCAACAAGCCGCAAGAGAGGACGATGCACCGAAGAATCGGACGAAGCGCCAACCAATGACGTGCCGGGCAACAGAATGTCAATTCGCGTTGTAATAATTGTCTAGATCGGAGTAGAGTTTTGGCTTGTGTGTGCAGGATTAACTACGATAACGATGAAGACATAAAGCGAAAAAAAGTGCTGGAGTCAAGCACGAAAGATTTGTTGGGAGTTCGAGAGTTCGACGGAAGTCCGAAGGTTCTTCGGGAATGCTGCCGGAACTAGCCGAGAATGAGTAGGGAGCTTGCCGAAGGGTTTTTCGGAAGCTCGCCAAAAGGTTCGTCGGAAGTTCACGGAGCTCACCGAGAAAGATCGGAGCTTGCCAAAGAAGCTCATTGGAACTCGCCGAGATCAAATCGTGAAGTCTACGAGCTTGTCGGGAGTCCGCAGAATGGTTTCCGAGAGTTTCTCGGAAGACCGTCGGAAGTTCGCCGGAAGCTCGTCGAAAGAAGTCTTGACTTGCAGACTTTGTAATAGCTTAGAAAATGTCTTTAAATTCGTAGTTAGCATGTTCCTTAGGGTTAGGATTAGGTGTTAATCCTATAACCCAAGTAGGGGCCAATTGGGCCCGAGTTTTGAATGGTTTGGGCCAAGTTTGGAGCCCAAACTAGTAAGCTGTAAGTGTCTGGCAGTGGCATCGCCAGACTGGGCAGTGGCACCGCCCAGCACCCGAGAGCTGGGCAGTGGCACCGCCCAGCACCCGAGAGCTGGGCGGTGGCACCGCTTGACTGGGCGGTGGCACCGCCAGCCTCGGGAACTCAAGAGAATTCAAATTTTGGAGATCAAATTTGAATCCTCTTGGGATCTATAAATACCCCCCCCAATTCTCAGTAGAGAACACAACCTTTTGAGAAGCTAGAAGTTGAGAAAAGCTTTAGGAAAAGTCTTGTTTTTAATAGCTTGAGTGTTCACCTCCTTTCTTTTCATTGAAATCTTTGTAAAAGGGTGAACCACTTATAAGAGGTTGTAAGAGGGGTGTAAGAAGGAGGTTGATCTTCGCCTAGTAAAGGAAGATCATTAGTGGATGCTGGTGGCCTCGACGGAAGAGGAATCGGAGGAGTGGATGTAGGTCACGATTGACCGAACCACTATAAACTACCGTCTTCTTTGGTTTGCATTTTATTCTTGTCATTTACATACTACAAACTACTTTACTTAGTCACTACGCTTCCATACGCTTCTAAGTTATTAAGCTTTTCAAGTTCGATTTTTTATCGTACGAAAGATTTTTCCAAAACCGAAGTTTTAATCCGCTGCACTAATTCACCCCCCCCTCTTAGTGCCGCTCCGATCCTAACAATTGGTATCAGAGCCCGGTATTTCTCATTTCGGATTTACACCCGAGAGAAATGACTCTTCATGGCTTTCAAGAGGGCTTTTCGGTTGTTCGTCCACCGTTGTTTAACGCATTGGACTACACTTATTGAAAAACTCGAATGAGAGTTTTCTTGATTTCTATGAATTTGGATTTGTGGAATATCGTTGAAAACGGTTTTCAACTTCCCTCTAAACCGATGAACGAATGGTCGGATTTGGAGAAGAAGTATTTTTCTTTAAACGCAAAGGCTATGAATGCATTATTTTGCGCTTTGGACAAAAATGAGTTCAATCGGGTTTCTTTATGTGAAACGGCTTTCGACATATGGCATACTCTTGAAATCACACACGAAGGCACTTCTAGAGTTAAAGATTCGAAAATCAACATTTTAATGCATGATTTTGAGCTTTTTCAAATGAAGCCAAGCGAAACCATTGTTGACATGTACACCCGTTTCACGGATGTCATCAATAGTTTACAAGCTCTTGGCAAATGTTTCTCGAATTTTGAACTTGTTAGTAAAGTTTTACGATCACTTTCTAAAGCTTGGGAATCAAAAGTAACGGCAATACAAGAAACAAAAGATTTAAATATTTTTTCACTTGAAGAACTTATCGGATCATTAATGACAATAGAAATGGTGTGCAATGCACATGATGAACACAATGAACACTTGAACCACCTTCCAAAGAACAGGAAGGATTTGGAACCTCGGACAAATGAATACCAGTTGAGCGATGACTCAAGTGATGAGGACAATGATGAACTTCAACTTCAAACACCAACTCTTAATAAGTTCATTAAACAAAAATCTAAAATAAACAATGAACTTGAATGGAGGAAGAGGCCAAAGAAAAGGAAGGCACCCAAGGATGAATCAAGAACTTCCAAAGGTGAAACGGCGAATTGGGCTTTGACGGGCTTCGACTACAAGGTAAGTAACTCAACTCTCTTGAATTATTTTGAAATTACTTGAAGATTTTCATGAGTTCTTAATTTAGATAGTAGGAATAGGAAATAAAAAAATTTATTTTTCAAAAATTATATCATGTTTTTCTTTTTTAGCATCTTTGAAAAAATTAAAAATTTGATCAATGAAAAGTATATTGCTAAGGTTTCATGCATGTTATGTTTTGAAATGTTGAATGATGTATGCAACATTATGGATTATAGTTATATGATATGTGATAATGCTTAGGATTAATCCATGCATGTGTATTTTGATGATTTTATGTCATGTATAAGTTTTTGAAGTAAATGTTGATTTGATACTCTCATTTTGGATTAACATGTTTTTTGTTTAATCATTTTTACGACGAATTAAGATGACATTCTCATGACATATTAAAATGACATAGTGCATGTACATCTATGTATGAATTTCTTGATAGTCTTTTGATGATAGATGTGATATCATGATGTTTTATTTTTGATATGTTTGGTCTTGACGGCTTTATGACGAAACTTATGTTTTGACTTTAAATGATGATACAATGTTTTCACAAAAAGACTTGAACACTCTTACATGAAATCAATTGTATGAAATGGAAATGAATTTTCTATTCTATTGAGATTAATGAATTTATTTTACCAATCTTATGAATCTCATGAAAATAAACATGATGAATATTTTATAAATGAGTTGTCTTATAAAATTTTGTCTTTACATCTTGAACTTTAATGCTTATATTGATTTGGCATATAAAGACTAAGGCATGCTCATAAGAAGCAAATCACATGAATAGAAATTTATAAAAATGAAATGTAATCCTCTATCTTATTGATTTCTACCTAAGAGACCAATAAAACTATCTATGCCATTTTGAATCTCTTGAAAGAAATGTTGAGATTTTGATGATTTGGATTATTTGAATTTGAATGAGTTTTATTCAAAATCATGATCTTGATTCCGTGATATATACAAATTAAGATTTATTATGAATAAAGATTTTTTCATTAATCGATCTCCTAAGATTTTCTTTTGATTATTTATGAGTACGTTTTTCAAAAAGAAATCATGCCTTTTGGTATTCATATGTTCTAATCTTTCATGATATATATAATTCCTTGTATTCATAAAATGTTTATTGCATCACCCAATTACTTTCTTCTTGATATTCCTTATGTGGTGATTAAAATTATGCATGAAATACTCTTGATATTATTTTGATGTATACAAATGAAAAGTTATAATCATGAATGATCGGATGAAATTTGACAAGTTAATATCTTCATGATTTGAAATATTTATAATTTGAAATTATGCATGCAATTGCTTTGTATTGTGATGATATATGCATCATGAATACTTTATTATCATACATGAAAATAGTGATAAATATTTTGAAAATAAATGTTTGTATCATGTTAGATGATTTTATATTTGTGCATGATGAGTTATAGTAATGATTGAAATAATGATTGAAATGATATGAATGATGATTTGGAATTATGTATATAATGATGAGTTTATATGTTTTGAAAATATATATGATGATTTGGTATTATACATGCAATAATGATGCACATAATGATGACATATTCATGATAAAATTATTATTTTGATATTCATGACTTGAATCTTCCTTTCTTTTTGCCAATGACAAAGGGAGAGAAAAAGTTGCTAATGTGCTATCTTGAATTGATGTAAAGGGTAATCTCAAAGATAAATTAGCTACCTTGCACAAGTCAAGAAAATACAAAAATTTGTTTACTTTCTTGCACATCTAAAGAAAAGATACAAATGTAACACTTGCCAAATTGTTTGCTTGCCTCATGTAAAACATGGTCTCTCGCTAGTTTGGTATTTTGCTAAGGAAGCAAAACTAACACTTCTCAAAAGAGAAGAAAGAGCTTACTTTCTTGAACATCTTTAATATGCTAGCTGGCATGATGTACAATTTGCTATCTTGAACATCACAAAGAAATATTATCATGCACATTGCAAAGAAAAGCAAATATGCCAACTTGCACATCTTTAAATTTGCTAGCTTGTATGTAGTAAAACTTGCATATCGTAAAAGTTGCTAGCTTATAGAGAAGCAAAGAATTGCTATCTCGAAAGAAACAAAAAATGCAAAACTTAGAAAACTTGCAATATAATTGCTCTTGCCATGCTTTGTATCAAAAATAGGTTGATATCTTTAAAAGCATCGCATTAATTTTTTTAGTATTGCAATGTATCACATGTATTGCAAATTGAAATTTTTGAGACTATTATCATATCATGTTTAACAATTGATGTCTTTCATGACATGATTTCTTTGCATTTTTGTCTTGTATGTATCATGTGATGATTGAAATATTGATTGATGCAAATTCATAATTTATGTAAAAGTTTAAATCATTGGTTCCTCTCCTTCTTTTCGGCAATGACATAGGAGGAGAAAGATTGCTAGCTCAAGTTAAATGTTGGCTAGCTTGTACTCTTCCCTTCTTTTCGAAAAAAACAAAGGGGAGAAAGCTTTTGCTAGTTAGAACATGCAAAGAAAAGTAAAGTACAAGCGTAAGAAGCAAGTGTTGAATTGCCATGATTGAACTTAAGAATCTTGCTATGCTTTTGTACTTATATGTTATGATGAAAATCTAGCTTTATGTTGCAAAAACTTGCATATCTTTTAAAATAGCTAGAGCTACTTCTCATTTTTGCTGATGACATAGGGGGAGAAGTATATTGATGACTTCATGCATTGAATTGAATATTTTATATATATTTGCATGATGGTTTAAATATTTTTCATAACATGTGATGATTGTTACTTGGATTTGGGATAATCCAAGTGTTCTATCAATGGCATATTGATAGGGGGAGTTTGGTTAAACTCCGGGGAGTTTAAGTTAACTCCATTAGTCATCAATTAGTTGTCATCATCAAAAAAGGGGAGATTGTTGAATCTCGTATTTTGATGAAGAAACTAATTGATAATTATGTTTATGTTTAACTGCATTTTGAGTGATGCAAGTCTACTCGATCAAGATTAGACAGTTAACGCAGGAGGAATTGACGTTGTGCCGGAGGAGATCACGTTAGGGTATTGGACGGCAGAAGGCTTCGGACGTCGGGCGTCGGGCCAAGGAGAGTGGAATTGCGCCAAGGATATTGGGGTTGCGGAGGTCAACCGCCGATTGGGCAACAAGCCGCAAGAGAGGATGATACACCGAAGAATCGGACGAAGCGCCAACCAATGACGTGCCGGGCAACAGAATGTCAATTCGGGTTGTAATAATTGTCTAGATCGGAGTAGAGTTTTGGCTTGTGTGTGCAGGATTAACTACGATAATGATGAAGACATAAAGCGAAACAAAGTACCGGAGTCAAGCACGAAGGATTCGTTGGGAGTTCGAGAGTTCGACGGAAGTCCGAAGGTTCTTCGGGAATGCTACCGGAACTAGCCGAGAATGAGTAGGGAGCTTGCCGAAGGGTTTTTCGGAAGCTCGCCAAAAGGTTCGTCGGAAGATCACGGAGCTCACCGAGAAAGATCGGAGCTTGCCAAAGAAGCTCATTGGAACTCGCCGAGATCAAATCGTGAAGTCTACGAGCTTGTCGGGAGTCCGCAGAATGGTTTTCGAGAGTTTGTCGGAAGACCGCCGGAAGTTCGCCGGAAGCTCGTCGAAAGAAGTCTTGACTTGCAGACTTTGTAATAGCTTAGAAAATGTCTTTAAATTTGTAGTTAGCATGTTACTTAGGGTTAGGATTAGGTGTTAATCCTATAACCCAAGTAGGGGCAAATTGGGCCCGAGTTTGGACTGGTTTGGGCCAAGTTTGGAGCCCAAACTAGTAAGTTGTAAGGGTCTGGCGGTGGCACCGCCAGACTGGGCGGTGGCACCGCCCATCGCCAGTGCAACGGTCGACAAGCGGTGGCACCGCCAGCCTCGGGAACTCAAGGGAATTCAAATTTTGGAGATCAAATTTGAATCCTCTTGGGGTCTATAAATACCCCCCCAATTCTCAGCAGAGAACACAACCTTTTGAGAAGCTAGAAGTTGAGAAAAGCTTTAGGAAAAGTCTTGTTTTTAATAGCTTGAGTGTTCTCCTCCTATCTTTTTATTGAAATCTTTGTAAAAGGGTGAACCACTTATAAGAGGTTGTAAGAGGGGTGTAAGAAGGAGGTTGATCTTCGCCTAGTAAAGGAAGATCATTAGTGGATGCCGGTGGCCTCGACGGAAGAGGAATCGGAGGAGTGGATGTAGGTCACGATTGACCGAACCACTATAAACTACCGTCTTCTTTGGTTTGCATTTTATTCTTGTCATTTACATACTACAAACTACTTTACTTAGTCACTACGCTTCCATACGCTTCTAAGTTATTAAGCTTTTCAAGTTCGGTTTTTTATCGTACGAAAGATTTTTCCAAAACCGAAGTTTTAATCCGCTGCACTAATTCACCCCCCCCTCTTAGTGCCGCTCCGATCCTAACAAACTCATTGTAATTCTATCCGGTAAAATGAAATAATTATAAAATTTTAAAATAATAGATAGGAATATATCATTGCCTCCTCCTGTACTCTTCTCTCTGCCCGAAGCTACTTTACCATATAGCAACGATCAAATAGGATTCTTTTTTCCCCAAGATCGTTTATTTATTTAGGGGCTCCAATCTCTACTCAACCATAAACTTTATTTTATCTTGTACACTGCATTACTTCATTTTTCACATTTTTGTGAAATTATCATGACGAGATTACTGCCTATTTTACAAAAGGATAAAAGGTCCCTAAATATGTCTATCGAGACTCTATAGCAAATAATCCGATGATATATGTTATTAATTTTTATTATCTAAAAATATTTTAATTTAAGAATCGAATAAGTTTTGTTGTGTACACCGACATATGTAACCAACTTAACTTATTCTTGTTACATATGTATGTATGTATATATTTATATATACACATATATATATATACATATACACACATATATATATACATATATATATACATATACATACATATGTATAGACATATATATACATATATTTATATATACATACATACATACATAAATATATATATATATATATATGTATATATGTATGTATGTATGTATATATATATATACATACATACATATATATATACATACATATATATATATATATACATACATATAGGGAGAGAGAAAGAGAGGTTCAACTAAAAGCATATGTTTAGGTCTCATATGTCAAGGTCTCAAATTAATTATTAGCAGCCAAACATATTCTATATTTCTCAAAGGAACGTAAATGAATCTAAGTTCTCTAAATGCTTTCAGCATCATAGATCATATTTAATAGAGTTAATTAATAATTTTAAATCCCTTTGACCAATTTGATACGATGAATTGAGGACTCATACTTCATAATAACACATTCTACCTCAGGTCTCTCTCTCTCTCTCTCTCTCTCTCTCTCTCTCTCTCTCTCTCTCTCTCTCTCTCTCTCTCTTTAATATATATAATATACTAATACAAAATCCGCTCTACCGGTAGAACACATATATTTCAGGTTTTCTATTACAATGAAAATTAAATAATCTCAAAACATGTCACTTAATTATGAGTATGTATTTAAGTAGAAATCATCGATTGCTTGAGGATCCTTATTAAAACGTTTAAATTGTTTGGGAAGGAGTCCAATATCAAATTTACATAACCTCACAAACATTTACTATTTGGATACAAAACAAGGATTCATGCTTGGAATTTTACAATCGACTTCATCCACACTCTCAATATCGCCCTTAAAACGGAAAAAATCAAACTCTACAACTTTCAATAATTTGAAGTATTGTCCATAATATCACACCTTATTTTTTAGTCAAATTTAAGTCTGATTTTATGTTATCGGTGTCATCACCCCCACTCAAAGGTACTCGAGCTCCTTCAGAGCTCGACTCACCAAAATACTTAAGCTGAAGTTAATAATAATAATATACTCATTAAATCCTTATAAGCCAATCTTAATTTTACCCACTTTTAATATGGGACTAATCAGGGGTGTTACAATCACCCCGACTCAAAAATGGGCAAGATTAAGATTGGCTTATAAGGGTCTGATGAGTATACTACTATAACTTCAGCTTAAGCATTTTGGTCAGTGGTTTAAACCAAACAAAGTTGATAGGCCAGTTAGCCAATCAGACCCGGGTCATGACATTTGATATCAGAGCATGGTCTAGGGCCTATAGGTGTATTAGGTCCTTTGATTGACTCTAACCGATGATTGTCTTTAACCTATTATAGGAGTAATGGAGCCAATTCCAGAGATTAGTCATCTTGTCACTCGGGGTGCTCATGATCGTAATACTACTAGTCTACGGACTTGGAGAGGTGTTCAAACAAATAATAACTTGGAAGCTCCACGCACCGTAGAGCAACCCAGTCCTCCCGTACACTTGTCACTAATTATGGGCCAGCTTCTCCGACTTTGTAGAATGCCCCTCATGCCCCAGCACCCGTCGATGCTTAAGATGACGTACACGGAGTCCTCAATGCTATTAGAGGATACTTTGAGCATCAGGAAGAATGAGATAAAATTTCATGGGGTAGGAGTAATACCTTAGATCACTTTAAGAGATTGGGACCACTAGTTTTTTAAGGCAAGCCCGATCCAATCTTTGTTGAACATTGGATTCGTCAAGTGAAAAAGATATTAGAAGCTATCGAATGTAGGAAAAATCAGAAAGTGCCTTTCACTTCTTTCATTTTGGAAGAAAAGGCGACACTTGGTGGACCTCAAAAAGGAGGATGTTAGAGGCTAGATGTAATGTGGTAACTTGGGAGCAATTTAAAGATGCATTTTATGAGCAATTCTTTCCTAATTCAGTTCTCTTTGAGAAACAACAAGAATTTCTTAGCATCCACCAAGGAAATAAAACTGTAATGGAATATGATCATCATTTCACTGAGTTGGCTCAGTTCTCTCCACATATTACTTTTAATGAAAGTCAAAGAGCTCGTCATTTTAAGAGGGGACTTTGATCATCAATTAGAAAGTCTATTGCAGTACTGATTTTACCAACATATACTGAAGTATTAAATCGAGCTTTGGTGGTAGAGAAATTGGATAATGAATTACAACAAGCAAAGGATCGAAAGCAACCTTTTAGTGCTACATCATTTACGTATGGCAGATCATATTCTGGACCCTCAAAGAAAGGTAAAGGCAAACAGTTTGGGCATCAACAAGCAGGAGCTCCTAGTAATCAAGTCGTCATAAGATGCTATTTCTGTGAAGACATATCATGTTTCTACCTCATGCCCCATGGGACAATGCGTATATTTTTATTGTCAACAACCAGGGCACATGTCGAAGGACTGCCCTCGGAAGCAACATCAACGCCGAACTCCACCCGAAACAGTTGGACAGCAACAGCTAGGACCTAAAGAGGGAGGACATGCAAGAGTCTTCGCACTGACTCATCAAGATGTTGAAGCCTCAGGATCTATTATTAAATGTATCATCACACTTTGTGGTATGCCAGCATCTATGCTTATAGATTCTGGTTCTACGCATTCTTTTATATCACCCTATTTTGCTATAAAACTACATAAGAATTGTGAGATAATGAATAATGCATTAATGGTAGTAACGCCAGTTGGAAACTCTTTGATAGTTGATCAGATATATAGAAATTGTGTTATTACTATTGAAAGTCATAATTTTGCTAGTAGATCTTATTCTACTAGAATTTTAATATTTTGATGATATCTTAGATATGGACTAGCTTTCAGCATACCATGCAAGTGTCGATTGTTTTCGGAAGACTTATTACTTTCTCACCTTTAGATCAACCACCTTTCAAGTTTATTGGGATTCAAGAAAAGCTCCCTCCTATTATTTCAGCCTTGAGTGCTACCCAACTATTATTGAAAGGATGTCAGGGGTACTTATCCTTCATATCTAGAGAAGAATCTAAGAAGCCAATATTAAAGGACATCCCTATTGTATGGGATTTTCTAGATATGTTTCTTGAAGATCTACTAGCACTGCCACTAAACAGACAGATTGAATTTACAATTGATCTTCTACCTATCACTGCACCTATTTCTAAACCCCATATAGAATGACACCAATTGAGTTGGAGGAGTTAAAGAAACAGATCCAAGAGATTTTGGACAAGGGTTTTATTCGACCCAATGTATCGCCTTGGGGTGCCCCTGTCCTATTTGTAAAGAAGAAAGATTGATCTATGTGACTATACATCGATTATAGATAACTCAACCAAGTGACCATAAAGAATAAATATCCTCTTCCCCAAATAGATGACCTGTTTGATCAACTTCAAGGTACTCAAGTATACTTAAATATTGATTTAAAATCTGGGTATCATCAACTGAAGATAAGGGAAGGTGACAAAAACTACCTTTAGAACAAGATATAGTCATTATGAATTCTTAGTAATGTCTTTTGGACTCACAAATGCACCGGTTGCCTTTATGGATCTCATGAATAGGGTGTTCCACCCTTATCTTGATAAATTTGTAATTGTGTTCATTGATGATATTTTGATCTACTCTAAAAGCATAACAGAGCATGAACACCATCTTAAGACAGTTTTGGAAGACCTAAGGCAAGAGAAAATATATGCCAAATTAAGCAAGTGCAACTTCTGGCTCAATGAAATTATGTTTCTCGGTCATGTAATTTCGAGCGCTGGCATATCTATTGACCCTCACAAGATTGAAGCTATGATAAAATGGAAGCAGCCTTCTAATGTTTCAGAGATTAGAATCTTCTTGGGTTTGACTGGATACTATAGAAAATTCATAGAAGGCTTTTCAAAAATAGCAGTACCATTGACCAAGTTGACACAAAATAATATAAAGTTCATGTGGGTTGATAAATGTCAACAAAGTTTTCAAGAATTGAAGAAGAAATTAACCAGTGCTCCTATCTTAGTGATTCCTTCAGGGGGAGAAGGTTTTATAGTGTATAGCGATGCCTCACTACAAAGGCTTAGTTGCGTTTTAATGCAAAACGAGATGGTAGTTACTTATGCATCGAGGCAATTAAAGCCTCATGAGAAGAACTATCCTACTCATGACTTAGAGCTAGCAGCTATCATTTTTGCACTGAAAATTTGGAGGCATTATCTCTATGGACAGACTTTCGAAATCTTCACAGATCATAAGAGTCTCAAATATATTTTCATACAGAAAGATTTAAATATGAGACAAAGAAGGTGGTTGGACTTTCTATAGGATTATGATTTTAATATTAACTACCATCCTGGGAAAGCTAATGTAGTTACTGATACCTTAAGCAGAAATACCTATAGTCTTATAGCCTATATGAATATTCAAAGGAATCTATGATGACGGAGTTGGCAGACTTAAAATGTAAACTTTTATTAGAGACAAATAAATGTTTTCTTACGTGTTTGATGGCACAATCATATTTGGTGGAAAATGTTAAAGAATGTCAGAAGGAAGATACATATCTTCAAATGATAATTAAGAAAAGAGTTCAAGGATCTAGACCTGAATTCCTCCAAGCCGAAGATGGTTCTATTACATTCCATGATCGACTTTGTATTCCCGAAAGCTATCCAATAAAGATGCAATTATTGGAGGAGGCACATAGATCAAAATTTAACATCCATCCCGGGACTACTAAGATGTATCGAGATTTATGTCAAAACTACTGATGGCGTGGTATAAAGAGAGATATAGCAGAGTTTATTTCTCAATGTCTGATATGCCAATAGGTGAAGATAGAACATCGTGTACCTATGGAAAAATTACAAAGGATTTCGATTCCTGAATGGAAGTTGGAGCAAGTCACTATGGATTTTGTGACATGATTACCTAAGATTGTGAAAGGATATGATAGAATTTGGGTAATAGTAGATAGACTTACTAAATCTACTCACTTCCTCCTTATTAACAAGAAGTATTCATTTGATAAACTAGTAAGCTTATATATTAAGGAAATTATCTTGTATATTAGGATGAGGTGGGAGAACGAAAGCTTTTGGGGCCTCAATTAATTCAAAAAGATGCTGATAATATTCGAATTATACGCCAAAGATTATTAACAGCTCAAAGTCGTCAAAAAAGTTATGCAGATCGAAGGCAAAGAGATCTAGAGTTCGAAGTTGGTAAACACGTCTTCTTAAAGGTGTCGCCAACCAAGGGAGTTATGAGGTTTGGTCAAATTGGGAAGTTAGCCGCAAGATTTATTGGCCCATTTGAGATCTTACAAAAGGTTGGGCTTGTGGCATACAGATTGACATTGCCCCCGGCTTTGGCTAGCATCCATGATGTATTCCATGTGTCTATGCTTCAAAGATATATCAGGGATCTATCACATGTCATATCTTATCAACCTCTACAACTACGAGATGATGCCACTTTTAGAGAACAACCAACCCAGATCTTGGAAAGAAAAAAATATGTTTTAAGGAATAAAACTATACCTTTGGTAAAGATTTGTTGGCAATACCATTCAAACCAAGAGGCAACGTGGGAAAGAGAAGAAGATTTGCGAGAGCAGTATCCTCATCTATTCTATTAAGGTGAGTTAAATTTAGGGACCAAATTTCCTATAGGATGGGAGAAATGTAATCAAATCAAACATTTAAGTTAGGAATTAAATTTTGTTTTCCTTACTTTCCATTGTAATTTAGAAAATCTTAATATATTTCCTTGTTTGTTAATACGAATTAGGAAATAACTATTAAGCATTCTAAATAGGGTGATATCATATTTGTTAGTATATTAAAGAAAAATAATTTATATTAGATAAATATAAAAATAAAAATATATTTCCTTTAATGGAGGTTCACCTCCTCCTATTTAAGGGGAGGGATTTCTCTCATTCGTTCCTCACCTAGTCGAGCTTGGAGGAAAGAGAAGTTATATCCTGCTAATGAGAGGTAAGTTTCCCTACTTTTTTTTATTATAAAAGTTTCAGTTTATATTTTGATTCTTTAAATGTTGAAAGTTTTATAGTTTAAAAAATATTTATCAATTCTTTAAATATCAAAATTTTTATTTTACATTAAAATAATCAGTTAAAGTTTTTATAATGTTCTTAACCCATGATTAAGATTTTCATTATAGATTTAAATATGTTAAAAATGTATATATTTTATATGACATTTTTTGGCATTACAATTTATCTTTAATCTTATTTGGATTAAAATCTCGTTAGATTAAAATATGTTATCTAAAATCTTTTTTTGATATTCTTTCATCTGAAATTTAAAATATGCTATTCTGAATGATTTAAAATTTGATTAGAATATATTGAAATTTTATATGTATTGAAAGAATGTTTCTATTTGAATTTAGAAGGTTATTTCCTTATATTAAAGCTTATTTTCTGGTCTATCTTTTAATGTATTATGATTTATATTCATATTTAGAATGTTATTTCCTTGTATTAAAACTTATCTCCTTATCTATCATTTAATGTGTTATTATATTTTTATTTATATTGTTAATGAATTTATATTGCGATATGAAATTAGATATTACTTGGATTGAAATTGCTCACAGACCAGGCCAAACCCATAGGTCAGGCCACAGCCCACTGGCTAGGCTTAGTCAGTAGACCAGGCCCAGCTCATAGGATAGGCCCAACCCACAAGTCAGGCCTTGGCCCATAGGCTAACCTAGCCCAACCTTCATGTTGAATCTCGTATTTTCATGATGAAACTACTTGATATATGTTTATGATTTAATCTACGTTTTGAGTGACATAGGATGCTTCGATCAGGATGAGACAATTAAAGCAGGAAAATCATGTTGTGCCGAAGGAACATGTCAGAAGATTGGACGTCGGGCCGGTGGATCGGTCGACGTATCGACAGAAGGCTTCGGGCCGTGGAATCGGGCATCGGGCCAAGAAGAGCGGGTATTGTGCTAAGGATATCGGAGTTGCGGAGTCAACTGGCCGATTGGGCAATAGGCTGCAGAAGAGGACGATGCGCCGAAGAATCGGACGAAGCGTCGAGGGACCAATGACATGTCGGACAACTTGGTTAATTGCTTAGGATTAATTGTCTCGATCGAAGTTTTGTTTTTGTTGTGCAAGATTAACTATGATAACGATGAAGACATTAAGCGAAACAAAGTGTCGGAGTCAAGCACGAAGGATTTGTTGCGAGTTCGAGAGTTCGACGGAAGTCCGAAGGTTCGTCGGGAATGCTACCGGAGCTCACCGAGAAAGATCGGAGCTTGCCGAAGAAGCTCATTGGAACTCGCTAAGATCAAATCGTGAAGTCTAGGAGCTTGCCGGGAGTCCGCAGAATGGTTTCTGAGAGTTCATCGGAAGACCGCCGGAAGTTTGCCGGAAGCTCGCCAAAAGAAGTCTTGACTTGCGAACTTTGGAATAGCTTAGAAAATGTCTTTAAATTCATAGTTAGCATATTAATTAGGGTTAGGATTAGGTGTTAATCCTATAACCCAAGTAGGGGCCAATTAGGCTCAAGTTCGGACTGGTTTGGGCCAAGTTTGGAGCCAAACCAAGTGAGCTGAAATAGTGAAAGAGGTGGCACCGCCAGGGTTGGAGGTGGCACCGCTCAGGAGAGGATCTCCCAGCGAAGCTGGGCGGTGCAACCACCCCAGGCAAGATGTGGCACCGCCTGGGCTCAGTCTCCGAGCGAGACTGGGCGGTGCAACCTCTCTTGACAGAGGTAGCACCGCCTGAGCTCGGTCTTCGAGCTCTAGCAGGAGAGGAGCAACCGCCTCAGTCAGGAGGTGGCACCGCCTGGGGCTCAGTCTCCGAGCTCTGCCAGGCGGTGCAACCTCTCCAATCAGGAGGTGCAACCGCCTGATCCCGGAATTCCGGGATTTGATCGTTTTGAGCTCCAAATTTGAATTGGGTTGGGGCCTATAAATACCCCACCCATTCAGCACAGAAAGAGCAATTGATCCACACCGAATTCCTGATCTTTTCTGTGATTCTAAGAGCTCAAATTTGTGTAAAGTCCAAAAGTTCTCCTCTTTCTATTCTTCAAGTCTTGAGTTGTAAAGAGAGGAGAGAAAGGATCTGTAAGGGTTGTCTCCTGAGCCTGTCAAAAGGAGAGAAACTGTAAAAGGGCAGTTGGCCTTCGCCTATTGAAGGAAGGCCTCTAGTTGACGTCGGCAACCTCATCAGTGGAGGAAGCCAAAAGTGGAGTAGGTCAAGGCTGACCGAACCACTCTAAATCTCTGGTTTGCATTTATTTTGAGCACTTTATCATTACTGCAAACCTCCTACATAGCTACTGCCCTCTGCGCTTTTACGAACGATTCTCTTAGTTCAGATCTTTCCGAATCTGCATTAAGACGTAAATCGGTGTTTTCGTACGATCTTTACATTGCAGTTTACGTTAATGTATTGATTCCATTTATAACTGCAAACGGCTTTCTGCGCATTCATAAAACGCTTTTCAAAGTTCAGTATCTGCGTTTAGACGTAAAACTACGTTTAGACGTAAAACTGCGTTTAGACGTAAAACTGCGTTTAGACGTAAAACTGCGTTCAGACGCAAAACTACGTTTAGACGTAAAACTGCGTTTAGACGTAAAACTGCGTTTAGACGTAAAACTGCGTTTAGACGTAAAACTGAGTTTAGACGTAAAATTGCGTTTAGACGTAAAACTACGTTTAGACGTAAAACTGAGTTTAGACGTAAACTGAACTTGGACGCAATCTGCGCTTAGTCACAAACTGCGATTAAATACAAACTGTGAATCGGCTTTTGCATCATAATAGATTTTATCAAACGAACGCAGCTTTCGGTTTTAAATTGCTGTAAGATTTCCGCTGCACTAATTCACCCCCCCCCCCCCCTCTTAGTGCTCTCGATCCTAACAATTGGTATCAGAGCGGGGTATTTCTCATTTCGGATTTACACCCGAGAGAAATGGCTCTTCAAGAGGACTTTTCGGTCTTTTGTCCACCGTTCTTTAACGGATTGGACTACACTTATTGGAAAACTCGAATGAGAGTTTTCTTGATTTCTCTAAATCTGGATTTATGGAATATCGTTGAAAACGGTTTTCAACTTCCCTCTAAACCGACGAACGAATGGTCGGATTTGGAGAAGAAGTATTTCTCTTTAAACGCAAAGGCTATGAATGCCTTATTTTGCGCTTTGGACAAAAATGAGTTCAATCGGATTTCTACGTGTGAAACAGCTTTTGACATTTGGCGAACACTTGAAATCACGCACGAGGGAACTAGTAGTGTCAAAGACTCGAAAGTTAACTTTTTATTACATGATTTCGAGCTTTTTCGAATGCAACCAAGCGAGACTATAGGCGACATGTACACCCGTTTCACGGATGTCGTCAATAGTTTAAGAGCTCTTGGAAAATGTTTTTCGGACTTTGAACTCGTAAACAAGATTTTGCGTTCTCTTTCTAAGAAGTGGGATTCAAAAGTAACTGCAATACAAGAAGCTAAAAACCTAAACAACTTACCACTTGAAGAACTAATTGGTTCATTGATGACATATGAAATGGTGCACAATGCACATGATGAACATGTTGAACACAATCACCTTCCAAAGAACATGAAGGATTTAGAACTCTGGACAAATGAATGCCACTTGAGCGATGACTCAAGTGATGAGGACAATGATGAACAAAACAACCTTCCAAAGAACAGGAAGGATTTGGGACATAGAACATTTGAAGACCACTCGAGCATAAGCTCAAGTGATGGTGAACTTAAACTACAAATGAAACGAAAATTAAAAAGCAAAAAGAATCGAACTACTTGCTTTAAACGCAAAAAGAAGAACAAAAATTGGGATGAATCGAGCTCCTCCGAAGAAAAGAAAGTCAACAAAAGCAAGGCGGCAAACTACGCCTTAACAGCCTACAATGATGAGGTAATCGAAATCCCCCTAATTTATTTTGAAATTACTTGATGCTTTCATGATGTATTTTTCTCTTTTAGTTTAGAATTAATTTTCTTAAAAATTACATGTTAAAAAAAAAATTATTATGATCATACTAAGTAATTTCGAAAATGATAATATTGCATATTTTATGATAAACAAATAAAATGATCTTGATTGAAAATATGAAATCATGGTTAAGAAGTAATAATGTGTATTACATTATTTCCATTGTTATTTCTCGATTTTGATTAAAGATCATGTTTGATTTGAAGAAATGCATAATGATGAAATTAAATATTTTGATTAACAATTTTATGCATGAGATTTTAAGCCGATGATAAGCATGTGTTATTCTCATGAGTATATTTGAAAAACTATGGCAAAAATATGCTCGAATGCATGAACGTGTTAAGATTATTTTTCAGACATTCTTGATTCAATGTTCAAAACACTTAATTGCCATGATGATTTTACACTATAACATGTTGGAAATTATATTTTTTGGATACATAAATTTTTATGATCATGAGCATGTTTTATCTTCATAATTGAACTTGAAAATCTATAGCAAAATCTTATCCGAATGCATGAAAGTACTAATTTCATTTTCGGATTCACTTAACAATTGGTATCCTAACAATCGGATTTTCTCATACACTTATGAAAAATATTTTTCTAAAATGGATTTGATGAAATGATTCCTGCTTATAAATTCCATCTTGAAATATGAATGATAGTGTCTTTGCTTGCAAAGATTTGTTTCACATACATATCTCCTATGATTCATGTGTAGAAAAAGAATTTATAAATCATAATACAATGAGATTTCTTATGCAAAAATAAAGTGCTTTTGTGATTCTTTGCTAAAGAGAATAATTATTAAAATCATGATCTTGATAATTATAACATGAAGCTCTTTATAAATCAAGATCGTTCATTATGCTCCCTACATTTATCAAAAATGAGTTCTTCAAATGAAATGCAACTTGTCTTTTGATTTCATGATATTTTGTGAATTTCGAAATTAATTTTAATGACTTGATTATGAGTTTCAAGTTGACGATTTGATTTGAATAAGTTATGTCTAAATCATAATCATGATCTTGCAAAATTGAAATCACAAATAATATCTTTTGGTATTCATAAATTGATACTCAAAATATGAAAGTATTGGTATTCATGACTTGATTTTGATTGAAACATTACATGCTTAAATTAATCATTCTTCTATGTTTCAAAAATTCTTTAAATGCCTTATGTGATGACTGAAAATTAATTTGCTTTATGATGAATCACGAATCATGACTTGATCTATGATATTGAAATATTTTAATCATGATTCTTGGTTATATAATTACTTTGCCCTATTAAAAGGATTTGTTGAATGGATCATGTCCTTCTTGAACTTTCTTGATATCATGACAAGATTTTGTAATATGGCCTGTATAATAATTAAAAAATTTTGGCCATTGATTTCTCCCTTCTTTTCGACAAAAACAAAGGGGAGAAAGCTTTTGCTAGTTAGAACATGCAAAGAAAAGCAAGTGCAATCTTGCACATGAAGCAAGTGTTGAATTGCCATGATTGAACCTAAGAATCTTGCTATGCTTTTGTGCTTATATGTTGTGATGAAAATATAGCTTAATGTTATAAAAACGTGCATATATTTTAAAATAGCTAGAGCTACTTCTCCTTTTGTTGATGATAAAGGGGGAGAAATATATGAATTGATACTATAAGTCCCATATTTGAATTTTCATCATGTTAAGATATCAAGAACTTCATCGTAATTCTACTTGATGATATCTTGCCATGTGATGAAATGCACGATTTGTTGCTAAAATGATGCATGCAATACTTATGCTTTCTACGTAATGTATTGCATATGATATGAACCTTGATTAAAATTACCTTGATTTGAATTCAAGGTTTATCTCAATTATGGAATTTTGAAATAAAAATGATTACTCACCTTTGTCATGATTTAGAAATTGACAGAAAGGGTTTTCCCTTCTTTTTGACAATGACTAAGGAGGAGATAACTTGCATGCACAATTCAAGAAGAAAGCAAATTTTCACTTCTCAAAAGAGAAGAAATTGCTATCTTGAACATCTTAAGAAACAAAAAGAACAAAGGTGCTATCTTGCCTATCTCAAGAAGCAAAACATGCTAACTTGCGCATCTAGCAAAGTGGACAAAATTTTCATATTTCAAGAAGCAAGAGTTGCCTTCTTGAACATCTCTAATTTGCTAGCTTGCATGATGTAGAACTTGCTGTCTTGAACATCTCTAATTTTCATACCAAGTGCTATCTTGTATGCTATAAAACTTGCATATCTAAAACTTGATAGCTTGAATATTCTAAGTATGATTCAACACTTGCTATATTTTCTAGCAAAATTGCATGATGATAAAACTTGATATTATGTTTTTCATACAATGAGTTGAACCAATATCACAAACACTTGATTGTGATACTTCTCCTTTTTGTTGATGACAAAGGGGGAGAAGTATGTTGATGAAAGTATGTTGATGACATGACATGTGATATAAGTTTATGCATATGTTCATGTTGACGTGTTGCAAGTATTCATGATGAATATTGCAATGACTTGAATTCAGTTTGAATTCAAGGTTCTATCAATATGGCATATTGATAGGGGGAGTTTGTTTAAACTCCGGGAGTTAAGTTTAACTCCGTCATCAAGTAGTTGTCATCATCAAAAAGGGGGAGATTGTTGAATCTCGTATTTTGATGATGAAACTACTTGATATATGTTTATGATTTAATTTGCATTTTGAGTGACGCAGGATGCTTCGATCAGGATGAGACAATTAAAGCAGGAAAATCATGTTATGCCGAAGGAACATGTCAGAAGATTGGACGTCGGGCCGGTGGATCGGTCGACGTATCGACAGAAGGCTTCGGGCCGTGGAATCGGGCATCGGGCCAAGAAGAGCGGGTATTGTGCCAAGGATATCGGAGTTGCGGAGTCAACTGGCCGATTGGGCAATAGGCTGCAGAAGAGGACGATGCGCCGAAGAATCGGACGAAGCGTCGAGGGACTAATGACATGTCGGACAACTTGGTTAATTGCTTAGGATTAATTGTCTCGATCGAAGTTTTGTTTTTGTTGTGCAGGATTAACTATGATAACGATGAAGACATAAAGCGAAACAAAGTGTCGGAGTCAAGCGCGAAGGATTTGTTGCGAGTTCGAGAGTTCGACGGAAGTCCGAAGGTTCGTCGGGAATGCTACCGGAGCTCGCCGAGAAAGATCGGAGCTTGCCGAAGAAGCTCATTGGAACTCGCTAAGATCAAATCGTGAAGTCTAGGAGCTTGCCGGGAGTCTGCAGAATGGTTTCCGAGAGTTCATCGGAAGACCGTCGGAAGTTTGCCGGAAGCTCGCCAGAAGAAGTCTTGACTTGCGGACTTTATAATAGCTTAGAAAATGTCTTTAAATTCATAGTTAGCATATTAATTAGGGTTAGGATTAGGTGTTAATCCTATAACCCAAGTAGGGGCCAATTAGGCTCAAGTTCGGACTTGTTTGGGCCAAGTTTGGAGCAAAACCAAGTGAGCTGAAATAGTGAAAGAGGTGGCACCGCCAGGGTTGGAGGTGGCACCGCTCAGGAGAGGATCTCCCAGCGAAGCTGGGTGGTGCAACCGCCCCAGGCAAGAGGTGGCACCGCCTGGGCTCAGTCTCCGAGCGAGACTGGGCGGTGCAACCTCTCCTGACAGAGGTAGCACCGCTTGAGCTCGGTCTTCGAGCTCTGGCAGGAGAGGTGCAACCGCCTCAGTCAGGAGGTAGCACCGCCTGGGGCTCAGTCTCCGAGCCAGACTCAGGCGGTGCAACCGCCCCTGACAGAGAGGTGCAACCGCCTGGGCTCAGTCTCCGAGCTCTACCAGGCGGTGCAACCTCTCCAGTCAGGAGGTGCAACCGCCTGATCCCGGAATTCCGGGATTTGATCGTTTTGAGCTCCAAATTTGAATTGGGTTGGGGCTTATAAATACCCCACCCATTCAGCACAGAAAGAGCAATAGATCCACACCGAATTCCTGATCTTTTCTGTGATTCTAAGAGCTCAAATTTGTGTAAAGTCCAAAAGTTCTCCTCTTTCTATTCTTCAAGTCTTGAGTTGTAAAGAGAGGAGAGAAAGGATCTGTAAGGGTTGTCTCCTGAGCCTGTCAAAATGAGAGAAACTGTAAAAGGGCAGTTGGCCTTCGCCTATTGAAGGAAGGCCTCTAGTTGACGTCGGCAACCTCATCAGTGGAGGAAGCCAAAAGTGGATTAGGTCAAGGCTGACCGAACCACTCTAAATCTCTGGTTTGCGTTTATTTTGAGCACTTTATCATTACTGCAAACCTCCTACATAGCTACTGCCTTCTGCGCTTTTACGAACGATTCTCTAAGTTCAGATCTTTCCGAATCTGCATTAAGACGTAAATCGGTGTTTTTGTACGATCTTTACATTGCAGTTTACGTTAACGTATTGATTCCATTTATAACTGCAAACTGCTTTCTGCGCATTCATAAAACGCTTTTCAAAGTTCAGTATCTGCGTTTAGACGTAAAACTACGTTTAGACGCAAAACTGCGGTTAGACGTAAAACTGCGTTTAGACGCAAAACTGCGTTTAGACGTAAAACTGCGTTTAGACGTAAAACTGCTTTTAGACGTAAAACTGAGTTTAGACGTAAAACTGCGTTCAGACGCAAAACTGCGTTTAGACGTAAAACTGCGTTTAGACGTAAAACTACGTTTAGACGTAAAACTGAGTTTAGACGTAAACTGAACTTGGACGCAATCTGCGCTTAGTCGCAAACTGCGATTAAATACAAACTGTGAATCGGCTTTTGCATCATAATAGATTTTATCAAACGAACGCAGCTTTCGATTTTAAATTGCTGTAAGATTTCCGTTGCACTAATTCACCCCCCCCCCCCCCCCCCCTCTTAGTGCTCTCGATCCTAACACTTCATGGGCAGTCACATGCGACGCACATGACCGGTCCATGGGCTAGGGCTGGGCCAACTTTGTATGATGCATGCTCAGTTATGTATAATGCACATGACCAATAGATGGGCTGACCTAATCTAACCCAATATTATTATTGAATTTGAGTCCAAATATTGATTGAACTAAACTAGGCTTGATTAGTCTTAGATCAATTGGTGATTCCGAATTAATTGACTTATTCAAGTTAGTTTAACCTAAATTGAACCAATTCTAGTCCAAATTATACTAGTCTAGGGTAGTTCCAGACTAGTTAAATAAGGATTAGAGGTCGGTTCAGTTAGGTTCTAGTAAATTGAGTTCAATTGGATCGATTGAACTAGAGTTCAAGTCAATTAAGGGCTAATTTGTATTATTTGATATTGATGATGTTTGAAAAAAAAATATTTTAAATGTGTTATTTAATCCCAATATGTACATGACCAGTGTGAGATTATATTATTTCCCTGCCGAGAGTGGGTAAGGCGATTCCCTTCGGGGATTAGCGGGTCGTTAGACGTGGTGGCTGGATGGTTCCTCCATCCGATGTTGGGAGGAACGTGTCCCCACTTTAGTAGGTGTGGGACACCACTCCATCCGCTATTGGGAGTGTGATATGAGTTTGCCTCCATCCGCTGTTAGGAGAACACAAACTCATCCCGTAGGATAAAGCCTCTCCATCCGCTGTTAGGGGAGTGCTCCTTCGGGTATTTGATATACGCCAATGGAATGATTGATTGAATTTTTATCATATATACATTTTGAGTTGACTTTTGGGGTTCCTACTCAGCGTTGCTAAATTTTCTTTATTTTTGATATTTAGAGCAGCGTCCCTTTAGTACTAAATCGAATTCTAGTGGAGAGCGGACCTTCCTCTACCACTAGGTAGAGCCACTTTGATGATTCTTGAAGTTAACATCACTATGTTTATTTTTTTATTTATGATTCGATAAATAAATAAATTATAATAAATATTTATAAATGATGAATAAAGTGATGTTTATCTACTTGACCCGTGTGGAAAAAAAAAATCCAGGATATGACATTTTTTATGAAGGATCAAAATAAAGTTATTGACCAGTTGGCTCATCAGACTCGGGTGATGAGAATCAAGCTCCATCAATATTCTTAAATCCCAAATCCCTTCGACATGGTTGAAATTGTTATACTTTGAAATATAAAATGTTATATGAGTTATATACATATAGGAAATTCTCTTATTGTGTTTGATGATTAAAAAAAAAGTTTATTCATAGCCCTTTTTCACTACTGATAATTTTTATTATTTATAATTTTTAGAAAATAATAAAAATATTATTTTATTATTTATAATCCTAATATTATTAATTCTCTTATTATGCTCTTCGTCAATATCACTATCGATAGCCAACGATTATAATCATCCTCCCTATTGATTTTGATGTTCACTCTCTTTGGTTTTTGAGGAAAGAAAAAAAAAATAAGAAGAGAAAAAAAGATAAAAGATAAAAAAGAATATTTTCATATAATTTAGAAATATTAAAAGTTTTTAAAATAAGATCGTAAATAGTGAAAAGATGATAAATAAAAACATTGAGTGGTATTTTTGATATTATGAGTAAATCCGAGGGGTGACAATTAGGACACAATATCCCTTGCTCATTCCACACCAAACTGCTACTGCTCGCTTCCTGTCATCACGTGGTGGCGTAAAAGAACAGGCCAAAATAGCCATCATAACACCGCCCCGCTCCCTGCCCACCCACCATTTCCGTCTCTTCTTGTTGGTGGAGCTCAGCTGCGCGTTCCGTCCGGGTCCCCGCGGCGATGAGACTGATCCCGGCGGGCTAAAGTCGCGCTTCACGCTATGTCTACGTCTGGGAGTGGTCGGTGGAGGCGGAGGAGGAGAGCGTCGCTGTGGCTCGCGCTGCTGCTGGTGACGAGCTTCTGGCGGTGCTTCGAGGGCAGCGAAGCAGCAACCGCGACCCGGCTCTTCTCGTTGATCTCCGGAGGTCACAGTGGGGGTCACGCAACGGTCCTCGGGCGGAGACCGGTCCCTCTCGGTACCTCCACGGCGGCGGCAGGTGTGGAAGACAGCAAGCGACGGGTCCCGAGCTGCCCCGACCCTCTGCATAACAGGCGATGAAGACGAACCACGTTGCGCTTCCTCGTAACTATAAGTGAGTACAGGTTACGGTAGCTTCTTTCATTTTCTGGTTCTCTTGCTGGTGGTGTATAGGCGATGAAGAGAAGACCTGAAGGCTTTGTATCGGTAGAATCTCCTGATGCTTGTTGGTAGCGATTTGTTAGTGAGAGGAGATTCTTGGCATACAGAACCCCAAATGTGTTTTATGTTGAGTGAGAAACCATGAGAACTCCGACTTAGATCCTAAATTTGTTTGCACCCCTTTGTCTCATCTTTGTACCTCCCATGATCTTATAATAGAAGGTCTTTCCTGCTCTGGCTTCTTTCTCTCGTCTCTGTTCGGTTCTTATGTGTTCTCTAGCCAAGAATAATACTTGTCGTGCATGAAGACCTCCACCCGAGGACTTCAACCAAACAAGAAACCCTAAATCTAAAGATTGCGAGCAGTGCTACATAATTCGATTGCATGGTTGATCAAGATCAGGAAGGAAGCTGAACCCAGGCTTTGGAAACCTCAGCTTGAATCTTAAGTGGCTTAAATACATCTTTTCCCCTTTAATTGTCACCTATTAAAAGGCATCTTTTGTTGATTTGGCCACCCACACACCGGAGTAGGTGGAAATCGGTCAAAGAGTCAACGCAGTGGCCTGGGCGAGCGTACGGTATTTCCGTAAATGTATGTAGTTTGAAGGGTATTTTAGTCCTATGAGTGCATCGTTTTCCGGGGCTGGATATAGTAGGGGGAGGAGCACAGGTACGTGACGTCATGATTACACGTACACGTTCAATTCTGCGATACGTTTATGGGACCCTCTATCAGCATAAACTCTCCGATGCTATCACAAATTCATCCGTTGATGCATTGACAATCTCTAATCTAACGGTTAAGATTTTAGCCGCATGAGACTGTCGTCGTTAGAGGAGGGAGTTGGTTGGACAGCGAATCAACGTCTGGTTTGACCGGGGTTTAACTCAACTCCACCTCCTTCCCTAACTAAATCCACGTTTTGTGATTGTCAATTGTGATCCCTGGTTTGTTCTATTGGCATCTCCGTTGAGAAGAAGTTTTACGATGATTTTAAAATATTCTCAAATTATTTTACCGAAGAATTTGGTGGCACGTGCGAGCACGCGACTTCGTTCTCCGTATGAAGTAGAAAAAACAACAACGGTGTGAAGCACACGATTAAGTTGGGAAGCATCCAAGTGACTGATCTCAGCCGGGAACAAATAAAACCATATGCAACTGCGAGATGCAGCAGCCACATGCTTCAACTGAAGCTGAGAGCACGCATCAGCAGTTGCGAGTCTGCTTGCACTGATGAGGATATAAACAGGAATAACCTTTGTATATGAACAAATACTAGAAGACCAAAATACGCAGCGGAATAAAATGGAAACATAATCAAACAGAACACCAAGATATACGTGGAAAACCCCTTCAATGTGAAGGGTAAAAACCACGGGGCAAACTAGAGATAATCCACTATAAGAATAATGAATATACAAATCTCAATCTCTTGCCCAAACCCCTAGCAACAACCACAAGAGAATAACTGGGATACAATGATCACGTCATTGCCCACAATATCTAAAACCTCCCCAAGTAATCACAGCAAGAGTCTACTGTAGATTTGATTTAACCTGAGATGAGAACACTGCTAGATGATTGTGAACAGTCTCTCTACGGTCCTTGTCTTCTTCCCTTTCTTTCTCTTCCTTTTCTGCATTGTTCTCCTTCTCTTTGGAATCTCATAGCTACAAAGATCTGCCTCGTTGCTGCCTTTTTATAGCTTTAATCTGCCTCTAAAACGCAGCCACCACACCCCCCTAATCTTAATTAGGGTTAGGTTAAGAGGGGGTGTGGGCTGATAAAGCCCACATGGGCTGAATATGGGCCATCAGCCCAACAACCTCCCCTTCAGCCCATAAGGGAGGCTGTCCCATGACTCCTCAATGTGAAGCCATACCGACCAACTGTCGGCATATCTCCTGTCTTTCTTTTGGTAAGGTCTTCGTCAACATGTCTGCTCCGTTGTCATCTGTATGAATTTTCTGAAGCTGCAACTGCTTCTCTTCAAATACATTTCGAATCTAGTGGTATCTGACATCTATATGCTTTGACTTGGAATGAAACATTGGGTTCTTACACAAATGGATGGCACTATAGCTATCACAATGCACCACATAATTTTCTTGTTTCAAGCCCCAATTCTTGTAAGAATTCTTTCATCCATAACATTTCTTTGCATACCTCTGTAGCAGCAATATATTCTGCTTCTGTGGTGGAGAGAGCAATACACCTTTGTAACCTAGATTGCCATGACACAGCTCCCCCTACAAAAGTAAGTACATAACCTGAAGTAGACTTCCTTGTATCTATATCTCTTGCCATATCTGCATCTGTGTAACATGTTAACACAGGTGGTCCACCTCCAAAGCTTAAACAAACCTTAGAGCTCCCTTTGAGATATCTAAAAATCCACTTCACTGCTGCCCAGTGCTCTTTGCCTGGATTTGCAAGAAATCTGCTAGTAACACCCACTGCATATGCGATGTTTGGCCTCGTACATACCATTGCATACATTAAACTTCCAACTGCTGAAGCATAAGGAACCTTTTGCATTTTCTCCTTCTCCTCATCACTTGACGGACTCTGTTCTGAGCGCAACTTAAAGTGACCTGCAAGAGGAGAACCAACTGGCTTAGCATTGCTCATACTAAATCTTTCTAATACCTTCTCGATGTATTTCTCCTGTGATAACCAAATCTTCTTGTTTTTCCTGTGACGAAAAATCTACATGCATAGTATTTGCTTTGCTGGCCCCATGTCCTTCATTGCAAAAGACTCACTCAGTTCCTTCTTCAACCTGTCAATTTTAGACATATCTTTCCCAAGAATAAGCATGTCATCAACATAAAGTAAGAGAATAATAAAATCCTCACCAAACCATTTGATGTACACACAATGATCTGAAGCCGTTCTTTTGTATCCATTTTCTGTCATAAATGAATCAAACTTTCTGTATCACTGTCTTAGAGCTTGCTTTAGCCCATACAAGCTCTTCTTCAACTTGCAGACAAAATTATCTTTACCTTTGACTTTGAAGCCTTCTGGTTGCTCCATATAAATTTCCTCCTCCAAATCACCATGAAGGAAAGCTGTCTTCACATCTAACTACTCAACCTCCAAGTCCTGGCTAGCAGCAATACCAAGAGCAACACGAATAGAAGACATTTTAACTACAGGAGAAAATATCTCTTCAAAGTCAATATTTTTCTTTTGACCAAAGCCTTTCACAACCAATCTAGCTTTGTACTTTGGTTGAGAACAATATTCTTGAGTCTTCAACCTAAAAACCCACTTGTTCTTCAAGGCCTTCATTCCATTTGGTAGCAGCACCAAATCATAAGTGTGGTTCTTCTGAAGAGCATCCATCTCTTCCTGCATAGCAACTAACCACTTCTCTTTCTGCTCACTCTCAACTGCTTCCTGGTAACTCTCTGGTTCACCTGCATCAGTAAGCATCACATACTCATCTGTAGAGTATCTTCTAGAAGGTTGACATTGTCTAGAAGATCTTCTCAATTGAGGTTCTGCGGGAACTTGCTCTCCTACTTCTTCTTGCTCAACATGTCCTGCAGGTAAATCAACATCAGGCTCTACACTATTTTCCTGCACATCTCCCCCATCACCCTGATATACTGGAGGAATAATTGGGTCACAATCTGCTAATCCTTCTGTAGAAGTCTTGGCTGGTGCCTTCTTCTTCAAATCCTCAAAGGTTTGATCCTCAAAGAAGACCACATCTCTGCTCCTGAACACCTTCTGCTTTTCTGGATCCCAAAGCCTATAACCAAACTGATCATGTGAGTAACCAAGAAAAATATATTCTTTAGACTTATCATCCAGCTTGGACCTCTCATTATCTGGAACATGTGCAAATGCACGACAACCAAATACTCTCAAATGCCTGTAGGAAACATCTTTCTCTGACCATACATGCTCTGCAACATCACCATCTAGGGCTGTACATGGTGATAAGTTGATCACATCAACTGCAGTCCTCAAAGCCTCATCCCAAAACCTTTTGGGTAGCTTGGCCTGTGAAAGCATACATCTGATCTTTTCCATGATGGTGAGGTTCATCCTCTCTGCAATTGCATTATGCTGAGGTGTACCAGGAACTATCATCTCATGTTGGATCCCATGTGACCTGCAATAGTTATTAAACAATCTCGTATACTCACCACCATTATCTGATCTTATGCATTTCAATTTCCTTTCTGTCTCCCTTTCAACCCTAGCATGAAACTCTTTGAAGACATTAATAACCTGATCTTTGGTCTTCAAAGCATAAGCCCAAACTTTCCTGGAAAAATCATCTATAAAAGTGACAAAATAAAGTGCACCACTTATACCAAGAACATCAACAGATCCACCAGGAGTTTTTGTCCTCAAAGGACCACATACATCTGTATAAACACGGTCTAAGACATGCATTTTTCTAGATAAAGCAGCACTAGCAAATGAAACTCTATGTTGTTTACCAGCCAAACAATCAATACAAGGGTTCAGATGTATACCTCTGAGATCTGGTAATACCTCTCTCTTGGAAAGAGCTTGTAGCCCCTTCTCGCTCATGTGTCCCAATCGCAATCGCCTATGCCACAACTCCATACTGAAGTCTTTCTCTGTAGCATTTAACTGTTCACCATAAGCTTTAGCCTACAACCTGTACAAAGTATGACATTTCTTTCCACTAGCTATAACAAGAGAACCCTTACTGAGCTTCCATTGCCCTCTGTGAAATCTGCTTTCATACTCTTCATCATCTAGTCTTCCAACTGAAATTAAATTCAGCCTCAAGTCAACCACATGCCTCACATCCTTAAGTACCAACTTGCAGCCAAGGTTGGTCTTTAAATGGATATCACTCATGCCAATAATGTCTGCTGTACCATAGTTGTCCATCTTGACAACACCAAAGTTTCCAGACCTATATGTAGCAAAAAACTCTCTCCGAAGTGTAGCATGATAAGAAGCACCTGTGTCAATCAACCACTCAAGATCCTGACACACACAAGAAAAAATATCATCAGATGGAGACAAAATCAAATAATCACCACTCTGCACTGTAGTTGTAGTATTATCCTTTGACTCTGTAGACTCCACTTATTTTCCCTTTTTCTTATTTTTCTTAGGTTGCTTACATTGGTTCTTGTAATGTCCTTTCTCACCACAGTTATAGCAAACAATATCTTTTCTTGATCTTGACTTGCTCCTACCCATACGTGAACTACTTCTAGACTTTGACCTTCCTCTATTCTCTGAGATAAGTGCTTGTGAATCATTCTGAGATGTTGCCGAACTCTTTCTTCTTTCTTCTCAACTCCTCATTCAACAAACTGCTTGTTACTTGACTCACAGTGACAATACCATCTGGTGCAGAATTACTAAGGGAAACCACCAGTGTCTCCCAACTTTCTGGTAATGAACTGAGAAGTAACAATGCCTACAACTCATCATCAAGAGACATTTTCATAGAGGATAACTAGTTAGTAATACTCTGCATTTCATTCAAATGCTCAGCAATAGAAGCACCCTCTCTATATTTTAGGTTCACAAGTTTTCTGATTAAAAAAGCTTTGTTGCCAGCTGTTTTTCTTTCATAGAGACTTTCCAATTTTTTTCAAAGAGAATATACAGAAATTTTAGTAGAAACATGGTGAAAGACACTATCATCAAGCCACCGTCTAATAAACCCAATTGTTTTTCGATCTAACCTCTTCCACTCATCATCAGTCATAGTTGTAGGTTTTGCACTATCCCCCTGCAAAGGTCCATACAAATCTTTGCAATACAAGAGATCTTCCATTCTTGGTTTCCATATCATCCAATTATTTCCATTCAAACTAATCATACGAGAAATATTACTGACCTCCATGTTCAAATACAAAAAATTAAATCACCAAAACCCCGCTCTGATACCAGTTGATGGGGATATAAACAGGAATAACCTTTGTATATGAACAAATACTAGAAGACCAAAATACGCAGCAGAATAAAATAGAAACACAATCAAATAGAACACCAAGATATACGTGGAAAACCCCTTCAATGTGAAGGGTAAAAACCACGGGGCAAACTAGAGATAATCCACTATGAGAATAATGAATATACAAATCTCAATCTCTTGCTCAAAACCCTAGCAACAACCACAAGAGAATAACTAGGATACAAGGATCACATCACTGCCCACAATATCTAAAACCTCCCCAAGTAATCACAGCAAGATTCTACTGTAGATTTGATCTAACCTGAGATGAGAATACTGCTAGATGATTGTGAACAGTCTCTCTGCGTTGTCCTTGTCTTCTTCCCTTTCTTTCTCTTCCTTTTCTGCCTTGTTCTCCTTTTTCTCTTTGGAATCTCGTAGCTACAAAGATCTGCCTCGTTGCTACCTTTTTATAGCTTTAATCTGCCTCTAAAACAGAGCCACCACACCCCCTAATCTTAATTAGGGTTAGATTAAGAGGGGGTGTGGGCTGTGGGCTGAATATGGGCCATCAGCCCAACATGCACTTCTTAATCAGCATCTTCTTCTTCTTCTTCTTCCCGTTGCTCTCGGAAATTACATTTCAACTGGCTGTATCTGAAATCAGCTGGTCAGACTCCGCCCTCATCACACCTCCTTATGAAAACACCGCACTCTCATCTCATGTATGATACTATTTTCAATCATCTTTTTAATTTAAGATATTATATATTTTAAATCTTAATCTAATGATGATGATCTATACTAATTTATAAATATTAAAAGGTTCAAAATCTCATCGATTACCAAAAGATTGAGGGATCAAAACTTTATCCGATACATTTTTTTATTATGTATCATTTTTTATATTTTTAAAAATATCAATTAACTTCGCTGGTAAAAGATTAAGGGTTTATAATCTTATTTGACATATTTTCCACATGTGTATTATTTTTTATATTTTTTAAAAATATCATTTAATCTAGATAAAAATTTTGAAAGTTTATTATAAGATCTTGGGTATGAATTCCACCTCTATTATTTATCTTTCTTAAAAAAAAATTATACAATAAAAAGCTA
The DNA here is from genome assembly GCF_036884655.1 of Musa acuminata AAA Group. Taxonomy (NCBI): domain Eukaryota; kingdom Viridiplantae; phylum Streptophyta; class Magnoliopsida; order Zingiberales; family Musaceae; genus Musa; species Musa acuminata. Next base: position 17,652,570 of record NC_088346.1, on the reverse strand, counting down.
AGTAAAGATTTTGAATTAAAAGAATCATGTTGAGAAACTAGCGACAGGAGGATTGCATCCAATAAAAATGGAGAGATAAATTGTAGAGAAGATAGAGGCCAGCTAAACGTTCTATTTAAGTCTTAGTAAGTCTTATTGAACTGAGCATCCTACTTCCGCTAAAACTTATCAACTCTCGATTCAACTATGGACTACGACAAAACCTTATTTAGCTCGAGTTGACGCGGATCAAGATCAACGAGCTAAAAGTTGAGATCGAGTTATTAGATTATATAATTCTATTTAATTAGATAAAATATATTATAAATTTATTTAGATTATTATTATAATTATTAATTAATAAAAAAATCTAATTATAATATAATTTCTTAGGAGATTATTTTGATCAGAGAAATTCTTTTAATTATCATCCTAGACACTTTTACTCTTGTCTATAAAACATATAAGACCTTCAGGAGATGAAACATATAAGACCTTCTCAATCTAATCCTAGATTTTGATGATAAAACTAATTGATGAATTTATTAGATTAAATATATTTTTAAAATAAATGATATAGGAAATACTTCAATCATGGACTTGGATCACTGAAGGGCTAACTATTGAGCAAGAGATTCGAACGTTGTACTGAAAAATTATCGTTCCAAAAATTAGATGTTAAGTTGAAGGATTGGTCGACGTACCAGAGATTAGACTTCTAGTTATAGGTTCAGATATAATGTCGGAAGGATTGAATATTGTATTAGAAGATTGAATGTCATAGGAAAGTCGACATGTTGGTTGAATGGATGATATGGCAAAGGAAATGACGATGTATCGAAGGTTCGGACAAAATGTCGAAAGATCGGATGATATATTGGAAGATCGTACAACATGCTAAAAGCTTCATAAATATACCAGATATGTAATTGATTTGTTAAAGTCTCGATCGAGATTATTTTGGGCCAATTTAAGTTGGTATTGGGCTAAAACTATGCCAATTTGTGAAGGAACCCATTGGAATTGAACTAGGTCTAAATTAGGCCCATTATAAAGCCAAATTAGTGGCCTAAACTAAGCATCTAAACCAAGCCTAGGCGATGATACCACCAGGCCCAAGCAGTAGTACCGCTTGAGTTAGCTGAAATGCATTATTTGTGATTTTTTTGGTATTTTCGGTGGTAGTACAACTCAAGCCGATGATAGTACTACTAGAGTCATGATTCGTGGCCCTATTACAATGGTAGTAATGTCTAATGTTAGCGGTAGTACCGCTAGTACCCCAAAATTTTAGAGATTTAAAATTTTGGTTCCATTCTTGAAGCCTTATAGGGTCTATAAATACTCCATTCAGGCTTGGTTGATGGAACACCTATTAATGAATATAAAAGTATTGTAAAATCTCTCTTTGAGTATTGTTTGAATCTCTTTCCCCTTCTTGAATTTAAATATGATTTTCATTTGTAGGAGGTGAGAGATCTTATAAAAGAGTGAGTGTGGTGATTCTAATGAACTATTGAAAGATAAATTTGCATCTAATGAACTATTTACCTCATCTCTGATAGCCATTAGTGCGTAGTTAGCGATTTCCTTATTTCTTTGTTCTTCGTCTTCGGAATTGCTCGAATCATCCCATGTTGCTTTGAGCGCATTTTTCTTCTTTGGTTGTTTCTTCTTCACTTAGGGATATTCGCTTTTGAAATGTCCCGGCTTCTTGCATTCGTAGCATATTACTTATTCTTTCTTGGATTCAATTTTATTTTTAGTGTTATTTTTAGATTTATTTTTTATAAATTTTTTGAACTTTCTTGTCAAAAATACCAAGTCATCATCATAGTCCTCATCACTTGAACTTCCTTTCAAGTGGTCTTCATGAGTTTTTAGTATCATATCATTTCTGTTATTTGGAAGGTTATTCTCAAGCTCTTCATGAGTATTACACGTCATCTCATAGGTTATTAACGATCCGATAAGTTCTTCGAGAGGAAAATTATTCAAATTCTTGGCCTCTTGAATGACTGTTACTTTAGGGTCTCAACTCTTTAAAAGGGATCTCAATATTTTATTAATGAGTTCAAAATTAGAAAAATTTGTACCAAGCGTTTTTAGACCATTGGCGACATCCATAAATCGGGTGTACATATATCTAATGGTCTCACTTGGTTTCATCTGAAACAATTCATAAGTATAAACTAAAAATTTATTTTGAACTCCTTTACTCTACTAGTGCCTTCGTGAGTGATTTCGAGTGTGTACCAAATATCAAAAATCATTTCACAAATAGACGCTCAATTGAACTCATTTTTACTTAAAGTGCAAAATAAGGTATTCATAGCCTTGGTATTTAAAGAGAAAGTATTCTTCTCCAACTCATTCTAATCGTTCATTCGAATAAAAGAATTTTGAAAGTCATTTTTCACAATGTTTCATAACTTAAAATCCATAGAAATTAGAAAAATCCTCATTCTAGTTTTCTAATACGTGTAATCTATCCCATTGAACATGAGTGGACGTGTGATTGAGTGACCCTCTTGGTTACCGGTAAACGCCATCTCTCTTGGGTTTCAAACTAAAATGAGAGTGACCTAGCTCTGATACCAATTGTTAGGATCAAGAACAATACTAAGAGGGGGGGTGAATTAGTCTAGTGGATAAAAACGATAAATTTAATCAATTTCGATAAACTTCGTATAATGAAACTCTTAGTTCAACGAAAACCATTTTGAAAAGATGTTTGACTCGAATAAGTTTATGAGTAGAGAGGAGGAGATTGGATAATTTACAATGAAGTAAAGTAAAATACATCAAAACTAAAGTACGTACCAAGAAGAGAACATGCCAATTTTATAGTGGTTTGGTTGTCCGACCTGCATCCACTCTCGATACCTCCTCCAATGAGGTCATCGGTTTCCACTATTGATCTTTCTTGAAAGGCAAAGATCAATCACCCTTTTACAAAACTTTCACAATGTGGCATACTCTCCTTTTATAAACTTTCACACTTAGAAACGATAGAGGTGAACTCTCAACTTTTGCAAGCTATTTCACTATATTTTGGGTTCAATTCTTATAACTTCTCTATGTTTTACTAGTTAAGAAGTAAGGGATATTTATAGCCCTCAATTGGCTTTGGAATTGGAGTAAAAAAATATCACATCCCCGATTTTTGGGGTATTAACGGTACCACCGCCTAGTTTGGCGGTACTACCGCCTAACAAAGTCTCGAGCTCTGGCGATACCACCGCCTGATAGTATAAACTATCGATGATACCACCGCCCAGTCTGGGTGGTACCACCGCCCAGGCTTCTCGGAGACTAAGCCCTAGGCGGTTGCACCGCCCCAATCTAGCGATGCCACTGCCAGACAGGGTTTAGCAACCTATTTGAGCCTTGAATTCGGCCCAAACCAGTCCAATTATGGGCCTAGTTGGCCCTTAATAGGTTTAATGGGATTACCTCCCAAACCTAACCCTAATTATGTGCTAGCTTCAATTTTTAAGGTATATACTAAATAAAACAAGTTTGGTAAGTCTAGGTTTCTTTCAGTGAGCTTCCGGTGGACTTCCGACGATCTCTCGGTAATCTTCCAATGGACTCTCGGCAAGGTCCTGGACTTCACGATGATCTTCTTGGTGAGTTCCGATGAGCTTCTTTAACAAGCTCCTAGACTTCTCGGCCAATTCCGATGGCACTTCCGATGAGCCTCCGGATTCCCGACGAACTCTTGAACTCCCAACGAATTCTCGATCTTGACTCCGGCATTTCATTTTGCTTTATGCCTTGATCACTATCATAGTTAAGTCTGCACACTTTTCTTAAATATATAGATCGGATCAAATAATTTACCAATTGATTTCATCATCAAAATCCGAGATTCAACATGGGTGACCCTCCTATATGAGTACTCCCCCGATAGCGAAGCCTGAAACATCTGCATGGACTTTGAAGGGCTCCCCATAGTCCGATAATTTGAGCATCGGTTCTTCCAACACAATAGCCTTCAGATCTTGGAATGCAACTTTATATTTGTTAGGCTATCTTCAAGGTTGCTCCTTCTTCAGCAACTCCATCAGTGGAATAGCATGCTTCAAATACCCAACTATGAAGTTTCGATAGTAGTTGATGAAATCAAGAAAGGATCTTAACTCCAGCACCTTCTTTGGAGTTCACCATTCCACAATAACTTGCACATTTGATTTGTCCATTTGAATAGAACCATCACCGATTCGATACCTCAAGAATAAGATATATGTTTGAGCAAAGTAGCACTTCTCCCTTTTCATGAACAAAGTGTCCCTAAGAATCTTGAAAATTATCCGAAGGTGTTCGACATGCTCCTTGAGCATTTGGTTATAGACAATGATATCATCCAAGTAGATGACTACAAACTTATCCAAATACTCTTTGAATAGTTAGTTTATATAAGTGTAGAATGTAGTTGGAGTGTTGGCTAAGCCGAAAGGCATCACCAAGAACTCAAACGCTCCATACCTGGTCACGCAAGTAGTGTTTGCTTTATTACCTTCAACAATGCACACTTGCCAATACCCCGACTGAAGGTCGAGTTTGGAGAAGTATTTTGCTTTGCCTAATTAGTCGAATAAGTCTGCAATGAGAGCTTGATAATCAATGCATAATCGGAGACTCCCATCTTGTTTCTTTTAGAAGAGAATTGGAGCTCTGAATGGTGCTTTAGAATTACGGATGAGACCACCGCTTAACAGTTCATCTAATTGCTTTCTAAGTTCTGCCAATTCTGGAGGGGGCATGTGGTATGGTGGTCTCGTTGGAAGCTTCACTTCTGGCTTTAGCTCGATATGATGATCCACGCCTCTACATGGCAATAGAGTCTTCAGCAACTCATGTGACATAATATTTATGAACTCTTTCAGAATGTTTGCCACCACAGTAGGTTCATGAATTGCCTTCTCATAGAGTGGCTCTAGCTTCATAACAACCATGAATGTTAATTCACCTTTTTGTATCCCTTTCTTCAATTGTAATGCTAATATATGTTGGGGGTCGCTAGTTTCTCTCCGAGAGACGGGAACCACATAGGGGTTGTCACCTCTCATCATACATAAGGAGTTTTGGAATGACATTAACACCAACTTCACCACGAGCATGAACTCCATTCCGAGAATTACTTGGAAGTCGTCTAGTGGCATCGCCATCATGTTAATGCTCCCACTCCATGTTTCGATCTTAATGGGAACTTATTTTGCCAACCCAGAGATCCACTTGGCCTTCAATTCACCACCTTCATTCCGTTAGGATCGGAGTGGCACTAAGAGCGGGGGGGGGGGGGGGGGGGTGAATTAGTGCAGCGGCTTAAAACGTTGGTTTCGACAAATCTTTCGTACGATAAAAATCGGAATCGGAAGTGCTTAACTTGAAAGCGTATTCGCAAAGTTGTGCAGTAAATGTAATGAGGAAATAAAGCAAGTAAGAGGGTTTGCAGTAATGTAAATAGCAGTAATGAAATGCAAACCAGAGATTACGCTGTTTTTAAAGTGGTTCGGTCAAGTGACCTACATCCACTTGCGAGGCCCCTCTTCGATGAGGCTCCCACCTTCCACTAGCAAATCTCTTGAAAGAGAAGGGTAAATACCCCTCTTACAACTTTTACAAACGGTTCACTCTCTTACAAATTTTCAGCAAGAAAGAAGGAGGTGAACACTAGCAAATTAAAAACAAGAAAGACAAAGACTCTTCTAAGACTTTTCTCTCAATCACTTGCTGCTCATAGAGTTGTATTCTCAGCTGAGACTTGAGGGGTATTTATAGGCCTCAAGAGGATTCAAATTTGGGCTCCAAAAATTTGAATTCTCTTATGTTCCCGATGCTGGCGGTGCCACCGCCCAGCCAAGCGGTGCCACCGCCCAGCGCTCGGGTGCTGGACGGTGCAACCGCCCAGCCCAGGAGGTGTCACTGCCCAGCTCTCGGGTGCCAAATCAGCTCACTGGTTGGGCTCCAAACTTGGCCCAAACCAGTCCGAACTCGGGCCCAATTGGCCCCTACTTGTGTTATAGGATTAACACATAATCCTAACCCTAATTAACATGCTAACTACGAATTTAAAGACATTTTCTAAGCTATTACAAAGTCCGTAAGTCAAGACTTCTTCCGGCGAGCTTCCGACGAACTTTCGACGGTCTTCCGATAAACTCTCGGAAACTATTCTGCGGACTCCCGGCAAGCTCCTAGACTTCACGATTTGATCTTGGCGAGTTCCAACGAGCTTCTTCGGCAAGCTCCGATCTTTCTCGGTGAGCTCCGCGAACTTCCAACGAACCTTTCGGCGAGCTTCCGAAAAACCCTTCGGCAAACTCCCTACTCATTCTCGGCTAGTTCCGGCAATATTCCCGACGAACCTTCGGACTTCCGTCGAACTCTTGAACTCCCAACGAATCCTTCGCGCTTGACTTCGACACTTTGTTTTGCTTTATGTCTTCGTCGTTATCGTAGTTAATCCTGCACACACAAGCAAAAACTCTACTCCGATCTAGACAATTATTATAAAGTAAATTGACATTCTGTTGCTCGGCACGTCATTGGTTGGCGCTTCGTCCGATTCTTCGGCGCATCGTCCTCTCTTGCGGCTTGTTGCCCAATCGGCGGTTGACCTCCGCAACGCCGATATCCTTGGCGCAATTCCGCTCTTGGCCCGATGCCCAACGTCCGAAGCCTTCTGTCATCCAATATCCTAACGTGATATCCTCCGGCACAACGTCAATTCCTCCTACCTTAATTGTCTAATCCTGATCGAGTAGACCTACATTACTCAAAATGCAGTTAAACATCTAAACACAATCAATTAGTTTCATCATCAAAATCTGAGATTCAACAATCTCCCCCTTTTTGATGATGACAACTAATTGATGACTAACGGAGTTAACCTTAACTCCCCGGAGTTTAACTAAACTCCCCCTATCAATATGCCATTGATAGAACACTTGGATTATCCCAAATCCAAGTAACATTCATCACATGTTATGAAAAATATTTAAACCATCATGCAAATATATATAAAATATTCAATTCAATGCATGAAGTCATCAATATACTTCTCCCCCTATGTCATCAACAAAAAGGAGAAGTAGCTCTAGCTATTTTAAAATATATGCAAGTTTTTGCAACATAAAGCTAGATTTTCATCACAACATATAAGCACAAAAGCATAGCAAGATTCTTAAGTTCAATCATGGCAATTCAACACTTGCTTCTTGTGCAAGATTGCACTTTGCTTTTCTTTACATGTTCTCACTAGCAAAAGCTTTCTCCCCTTTGTTTTTTGTCGAAAAGAAGGGAAGAGTACAAGCTAGCCAACATTTGCCTTGAGCTAGCAATCTTTCTCCCCCTATGTCATTGCCGAAAGAAGGAGAGGAACTAATGATTTAGACTTTTACATAAATTATGAATTTGCATCAATCAATATTTCAATCATCACATGATACATACAAGACAAAAATGTAAAGAAATCATGTCATGAAAGACATCAATTGTTAAACATGATATGATAATAGTCTCAAAAATTACAATTTGCAATACTAAAAAATTTAATGTGATGCTTTTAAGGATATCAACATATTTTTGATACAAAGCATGGCAAGAGCAATTATATTGCAAGTTTTCTAAGTTTTGCATTTTTTGCTTCTTTCGAGATAGCAATTCTTTGCTTCTCTATAGACTACAAGCTATCAATTTTTATGATATGTAAGTTTCACAATATACAAGCTAGCAAAAATTTTGAAAGCAAATGCAAGATAGCTTTCTTGTGTAAGCTCATAATTCTTGCTTCCTATTGCAATGTGCAAGTTGCAAGTTTTGCTTCTTGAGATAGGCAAGATAGCACTTTTGCAATTTTTGTTTCTTAAGATAGGCAAGCTTGTGATGTTCAAAATAACAAGCTCTTTCTTCTAGAAGTGTCATTTTTGCTTTCTTTACAAAGTGTAAGCTAGCAAAATGTTTGGAAAAGTGATCAAGTTTTGCAACATACAAGCTAGCAAAAATGCCAAATAGCAAGAAATAATGTTTTACATGAAGCAAGCAAACAATTTGGCAAATGTTACATTTGCATCTTCTCTTTTGAGAAGTACAATTTTTGCTTTCATCTTGAATTGTGCAAGCTAGTTAGTTTGCCTCTTTTCATGATGTCCACACTAGAAATTCTTGCTCCCCTTTGTCATTGTCAAAAAGAAGGGAAGACCCTTATATCAATTTTCATATTATGACAAAGGTAAGTATCATTCTTATTTGTGCATCATTATATATTCAAATTAAAACATACACAATTTCAATAACCTTATTTTTTATGCACGATACCGAAAAATAAATCAATCATCATTAATAAGCATATCATATATGATACTCAAACATTAAAATTTTCAAGCATTTATCAACATGTTGATCATGATACCAAACATTCATCATTTAAAGCATTCATGATACACATCATATGCAATACATCACATAAAAAGCATAAGTGTTGCATGCATCATTTTAGCAACAATTCGTAGCATTTCATCATATGACAAGGTATCAGCAAGTAAAATTACAATGCTAGTTATTGATATCTTAATATGATGCAAACATGGCATATGACAATCATAGCATTTCGATTATCAATTTACCATATATTTCGATGCAAGCTTCTTTTGATATCTCAACATAATTCAAATTTAAATATGGCACTTATTAATTCATATATTTATCATTCAAATATGGCACTCATAGTATCAATTCATATATTTCCCCCCCTTTGTCATTACCGAAAAGAAGGGAGAAATCGATGGCCAAAAGATTTTAATCATTATACAAGCCAACTTACAAAATCATGTCATGATATCAAGAAAATTCAAGAAGGATATGATTCATTCAATAAATCCTTTTAATAGAGCAAAAGGATTATACAACCAAGGATCATGATTAAAATATATCAATATCATAGATCAAGTCATGATTCGTGATTCATCATAAAGCAAATTAATTTTCAATCATCTCATAAGGCTTTTAAGGAATTTTTGAAACATAGGAGAATGATTAATTTAAGCATGCAATGTTTCAATTAAATTCAAGTCATGAATACCAATACTTTCATATTGTGAGTATCAATTCATGAATACCAAAAGATATTATTTGTTATCCCAATTTTACAAGATCAAGATTATGATTTAAATAAAACTTATTCAAATCAAATCGGTAACTTGAAACTCATTATCAAGTCATCAAAATCAATTTCGAGATTTATAAAATATCATGAAATCATTAATCTTGATCCGATGGGAAAAGCATTTTTGAAGTGATTCTTTTTCATCTAAGCATGCCTTAGTCATTATATGCCAAATCAAGATAAGCATGAAAGTTCAAGACATAAAGGCAAAATCTTATAAAACAGCTAATCAAGCAAGATTTTAAACATCTACTTTCAAGCTAGAGTAAGTCAAGGATTCAATTATCTTATGTCATGAATTCCAATAGGCATCTCAAATTATCAACATCACATTAAAAAGATATTTCAAAAAGACATATCGATAAGTGATTCATTTACATCATTTTATTTTTGGAAGATTCTCCTCTTTCATAAATAAATCTAGGAGAACAAAATGAATTAAGGGAGATATAATATGATTGAAGCATTGAACATGATTCATATTTAAAATGTGTCTCATGTCATAAGTATGAATCAAGCATTTATGAAATCCGAAATCATCCTCAAAATCACATTCAATAAATTCATACATGAGAAGCATAGATTTATTGAAAAATCGATAAGATAGAGGATCGTATTTCGTTTTTATAAATTTCTATTCATGTGATTTGCTTCTTATAAGCATTCCTTTACCTTTAATAAAACAAGTGTCAATATTTAAGACGGAAAGGTAAATTTCATAGAACAAATCATCAAGTATGATTCCATGATAACATCCTTTTAATATCTTGATATTCATCATCAAGTATGATTTCAAAAAAATATGTTTAAGAGAAATCATTAAGACCAAATACATGATACACTCATTTATTTTTAAAATATTCATCATGTTTATTTTCATGAGATTCACAAGATTGGTAAACTAAATTCATTAATCTCAATAGGATATAAAATTTATTTCCATTTCATATAATTGATTTCATGTGAGGGTGTTCAAATCTTTTTGTGAAAACATGTATCATCATTTAAAATCAAAACAAAAGTTTCGTCATAAAACCGTCAAGACCAAACACATCAAAAATAAAGCATCATGATATCACATCTATCATCAAAAGACTATCAAGAAATTCATACATAGATGTACATACACTTTGTCATCTTAATATGTCATGAGAATGTCACCTTAATTCATCATAAAAATGATTAAACCAAAAACATGTTAATCCAAAATGAGAGTATAAATCAATATTCACTTCAAAAACTCATGCATGACATAAAATCATCAAAATACACATGCATGAATTAATCCTAAGCATTATATATAACTATCATCCATAATGTTGCATACATCATTCAACATTTCAAAACATAACATGTATGAAACCTTAGCAATATACTTTTCATGATCAAATTTTTAATTTTTTCAAAGATGCTAAAAAGAAAAACATGATATAATTTTTGAAAAATATTTTTTTTTTAATTTCCTATTCCTACTATCTAAATTAAGAACTCATTGAAAACTTTAATTAATTTCAAAATAATTCAAGAGAGTTGAATTACTTACCTTGTAGTTGAAGCTCGTCAAAGCCCTCGTCGTTTCACCTTTGGAAGTTCTTGATTCATCCTTGGTTGCCTTCCTCTTCTTTGGCCTCTTCCTCCGTTCAAATTCATTGTTTATTTTAGATTTTTGTTTAATAAACTTATTAAGAGTTAGTGTTCGAAGTTCAAGTTCATCATTGTCCTCATCACTTGAGTCATCGCTCAAGTGGTATTTATTTGTCCGGAGTTCCAAATCCTTCCTGTTCTTTGGAAGGTGGTCTAAGTGTTCATTGTGTTCATCATGTGCATTGCGCACCATTTCATATGTCATCAATGAGCCGATAAGTTCTTCAAGTGGAAAAATATTTAAATCTTTTGTTTCTTGTATTGTCGTTACTTTTGATTCCCAAGCTTTAGAAAGTGATCGTAAAACTTTAGTAACAAGTTCAAAATTCGAGAAACATTTGCCAAGAGCTTGTAAACCATTGACGACATCCGTAAAACGGGTATACATGTCAACAATGGTTTCGCTCGGCTTCATTCGAAAAAGCTCAAAATCATGCATTAAAATGTTAACTTTAGAGTCTTTGACTCTACTAGTTCCCTCGTGCGTGATTTCAAGTGTACGCCAAATATCAAAAGCCGTTTCGCACATAGAAATCCGATTGAACTCATTTTTGTCCAAAGCGCAAAATAAGGCATTCATAGCCTTTGCGTTTAAAGAAAAATACTTCTCCAAATCCGACCATTCGTTTATCGGTTTAGAGGGAAGTTGAAAACCGTTTTCAACGATATTCCACAAATCCAAATTCATAGAAATCAAGAAAACTCTCATTCGAGTTTTCCAATAAGTGTAGTCCAATCCGTTAAACAACGGTGGACGAAAAACCGATAAGCCCTCTTAAAAGCCATGAAGAGCCATTTCTCTCAGGTGTAAATCCGAAATGAGAAATACCGGGCTCTGATACCAATTGTTAGGATCGGAGCGGCACTAAGAGGGGGGGGGGGGGGGGTGAATTAGTGCAACGGCTTAAAACGTTGGTTTCGACAAATCTTTCGTACGATAAAAATCGGAATCGGAAGTGCTTAACTTGAAAGCGTATTCGCAAAGTTGTGCAGTAAATGTAATGAGGAAATAAAGCAAGTAAGAGGGTTTGCAGTAATGTAAATAGCAGTAATGAAATGCAAACCAGAGATTACGCTGTTTTTAAAGTGGTTCGGTCAAGTGACCTACATCCACTTGCGAGGCCCCTCTCCGATGAGGCTCCCACCTTCCACTAGCAAATCTCTTGAAAGGGAAGGGTAAATACCCCTCTTACAACTTTTACAAGCGGTTCACTCTCTTACAAATTTTCAACAAGAAAGAAGGAGGTGAACACTAGCAAATTGAAAACAAGAAAGGCAAAGACTCTTCTAAGACTTTTCTCTCAATCACTTGCTTCTCAAAGAGTTGTATTCTCAGCTAAGACTTGAGGGGTATTTATAGGCCTCAAGAGGATTCAAATTTGGGCTCCAAAAATTTGAATTCTCTTATGTTCCTGATGCTGGCGGTGCCACCGCCCAGCCAAGCAATGCCACCGCCCAGCGCTCGGGTGCTGGACGGTGCAACCGCCCAGCCCAGGAGGTGTCACCGCCTAGCCTAGGCGGTGCCACCGCCTAGGCCAAATCAGCTCACTGGTTGGGCTCCAAACTTGGCCCAAACCAGTCCGAACTCGGGCCCAATTGGCCCCTACTTGTGTTATAGGATTAACACATAATCATAACCCTAATTAACATGCTAACTACGAATTTAAAGACATTTTCTAAGCTATTACAAAGTCCGTAAGTCGAGACTTCTTCCGGCGAGCTTCCGGCGAACTTCCGACGGTCTTCTGATAAACTCTCGGAAACCATTCTGCGGACTCCCAACAAGCTCCTAGACTTCACGATTTGAACTTGGCGAGTTCCAATGAGCTTCTTCGGCAAGCTCCGATCTTTCTCGGTGAGCTCCGCGAACTTCCAACGAACCTTTCGGCGAGCTTCCGAAAAACCCTTCGGCAAACTCCCTACTCATTCTCGGCTAGTTCCGGCAATATTCCCGACGAACCTTCGGACTTCCGTCGAACTCTCGAACTCCCAACGAATCCTTCGTGCTTGACTCCGACACTTTGTTTTGCTTTATGTCTTCGTCGTTATCGTAGTTAATCCTACACACACAAGCAAAAACTCTACTCCGATCTAGACAATTATTATAAAGCGAATTGACATTCTGTTGCTCGGCACGTCATTGGTTGGCGCTTCGTCCGATTCTTCGGCGCATCGTCCTCTCTTGCGGCTTATTGCCCAATCGACAGTTGACCTCCGCAACGCCGATATCCTTGGCGCAATTCCGCTCTTGGCCCGATGCCCAACATCCGAAGCCTTCTGCCATCCAATATCCTAACGTGATCTCCTCCGGCACAACGTCAATTCCTCCTGCCTTAATTGTCTAATCCTGATCGAGTAGACCTGCATCACTCAAAATGCAGTTAAACATCTAAACACAATTAATTAGTTTCATCATCAAAATATGAGATTCAACACATTCGGCTTGGGTTCTTCTCCAAGATCAACCAAAGTCGCTTTGCTTTTCAATCGATAATAAAGTTATGGGTAGCACCCGTGTCCACCATTGCATGGGTTGTTTGGCCATTGAGCTTAATGTCCACGTATATCAACTCACTACTCCCTGCTTTCTGTGGCTTTGCCTTCATGTTCTCCCCCACTTAACCCTGCAATGCATTTAACAAACACATCGCTCCTATCCGAGGACCTTGCGACTCCTCATCGTTGCTGCTGGATTCTGAACTACTTGAATTGAAGGTGATAGCTTTGTCCTTGTCTGATTTAGGGGGATGGATGGAAGTTGTTAAAGCATTGAGTGCTTGTTTCTGTGGGCACTCCCTCACCATGTGCGGCCTTTCGCACAAGAAGCATCTGTTAGGTTTCGAGGCATTGCCTTTCAAGCTTAGCCCTTTGTGGGGACTCTTCTTCCTTTGTTTGCTCCCGAGCTCCTTCCCTCAAGAATATTTTAGAGGGTGATTTCCTAAAAATTATTCCTTTTCCCTGAGTCCTTTGAGGAAATAAAGTTAGTGAGCCTTTCTATAGCTGCAATTGCCCCGATCACATCGGTGACATTCCTTCGATGTGGTTCTTGTTAAGCTCATGGCTTCAAACCATCAAGGAAGCTGAACAACTTATCATTCTCAGACATATCTTGTATGTCCAGCATTAGTGCATAAAATTACTTCACGTAGTCTCGAATGGAAGTGTTTTGGTGGAGTTGTCTCAGTTTCCTCCTTGCGACGAACTTTGTGTTCTCGGGTAGGAACTGAGTTCTCAATTCCCGCTTCAAGTCCTCCCATGTGTCCACCCGATACTAACCTTATTGGATCTCTTCCCAACGGGTTTGCCACCAAAGTTTTGCATCCTCATTCAAAACGTGCTGGCTATCGAAACTTTGATTTCTTTAGAATCAGGCCTCATAGCTCGAAAGTATTATTCCATGTCGAATAGGAAATTCTCGAGCTCTTTAGCATCTTTAGCACCCTCATAACAATGCGACTTGGGTGCTCTCAAGTTTTATGGCGGTGCAACGCGGGTGTTGCTCCCTCTTGCATTTAATGCACTTATGAGCATAATCACTCCAGAAGTGAGTTCCACCGTGGCTTCAGGCAAATGTTGCACGGAGTCTTTGGTATCGTCCGTCAGTTGATCGACTTAGGCTTCAACCTTGTCGATTCGGGATCCATCTTCTTCTTGTGAGCTCTCTACCCCAAGAAGCTTTCGTTGGCCTTAGTAGAATTCCTCCAAGCTCGCTTCAAGTACATTTAGGTGGGTTTCTGCCATTGTGAGTCTCTCCTTATGGCTCTTTTTCCCTATTGACACTCCAGATTGCGCCTCCTCCGCTAGTGGAGAGTAGCCAACTTCTCACTCATCATGTTGTTGAATCTCGTATTTTGATGATGAAACTACTTGATATATGTTTATGATTTAATCTACGTTTTGAGTGATGCAAGATGCTTCGATCAGGATGAGACAATTAAAGCAGGAAAATCATGTTGTGCCGAAGGAACATGTCAGAAGATTGGACGTCGGGCCAGTGGATCGGTCGACGTATCGACAGAAGGCTTCGGGCCGTGGACTCGGGCATCGGGCCAAGAAGAGCGGGTATTGTGCCAAGGATATCGGAGTTGCGGAGTCAATTGGCCGATTGGGCAATAGGCTGCAGGAGAGGACGATGCGCCGAAGAATCATACGAAGCGTCGAGGGACCAATGACATGCCGGACAACTTGGTTAAATTGCTTAGGATTAATTGTCTCGATCGAAGTTTTGTTTTAATTGTGCAGGATTGACTATGAGAACAATGAAGACATAAAGCGAAACAAAGTGTCGGAGTCAAGCGCGAAGGATTTGTTGCGAGTTCGAGAGTTCGACGGAAGTTCGAAGGTTCGTCGGGAATGCTACCGGAGCTCGCCGAAGAAGCTCATTGGAACTCTCTAAGATCAAATCGTGAAGTCTAGGAGCTTGTCGGGAGTCCGCAGAATGGTTTCCGAGAGTTCATCGGAAGACCGCCGGAAGTTTGCCGGAAGCTCGCCAGAAGAAGTATTGACTTGCGGACTTTGTAATAGCATAGAAAATGTCTTTAAATTCATAGTTAGCACATTAATTAGGGTTAGGATTAGGTGTTAATCCTATAACCCAAGTAGGGGCCAATTAGGCTCAAGTTCGGACTGGTTTGGGCCAAGTTTGGAGCCAAACCAAGTGAGTTGAAATAGTGAAAGAGGTGGCACCGCCAGGGTTAGAGGTGGCACCGCCCAGGAGAGGATCTCCCAACGAAGCTGGGCGGTGCAACCGCCCCAGGCAGGAGGTGGCACCGCCTGGGCTCAGTCTCCGAGTGAGACTGGGCGGTGCAACCTCTCCTAACAGAGGTAGCACCGCCTGAGCTCGGTCTTCGAGCTCTGGCAGGAGAGGTGCAACCGCCTCAGTCAGGAGGTGGCACCGCTTGGGGCTCAGTCTCCGAGCCAGACTCAGGCGGTGCAACTGCCCTTGACAGAGAGGTGCAACCGCCTGGGCTCAGTCTCCGAGCTCTGCCAAGCGGTGCAACCTCTCCAGTCAGGAGGTGCAACCGCTTGATCCCGGAATTTCGGGATTTGATCGTTTTGAGCTCCAAATTTGAATTGGGTTGGGGCCTATAAATACCCCACCCATTCAGCACAGAAAGAGCAAGAGACCTACACCGAAATCTTGATCTTCTCTGTGATTCTTGAGCTCAAAATTGTTGAAAAGCCTTTAAGTTCTCCTCCTTCTGTTCTTCAAAGTCTTGAGTTGTAAAGAGAGGAGAGAAAGGTTCTGTAAGGGTTGTCTCCTGATCCCGTCAAAAGGAGTGAAACTGTAAAAGGGCAGTTGGCCTTCGCCTATTGAAGGAAGGCCTCTAGTTGACGTCGGTGACCTCGTCGGTGGAGGAAGCCAAAAGTGGAGTAGGTCAAGACTGACCGAACCACTCTAAATCTCTGGTTTGCTTTTACTTTGAGCACTTTATCATTACTGCAAACCTCCTACATAGCTACTGCCCTCTGCGCTTTTACGAACAAGTCTCTAAGTTCTGATCTTTCCGAATCTGCATTCAGACGTAAATCGGTGTTTTCGTACAAACTTTACATTGCAGTTTACGTTTACGTTCTGATTCCATTTATAACTGCAAACTGTCTTCTGTTCTTTTACGAACGAGTTTCTAAGTTCATATCTTTCCAAAACTGCGTTTAGACGTAAAACTACGTTTAGACGTAAAACTGCGTTTAGACGTAAACTGCGCAAACTGTGTTTAGACGTAGAACTGCATTTAGACGGAAACTGCGTTTAGACGTAAACTACGCAACCTGCGTTTAGACGTAAAATTGCGTTTAGACGTAAAACTGCATTTAGACGTAAACTGCGCAAACAGTGTTTAGACGCAAACTGTGTTTAAACGTAAACTGAGTTTAGACGTAAACTGAGTTTAGACGCAAACTGCGTTCAGACGCAAACTGCGTGCAGACGTAAACTGCGCTTAATCTTAAGTTATATTAGAATCGGCTTTTACATCCAAATCGTTTTTTATCGAACGAACGCAGCTTTCATTTTTAATCGCTGAAATATTTCCGCTGCACTAATTCACCCCCCCCCCCCCCTCTTAGTGCTCTCGATCCTAACAATTGGTATCAGAGCGGGGTATTTCTCATTTCGGATTTACACCCGAGAGATATGGCTCTTCAAGAGGGCTTTTCGGTCTTTCATCCACCGTTCTTTAACGGATTGGACTACACTTATTGGAAAACTCGAATGAGAGTTTTCTTGATTTCTCTAAATCTGGATATATGGAATATCGTTGAAAACGGTTTTCAACTTCCCTCTAAACCGATGAACGAATGGTCGGATTTAGAGAAGAAGTATTTTTCTTTAAACGCAAAGGCTATGAATGCCTTATTTTACGCTTTGGACAAAAATGAGTTCAATCGGGTTTCTTTGTGCGAAATGGCTTTTGATATTTGGCGCACTCTTGAAATCACGCACGAAGGAACTAGTAGAGTCAAAGACTCGAAAGTTAATATTTTACTGCATGATTTCGAGCTTTTTCATATGAAACCAAGCGAAACCGTTATTGACATGTACACCCGTTTTACGGATGTCGTCAATGGTTTAAAATCACTTGGTAAAAGCTTTTCGGATTTTGAACTCGTTAACAAAGTTTTGCGCTCACTTTCTAAAACTTGGGATTCAAAAGTAACTGCTATTCAAGAATCGAAAAACTTGAACCAATTTCCACTTGAAGAACTAATTGGTTCATTGATCACATATGAAATGACGTGCAATGCACGTGAAAAACTTGAGAACCACCTTCCAAAGAACAGGAAGGATTTGGGACATAGAACATTTGAAGACCACTCGAGCATAAGCTCAAGTGATGGTGAACTTAAACTACAAATGAAACAAAAATTTAAAAGTAAAAAGAACGGAACTACTTGCTTTGAACGCAAGAAGAAGAACAAAAATTGGGATAAATCGAGCTCCTCCGAGGACGAGGAGAAAGTCAACAAAGGCGAGGTGGCAAACTACGCCTTTACGCCTTTCGACGCTGAGGTAATCAAAATGCCTTTAATTTACTTTGAAATTACATGATGCTTTTCATAAAGCATTTTTCTTTTTTATTTAATTTTCTTAAAAATTACATGTTTAATAATTTTATAATGAAAATACAAACAATTAGGAATCATGCTTATCATTCTAGTAATTTTGAAAATAATCATGAAAATTGCATGTTTATGATAAACAAAATGATTTTGATTAAAAATACCTTATGAAATCATGTTATATGTGGTTGAAAAGTAATAATGTGTATCATGTTGATTTCCATTATTATTTCTCGATTTTGAGTATATGAAATCATATTCAATTTGAAGTTATGATTAATGAGTATATATTTGAAATTATGATGATTCTTGATATTTATGGATTATCGATTTTCATGATAATAACAGTGGCTTTAAAAAATTGATGCATGTTTTCATAAATGAAAAGGCATGCTAACATGAAATCGACCACTTAAAATGAAACACTTAAAAATAGGAAAAATATATTATCAATGAAATCATGAATCTATTTATGTTATAAATTTTGTGAGCCATAAAAATGATTTTGATGATTTAAATTTGAAATGAGTTTTATCAAAATCATGATCTTGATTTATCAAATTGAATGAATTAAAAATGAATGATGAATTTTCTCTTGAATGATTGTGACTTGTATTCCTTGTATTCATGATATGATTTTTATGCAATTCTTTGTACTCATGAAATATTCATCTCATCACCCAATTATTTCTTTTCAATATTCCTCAAGTGATGATATGAATGCATGAAATATTCATGAATTTATTTTGATGTATGCAAATGAGAAGTTTCGATCATGCATGGTAGGATGCAATGTGACAAATTAATACCATGATGATTTGAAATATTTATAATTTGGAATGTTGCATATGCTTTTTATTATGATGTGTATCATGAATGCTTTAAATGATAAATGTTTGGAATCATAATTAAAATGAAGTGATAAATACTTAAAAAATATTGATTTAATGTTCGGTATCATGAATACTTCATTATCATACATTAAAATAGTGATAAATATTTTGAAAATAAATGATTGTATCATGTTAGATGATTTTATATATTGTGCATGATAAGCTATAAGTGGTGATTGAAACAATGATTGAAATAATATGAATGATGATTTGGAATCATGCATATAATAATGAGTTTATATGTTTTGAAAATGTGCATGTTTTAATTTGAAAATATAATGATGCACAAATAAGATTGATACTAACCTTTGTCATGATTTAAAAAATTGATGTAAAGGGTTTTTCCCTTCTTTTTGACAATGACAAAAGGGGAGATAGCTAGCTTGCGCAATTTAAGAAGAAAGCAAAAATTGCACTTCTCAAAAGAGAAGAAATTGCTATCTTGAACATCACTAAGAAGTGCTATCTTGCAGATCTCAAGACACACAAATGCAATCATGCAAAATTTGTAATTTTGCACATCATTAAAATTTATGATGCTTTGGTGATTATGCATGTTCTAAAATGTTATAAAATTCACTAGCTTGCATGATGTAGAACTTAGCTATATTGAACATCACCAAGGAATGCTATCTTGCCTATCTCAAGAAGCAAAAAGTTAACTTGCACATCTAGCAAAACTTATATTTCAAGAAGCAAGAGTTGCTTTCTTGAACATCTCAAAATTGCTAGCTTGCGGGCCTTAAAATGTAGAAATTTTTTGCTAGCTTGTATATGGTAAACTTGCTATCATACTACCATGATGATGAGCATGTCTTATCTTTATGATTGTATTTGAAAAACTATGGCAAAAATACGTCCTAATGATTGAACGTGTTAAAATTATTTTTCGAACCTTCTTGATTGAATGATCGAATCACTTGATTGGCATAATGATTTTACACAATTACATGTTGAAAATTATGTGCTTGAATACAAAACTTCCATGATAACAAGCATGCTTTACCTTCATGATTGTAATTGAATATCTATAGCAAAACCTTGTCCGAATGGAAGAAAGAGTCAAATTTCATTTTCGGATTCTCTTGAATCTAACATATCAAGTTCACTCTCTTCCAAACTTAACAAGCATATGTCATATCAAGTTTAGTTCATATCATTGATTTTTGACATATGTAATTAACTAGCAAATACATCTCTCATACACACATCATGTGAAAAATATTTTTGAGAAATGGATTTGATGAATATGGATGAAAGTGTTTTTACTTGCAAGGATTTATTTCACATACATAACAACAAGCACTTATGCTTAAAATTTGCTTATATCGTTCTCCGTTTTGTTGATGACAAAGGGGGAGAAATATATGAATTGATGCTATGAACATTGATGCTATGCTTGCATCATCAAGAGATATATGAATTGATATGATTGCCATATTTGCAATGCTTGCATCATTAAGAGATATATGATTTTGATGCTATGATTGCCAAACTTGCATTATGCCATGTTTGCATCATGCGTTAAGATATCAAGAACTTGTATCGTAATTTTACGCGTTGATATCTTACCATGTGATGAAATGCTACAATTGATAAACACTTGAAATGTTTGTGTTATGATATCAAAAGCTTACATCGCAATTTTTCATGTTGATATTTGATATTAGCAAACTTGCATGATGATAAAACTTGATATTATGATTTTCATGCAATGAGTTGAACCAATATCACACACACTTAATTGTGGTACTTCTCCTTTTTGTTGATGACAAAGGGGGAGAAGTATGTTGATGACATGACATGTGATGCATAAGTTTATGCATATGTTCATGTTGACGTGTTGCAAGTATTCATGATGAATATTGCAATGACTTGAATTCAGTTTGAATTCAAGGTTCTATCAATATGGCATATTGATAGGGGGAGTTTGTTTAAACTCCGGGAGTTAAGTTTAACTCCGTCATCAAGTGGTTGTCATCATCAAAAAGGGAGAGATTGTTGAATCTCGTATTTTGATGATGAAACTACTTGATATATGTTTATGATTTAATCTGCGTTTTGAGTGACGCAAGATGCTTCGATCAGGATGAGACAATTAAAGCAGGAAAATCATGTTGTGCCGAAGGAACATGTCAGAAGATTGGACGTCGGGCCAATGGATCGGTCGACGTATCGACAGAAGGCTTCAGGCCGTGGACTCGGGCATCGGGCAAGAAGAGCGGGTATTGTGCCAAGGATATCGGAGTTGCGGAGTCAATTGGCCGATTGGACAATAGGCTGCAGGAGAGGACGATGCGCCGAAGAATCAGACGAAGCGTCGAGGGACCAATGACATGCCGGACAACTTGGTTAAATTGCTTAGGATTAATTGTCTCGATCGAAGTTTTGTTTTAATTGTGCAGGATTGACTATGATAACGATGAAGACATAAAGCAAAACAAAGTGTCGGAGTCAAGCGCGAAGGATTTGTTGCGAGTTCGAGAGTTCGACGGAAGTCCGAAGGTTCGTCGGGAATGCTATCGGAGCTCGCCGAGAAAGATCGGAGCTTGCCGAAGAAGCTCATTGGAACTCGCTAAGATCAAATCGTGAAGTCTAGGAGCTTGCCGGGAGTCTGCAGAATGGTTTCCGAGAGTTCATCGGAAGACCACCGGAAGTTTGCCGGAAGCTCGCCAGAAGAAGTCTTGACTTGCGGACTTTGTAATAGCTTAGAAAATGTCTTTAAATTCATATTTAGCACGTTAATTAGGGTTAGGATTAGGTGTTAATCCTATAACCCAAGTAGGGGCCAATTAGGCTCAAGTTCGGACTGGTTTGGGCCAAGTTTGGAGCCAAACCAAGTGAGTTGAAATAGTGAAAGAGGTGGCACCGCCAGGGTTGGAGGTGGCACCGCCCAGGAGAGGATCTCCCAGAGAAGCTGGGCGGTGCAACCACCCCAGGCAGGAGGTGGCACCGCTTGGGCTCAGTCTCCGAGCGAGACTGGGCGGTGCAACCTCTCCTGACAGAGGTAGCACCGCCTGAGCTCGGTCTTCGAGCTCTAGCAGGAGAGGTGCAACCGCCTCAGTCAGGAGGTGGCACCGCCTGGGGCTCAGTCTCCGAGCCAGACTCAGGTGGTGCAACCGCCCCTGACAGAGAGGTGCAACCGCCTTGGCTCAGTCTCCGAGCTCTGCCAGGCGGTGCAACATCTCCAGTCAGGAGGTGCAACCGCCTGATCCCGGAATTCCGGGATTTGATCGTTTTGAGCTCCAAATTTGAACTGGGTTGGGGCCTATAAATACCCCACCCATTCAGCACAGAAAGAGCAAGAGACCTACACCGAAATCTTGATCTTCTATGTGATTCTTGAGCTCAAAATTGTTGAAAAGCCTTTAAGTTCTCCTTCTGTTCTTCAAAGTCTTGAGTTGTAAAGAGAGGAGAGAAAGGTTCTGTAAGGGTTGTCTCCTGATCCCGTCAAAAGGAGTGAAACTGTAAAAGGGCAGTTGGCCTTCGCCTATTGAAGGAAGGCCTCTAGTTGACGTCGGTGACCTCGTCGGTGGAGGAAGCCAAAAGTGGAGTAGGTCAAGACTGACCGAACCACTCTAAATCTCTGGTTTGCTTTTACTTTGAGCACTTTATCATTACTGCAAACCTCCTACATAGCTACCGCCCTTTGCGCTTTTACGAACAAGTCTCTAAGTTCTGATCTTTCCGAATCTGCATTCATACGTAAATCGGTGTTTTCGTACAAACTTTACATTGCAGTTTACGTTTACGTTCTGATTCCATTTATAACTGCAAACTATCTTCTGTGCTTTTACGAACGAGTTTCTAAGTTCATATCTTTCCAAAACTGCGTTTAGACGTAAAACTGTGTTTAGACGTAAACTGCGCAAACTGTGTTTAGACGTAAACTGCGCAAACTGTGTTTAGACGTAGAACTGCGTTTAGACGCAAACTGCGTTTAGACGTAAACTACGCAACCTGCGTTTAGACGTGAAATTGCGTTTAGATGTAAAACTGCATTTAGACGTAAACTGCGCAAACAGTGTTTAGACGCAAACTGCGTTTAAACGTAAACTGAGTTTAGACGTAAACTGAGTTTAGACGCAAACTGCGTTCAGACGCAAACTGCGTGCAGACGTAAACTGTGCTTAATCTTAAGTTATCTTAGAATCGGCTTTTACATCGAAATCGTTTTTTATCGAACGAACGCAGCTTTTGTTTTTAATCGCTGAAAGATTTCCGCTGCACTAATTCACCCCCCCCCCCCCTCTTAGTGCTCTCGATCCTAACACATGTTCGCTGCCATGCTCCTCCAGAGTGACTCTAACAGCATGAGAGTGAGTTTGCACTTGCAGCCCCCCCACAACTGCTTCGGTCAATGGTCTGGCTTGCCCCGTCTTGCTCGCCCCGTCTTGCTCGATTCACCATGATGCTTTGCCATGGCAAGATTGTAAAGTTTCTTTGTTGCTTGCTCGAATTACTTACCTGCTCTGATACCACAATGTCATGGACTTAGCTAGAATTGCATAAGCTGTGAGGCACCCTTGCAGCAAAGTCATGAACTTAGCTTGAGTTGCTTAAGTCACGAAGCACCCTTGCGTAAACTTTTTGGATTTAGTTGGGATTGCCTAAGTCATGATGCACCCTTGCGATATGCGTCTGCAAAGGGTCAGTCAATTTACAACCTCACTTAAGTCTCGATAGACTTGTAAAAGAGAGTTGATTAGTTCGAAAACGAGCGATGGATAAGTCCTGATGTCTCGCGAAAAGGGAAGCTTTATAAGCAATTCAGCAAGCACATTGAGTGCAAGAGAGAAAAGAGAGGGAAGAAGAAAACAAGGACTTTAGAAGGTAGAATAAATAGTTGTAAGTCCATAAACAACTGCTCATCGGGTGCTGGGCGCGAAAGCAAGTTCCTATCAAGTTAACATGCGAACTTGTGAAGATTATTCAACGCCCGACAATATACCGAAGCCCCATCTAGCCCTATGCCACTTGGGGGGTTCCAGGGTGCTGAGATAGTTGACGTTTCGCGTACATCTGTGGTTTGCCAAAAATAAGCCATGATATGTAAAAATAGAGCCATTTTGGGGCAGTTCAGCTCGACGCGGCGAGCGGTCGCACTGCAGTGCTGTGAACTGTCATTGCTTATATTTTCCAAGCAAAAACACACAAAACCAAGGCAAAACATGCTACTATATGTCTATATAAGTATGCAAAGTGATGAACGGTTTATTGAATAAAGTTGATGTAGGTGCGCGATGATCGTTCATGACATTAAGGTGGCCAATGCGATGCTCCATGCAATGATGAGTGGTCTGGAAGAAAAGGAAATGTTGATTTGATCAATGCCACTGGATGTAGCAAATGGCGATCGGCTGCCAAAGGTGGCAAATCAAAGAAGGGGAACACTGTGTTGATAGTTGTAGATTTGTGAGTAGCATCAATGAAGGATAATTGCAGGAGAAGAGGATTGTTGTCTCCAGATAACAAAGAAGAGAAGTCTTGTTCAAGCAGATGGATCACCGAGCAGGGGAGAAAACCGATAGTTGGGAGAGGAGGATAGGGAGCACTTCGGGATAGAGAGCGCTTCGCCAATGAGGAAGAATGGGAGGGCGTGTCACCGATAAGGAGGATCAACGGCGGTAGAGATGGGTCGCCAAAGAAAGGGGGAGCACTTTGCCGAGAGGACAAATTTATCTTCGGACAAGAAAATGATCACATCGGAGTTGTCGATGGGGCAACAATGGAGGACAAGAAAGAGGAGAAACTCCAAATAGAAGGAGAATAAGAAGATGAGATCGATGAGGGAGGAGCAAGGAAGGTCAAAGAGGCAATGACCACAAAGAGAATCGAGGAAGTGATAGTAGATCAACAAATATTATCATCCGCATTTTAACGTCAGACAATGAAGAAAATAAATTCTTGCTCAAGGCAAAAGGGCTTTAATACCATATTAAATTAAGAAATATACTATGAAAGAAAATTAATTTTATTCATTAAAAAATAAGTATTTATATAAGTTTTAAGAGAAATATTTTCCATAATCATATACTTAAATCACGTAATCAAATCGGTTGCTCAGATTGACTCAAATTTAAGATTTATCTTTAAATATTAGTTCATCATATATCTCTCTCTATCATAGGATTCCATTCTCCCTCACCACAACCGAAAGAAGGAATTGAAAAGGAGGGATGGAAGGCACTTAAACTGATCCCAAAACCTGAAACCGCGAAGCCACGTGTGCTGTGAGAGGATGTAACGCACACAAAAAGAGGGTGAAAGAAAAGCGACAGAGGAAATTAAGAGACCTCGAAACCCTTCTCTCTCTACCGATCTCCATCTCAATCTCCTCTTGTCGAAGCTCCTGGTTTTGGTTAACTCCTGCACTGGAGGTTTGTGGTTTCAACGCGTGACTGTGGTGGGCTGCCGAGGGGACTGAAGTCAGCGGGTTCATGTCCATCTCTTACACGTCTTCTATTCTTTTCGAGGTGCATTCTTTAGGCATGGATTCCGTCAACTGTGGAAATGGATAGAAAACTAGGCTTGTACAATGCACAGCTTTGAGATGTCAACCAAGGAAAAAGGAGGAAATGGAGAAAGAGGTAAAGGACACTTGATTGTAGAGCTTTGAGATTTCAACGGAGAATAAGATTCATGATGAAACAGTGATCCGGAGATGCAGCTTCGTTGATCAAATTCTTTGATATTAGTATACGCGATTCTCTTCTCAGATGCATGTATCGCCTATACAATTCAAATGTTCTTTGTTTACTTATTCCATTCAAATGGTCTTTCAGATCTCAGTTAGAGAAATAGTTATGTTCATACTACTCTACTTGCGGATGTGTTTCTAAATTAATTAACTCAGGTGTCGGATCAATCTACTACATAGAGCAAGCAAATCACAAACCTAGTACCTACGATAGTCTTGCTTCCAAATGAACTCCGAGCAAAGTTTGATGAGATATAAAAAGAAATAAATTTTTGTATATGAACAAATAACAGTGGAATTAAATGGAACCATAATCAAATAGAACACCAAGATATACATGGAAAACCCTTTCAATGTGAAGGGTAAAAACCACGGAACAAACTAGAGATAATCCACTATAATAATAATAAATATATAAATCTCAATCTCTTGCCCAAAACCCTAGCAACAATCATAAGAGAATAACTGGGATACAAGGATCACGTCATTGTACACAATATCTAAATCTTCCCTAATTCTCCCTAAGTAATCACAGTAAGAATCTACCGTAGATCTGATCTAACCTGAGATGAAAGCACTACTAGATGATTGAGAACAGTCTCTTTGTATTGTCCTTGTCTTCTTCCCTTTCTTTCTCTTCATTTTTTGTCTTGTTCTCCTTCTTTTCTTTGGAATCTCATGGCTGCCGAAAACTACCTAATTGCTGCCTTTTTCTACCTCTTTTTATAGCCACCACACCCCATAATATAAATTAGGGTTAGGTTAAGAGGGGGTGAGCTGTGGGTTGATAAAGCCCATCTTGGGCTGAATATGGGCTATTAGCCCAACAACCTCCCCCTTTAGCCCATAAGGGAGGCTGTCTCATGACTCCTTAATGTGAAGCCATGCTGACCAGCTGTTGGCATAAATCCTGTCTTTCTTTTGGTAAGGTCTTTGTCAACATATCTACTCCGTTGTCATCTGTGTGAATTTTTAGAAGCTGCAACTGCATCTCTTCAAATACATTTCAAATCCAGTGGTATCTGACATCTATATGTTTTGACTTGGAATAAAATATTGAGTTCTTACACAAATGGATGACACTCTAGCTATCACAATGTACCACATAATTTTTTTGTTTTAGCCCCAATTTTTGTAAGAATTCTTTCATCCATAACATTTCTTTATATACCTCTGTAGTAGCAATATATTCTGCTTATGTTGTGGAGAGAGCAATACACCTTTATAACCTAAATTGCCATGACACAACTCCCCCTACAAAAGTAAATATATAACATGAAGTAGGTTTCCTCATATCTATATCTCTTGCCATATCTGTATCTGTGTAACCTGACTTCATAGGTGGTCCACCTCTAAAGTTTAAACAAACCTTAGAGCTCCATTTGAGATATCTAAAAATCAACTTTACTGTTGCCTAGTGCTCTTTGCCTGGATTTACAAGAAATTTGCTAGTAACTCCCATTGCATATGCGATGTCTAGCCTCGTACATACCATTGCATACATTAAACTTTCAATTGCTGAAGCATAAGAAACCTTTTGCATTTTTTTCTTCTCCTCATCACTTGATAGACTCTGTTCTGAGCATAACTTGAAGTGACCTACAAGAAGTGAACCAACTGGTTTTGCATTGCTCATACTAAATCTTTCCAATACCTTCTCGATGTACTTCTCCTATGACAACCAAATCTTCTTATTTTTCTTGTCACGAGAAATCTGCATATACAGTATTTGCTTTACTGGCCCCATGTCCTTCATTGCAAAAGACTCACTTAATTCCTTCTTCAACCTATCAATTTTAGACATATCTTTCCCAAGAATAAGCATGTCATCAACATAAAGTAAGAGAATAATAAAATTCTCACCAAACCATTTGATGTACACACAATGATCTGAAGCCATTCTTTTATATATATTTTTTGTCATAAATGAATCAAATTTTTTGTACCACTGTCTTGGAGCTTGCTCTAGCTCATACAAGCTCTTCTTTAACTTGCAGATAAAATTCTCTTTACCTTTGACTTTGAAGCCTTCTGGTTGCTCTAAATAAATTTTCTCCTCCAAATCATCATGAAGGAAAGCTGTCTTTCACATATAACTATTCAACCTCTAAGTCCTGGCTAGCAGCAATACCAAGAGCAACACGAATAGAAGACATTTTAATAACAAGAGAAAAAATCTCTTTAAAGTCAATATCTTTCTTTTGACCAAAGCCTTTCACAACCAATCCAGCTTTGTACTTTAGTTGAGAATAATATTCTTGAGTCTTCAACCTAAAATCACACTTGTTCTTCAAGGCCTTCATTCCATTTGGTAGTAGTACCAAATCATAAGTGTGATTCTTCTAAAGAGCATCCATCTTTTCCTATATAGCAATTAACCACTTCTCTTTCTGCTCACTTTCAACTACTTCCTGGTAACTCTCTGGTTCACCTGCATCAGTAAGCATTACATACTCATCTGTAGAGTATCTTTTGGAAGGTTGACGTTGTCTAGAAGATCTTCTCAATTGGGGTTCTGCATGAAGTTGATCTCCAACTTCTTCTTGCTCAACATGTCCTACAAGTAGATCAACATCAGGCTCTACACCATCTTTCTACACATCTCCCCCATCACTCTGATATACTAGAGGAGTAACTGGGTCACAATTTACTAATCCTTCTGTAGAAGTCTTGACTGATGTCTTCTTCTTCAAATCTTCAAAGGTTTGATCCTCAAAAAAGACTACATCTTTGCTTCTGAATACCTTCTACTTTTTTTAATCCGTAACCAAACTAATTATGTAAGTAACCAAGAAAAATACATTCTTTAGTCTTACCATCCAGCTTAGACCTCTCATTTTCTAGAACATATGCAAATGCATGACAACCAAACACTCTCAAATGCTTGTAAGAAACATCTTTCCCTGACAATAAATGCTCTGCAACATCACCATCTAGGGCTGTACATGGTGACAAATTAATCACATCAACTGCAGTCCTCAAAACCTTATCCCAAAACCTCTGTAATTACATTATGCTGAGGTGTACTAGGAACTGTCATCTCATGTTGGATCTCATATGACCTGCAATAATCATTAAATAATCTTGTGTACTCACCACCATTATCTGATCTTATGCATTTCATTGTCTTTCTGTCTCCCTTTCAACGCTGACATAAATTCTTTGAAGACATTAATAACTTAATCTTTGGTCTTCAAAGCATAAACATAGGCCCAAACTTTCCTAAAAAAATCATCTATAAAAGTGATAAAATAAAGTGTATCACTTATACTAGGAACATCAACAGATCAAACAGGAGTTTTTATTCTCAAAGGACCATATATATTTGTATAAACACGTTTAAGATATGCATTTTTCTAGACAAAGCAAGACTAACAAATGAAACTCTATGTTGTTTACCAGTTACACAATTAATACAAGGGTTCAAATGTATACCTTTGAGATATGGTAATACATCTCTCTTGGAAAGAGCTTGCAGCCTCTTCTTGCTCATGTATCCCAATCGCTTATGTCACAACTCCATGCTAAAGTCTTTCTCTATAGTATTTAACTGCTCACCATAAGCTTTAGCTTACAACATGTACAAAGTATGATATTTCTTTCCACTAGCCATAATAAGAGAACCCTTATTGAGCTTCCATTGCCCATTGTGAAATCTGCTATCATAGTCTTCATCATCTAGCCTTCCAACTGAAATTAAATTCAGTCTTAAGTCAACCATATGCATCACATCCTTAAGCACCAACTTATAGCCAAGGTTGGTCTTTAAATGGATATCACCTATGCCAATGATGTCTGCTGTGTCATAGTTGCCAATCTTGACAACACCAATATTTTCAGACCTATAGGTAGCAAAAACCTCCCTCCATGGTGTAGCATGATAAGAAGCACCTGTGTCAATCACCCACTCAAGGTACTGACACACACAAAAAAAAAATATCAAAAAGGAGACAAAATCAAATAATCACCACCCTGCACTATAGTTGTGATATTATCTTTTGACTCTGTAGACTCCACTTCTTTTTTCTTTTTCTTGCTCTTCTTAGGTTGTTTACATTGGTTCTTGTAATATCCTTTATCACCATAGTTATAGCAAATAATATCTTTTCTTGATCTTGACTTGCTTATACCATGTGTGAACTGCTTCTAGACTTTAACCTTCCTCTGTTCTCTGAGATAAGTGCTTGTAAATTATTCTGAGATATTGCTGAATTCTTTCTTCTCAACTCCTCATTCAATAAACTGTTTGTTACTTGACTCATGGTAACAACACCATCTGGTGCAGAATTACTGAGGGAAACCACTAGTGTCTTCCAATTTTCTAGTAATGAACTGAGAAGTAACAATGCCTGTAACTCATCATCAAAAGATATTTTCATAGAGGATAACTGGTTAGTAATACTCTGCATTTCATTCAAATGCTCAGCAATAAAAGCACCTCTCTATATTTTAGGTTCACAAGTTTTCTAATAAAAAAAGCTTTGTTACTAACTATTTTTCTTTCATAGAGACCTTCCAATTTTTTCCAAAGAGAATATATAGAACTTTCAGTAAAAACATGGTGAAAGATATTATCATCAAGCTACTGTCGAATAAACCAAACTATTTTTCGATCTAACCTCTTCCACTCATCATCTGTCATAGTTGTGGGATTTGCACTATCCCCCTGCAAAGGTCCATACAAATCTTTGCAATATAGGAGATCTTCCATTCTTGGTTTCCATATTATCCAATTGTTTCTATTTAAACTAATTATGCAAGAAACATTATTGACCTCCATGTTCAAATACAAAAATTAAATCACCATAACCTTACTCTAATACTAGTTGATGGGATATAAAGAGAAATAAATTTTTGTATATGAACAAATACTAGCATGTCATAACACACAGCGAAATTAAATGGAACCACAATAAAATAGAACACCAAGATATACGAGAAAACCCCTTCAATGTGAAGGGTAAAAACCACGGGTCAAACTAGAGATAATCTGCTATACTAATAATGAATATACAAATCTCAATCTCTTGCCCAAAACCCGTCACTTTGCACAATATCTAAATCTTCTCTAATTCTCCTCAAGTAATCACAATAAGAATCTACTATAGATCTGATCTAACCTGAGATGAAAGCACTGCTAGATGATTGAGAACAGTCTCTCAGTATTGTCCTTGTCTTCTTCTATTTCTTTCTCTTCCTTTTCTGTCTTGTTCTCCTCCTTTTCTTTGGAATTTCGTGGCTGTCTAAAACTACCTCGTTGATATCTTTTTCTGTCTCTTTTTATAGTCATCACACCTCCTTATAATATAAATTAAGATTAAATTAAAAGGGAATGAGCTGTGGAATGATAAAACCCGTCTTGATTGAATATGGTGTTAGCCCAACAAAGCTGACATCAAAATCCACATTATAGATATACACTAGTGAAAAGTCTCTCTCTCTCTCTCTCTCTTACCCAGCTCTACAAGTCTGCTCCAATCCAAGAGGTCATCATGCATGGAACAAAGGATCAAAGATGAACACGTGAGCCGTGGGAGGGAAAGTAGGCAGGTTCAACACAATGCTGTGGGACTTCACCTTGACCCAGCAAGTTTGGTTCAGTGGGACAAAGGATAGATTAGGCCACAGGATGGTGGGGGTGGGACAGTACTGAAGCTGTGGTTGACTCTACAGCCATGGTGTTTGTGGATGGCCCAAGGGATGAGACTTGCATGAGTTGTGATGGTGCCAACATCGAGTCTCAACAAGTACTACTTCATTACATGATGATATAATATTTGATCAAGGGTGGTTTTTCTGGATGAGGTCTCAAACTCATACTTAACATCTACAGTCATTGAATAATTAATTCTTTTTGCATTGTATATTTTGCTAGTATATTATTTGCTTTTGTGTGTTGAATTTTTTGCGCATCATATTACCATGTTATTCTGTAAGAATAATATGTTTCACTGATGTAATCGCACAAACATGCCAGGAAAAATAAAATAATATTTTAATTTGTTTTAAAATTCTAATTAGATCATTATTTTTTTATTCACCTTTATAGGAAAATTTTAGTGCATTTCAGTAACGTCACGATCCAAACTAACAGTTTAATTCATTTTATACATACAAATAATTAAGCCACATGTCAAATTTTATAAAAGCTTAAGTTTTTAGGGTAAGTAAATGTAATATAATGAGAAGGAATTGGTACAATTATATGGGCATTAATTGTATCATGATTGGAATGAGTGTACTGCCAAATAACAGGGAAGCAATCAAACATCATTGTTTTATTCCACTAGAGCAAGGATATTATTAAGGTAAACCCTTGAAATGTCTTTTTAGTGAACTTACTATATCTTTGATATAGAAAATTATTAACTTGATCCCTTGATAACTTGATCTTATGCATCCACAAAGAAACAAGAAAAGGAGCATGCCCATCTTAGTATAAAACATATAAAACATTTTGGAGATTGTCATTTGGGGGGGTGGGGGGGGGGGGGGGGGGCGGCGGGGGATGGGAGAGAGAGAGAGAGAGTGTGAGAGAGAGGACCTCCATCCATCCATCCAACCTAACAACAAGCTGCAAAATTGACTTGGATGGGAAGAAGAAAATTGCAAGCATAAAGAAGTCAAAATTGAAAATAAACAGCATAAGCTTTTTATTATAGTGTCCTGAAAGCAAAAAAACAAAAAATAAAGCACATGTGATTGTTTTTTTCTCCCTCGTGATTTGTATCCACTTAATACACTCATAAAAGAAATACTTTCGGTCTCGGATAATGAAACTTTGAAACTAATTCATAATCGTGTTTATATTTTAATTTACGTTTTGAGTGACGTAAGATGCTTCGATTAGGATGAGATAATTAAAGCAAGAAAAATCATGTTATGCCGGAGGAATATGTCAGAAGATTAGACGTCGGGCTGGTGGATCGGTTGACGTATCGATAGAAAGCTTCGGACTGTGGATGCGGGCATCGAGCCAAGAAGAGCGGGTATTGTGCCAAGGATATCAGATTTGCGGAGTCAATTGACTAATTGAGCAATAGGCCGCAAGAGAGGATGATGCGCCAAAGAATCGGACGAAGCGTCGAGGGACCAATGACATGCCGGACAACTTGATTAA